>NC_138062.1:23826216-24176761 GCF_964194185.1 Rhinolophus hipposideros
CAATATACCCATGTACCCAGCAGAAGTTAGTTTTCTAAATAAAAAAATTAGCTTTCTTCAAAAGAAAGTTCCTGTTTTAAAAAAAATCGACTTATTCTTAGCAAAAAAAAAAAAAAATATTCAACTGTTAAGAATGGACCCATAAACCCTTTTATTAGAGGCTTTAGAGAACTCAGGATTAAAATATTTTTTAAAAAGTGACCCGTGGTCTCCCCCCGCTCCTCTCCCACACACACATACCCCGTTCTGGGCTATCTGAAGAAACTAATTGTAAAATGAACACCTGAAATTTCCTCTAAAATTCGTCAGTGGTACCTAGCTTTCAGAGAATAAATGGACTCCCTACCAGTCATATAATAGTAGACACCTTGACTTCAATTAAAATCATGTCCTACCTCTAACTGAACTAACCTTTTTCAAATTAAGTCCCCTTGGCTGAAGACACAGACCAACTTTATTAAACCAGAGACATTGTCTCAAAACCTAGGATATTTAAAGAAGAAAACAATTTTGTATATTCAGAGAATGCTCTTATGGTTACATGGCTCCGAAGGATGGCTATGAAGTTACAGGAAAATCTGAACCCCACAAATATATGTTGTATGTAGATAAGTATAGTCGTGTTTTATTTTTGAATGGGCAAAATATGTACAGGTTCAAAATGCGAAAAGATGTATAAAAAGTATATACTGAGAAGATTTTTCCATCAACCCATAACGCCCATCTACGATGGTTCCCACTTGGTAACGACTTTTTACTAGTTTGTTTATCCTTTAAGTGAGAATGTACATGTTTATAAGTATTCATGAAGACTATTTTCCCAAGTATTTAAATAATTTTCCCTAATATCTTGTTTATAATGTTAATTTGAACTGTGAAGAAACAATTTGCCAAGCAAAGCTAGTCAACCAAGTCTCTAACTAGATTTCAAATAGAATAAAAATGATTTTCAGTAGTCTCTGAAGTACTATTAATGGAAATTATGATTATATTACTTTCATCATAATCTATGTATGAACAAAGCAAATGAAATCATCTTGACGTTCCTATTTCTGGAAGTCTTAGCTAAAATACAGATGTTTAAAACTTTATTCAAAGATTTTTAGTAGTACGATTGAAAAAGCCTTTGTCTGTCTGCCTGTCTATCTTATCCCTGTGGTAGACAGAAACATTTTAAAACTGAGATCAGCCTGTTATCTATGCTAAATAAGCTCATACCAAAAAAGAAGTATCTTATGCTTTATGCTATAATTTAACTAGTTAGTTCACTGAAAAGGTTAGCCAGTCAATCATTACAGCTAAGAAAACATTTGTGTTTGTTATCCAAATTTTTAGAATATCTCAATGTATTAAATGTATTTTCACTAAAATATACTAAATTCTCATGTAATTTCAGCTGAGCAATAAATGTCCCCTTCTACAAAGAATTATTTCTTGTGGTGACTGACAACTTATAAGCCTTATTGACAATCAATTTGCAAGAGGAATAACAATGAGGTCCCGGAATATACGTAGCTTATCTGCTAACTCGGGCCAAGTGTTCCTCTCATCACAACTCCATTGAGCTAGGTGTAAGAGAAGAATGGATAAGGGCAGTAACTTAAAAAAAAAACAAACCCACAAATATATGAAGATGTACTGCCCACAGTCAAGGCCTTGGGGAATAACGGCAGTAGAATGATTACCCTGTGAGCTGGGACAGGAGAAATGGCTTTCTGAGCAATTGGTTGGGATAACCAAGTTTTCAGAAGAGCAAGTTGTGGCTATGGGCACAAACAAAACTAATGTACATAAAAAGAGTGAGAAAAAGGTAAACAGTAATACTGTCTTCTCTGAATCGTGTTCTCTTCAGGGAAGCATGTATCTTTATACATGGTGTCAGTAGAGGAAGCGGTAATTAATAGAATTCTTTTCCTCATCTTGACCTTCAGAGTTGATTTTCATTTGAAATATAGTCTTCTATTATTGCACTTATACCTCATTGTCATTCATTTGATACATCTTTTTCTACTGCCATCTACTCCTTAAAGGTTCATGTCTTATTTTAAGACACAGTACAAAATGATACATAAATATAATTAATATTGTTGAATAATTGGCCACATGAGCAAATAGCAGCAACCATTGCATCATTTTTCTAAAGCATAAATATGTGCTCCTTAGTAGTAAAGTCTATTATATTATAATTAGTTGATGATACTATGAATGTTATTTATTCTTCTTTACCTTGCTAACATTTAAAAGTTTACTTCCATTTTATAAGAGTAGGAAAATGTGGTTTTTTTATATTTTTATGTCAGTGATTTTCTTTATAATTATCATGACAACATTCTTTACTCTGATATTACACTAGGAAAACCACCTACCACAGTTAGCTGTCTTGCCCTGAGCACAGAATTTAGATTAGAGACAGCTCAAAACCTCCAACATCAAAGAAAGGAATGCCAAGCATGTTGAGGCTGAAAAACTTTTTGAAATCTCACTAACCCACTGTCATTAACTTTCTGGGATGCAAGTTCTTATTAAAAGATTCACAACTGAAACTCGCAAGTTAATAAACCTGTCCTATCACAGGTACTACCAATTAAAATAGTACCTATGGCCAGCATCTACATTTTCTCTAATGCAAGTAGGTAGCAGTATTAATCAATAAGCTGTATTCATCCATTAAGCATTTATTTAGTGCCTACTATGTGTCAGGCACAGGAAAGTATATAATTAAGAAAATTTTTCCTCCTCTACTGAATTTATGGGCAATTTAAGACAGAATAGGGATATACACACATATACACCTGACTGTTAGCACTTACACTGAAATTAGTTCTAAAAATCTTTTGAGAAAATGTAAACTGAAACAAGGTGAGCCAGATTTAGTTTGAAATTACCATCCAAGTAAACAAATACTGAAATATTACTGCATTAGAAAAAAAGTTCCAAACACTAAATGTAAATATGTAACTTAACTTTAAAATAAACTCGTTTAGGGGATTGGGGGATGCTTATAATAATATAAGCAAATAATAACAAAACCCTAACCTCAGTAATTCAAAATATCATAGCTCAGAGTGGTTTAAAATTATTTTGCAATTACTATAATTGTAGAAATGGTAGAAATTTTAATTTTTTTTGAAGTTTATTTATAACTCTTTTTTAAAAAATGCAGCCCCTGAGTATGAGACACCAGCAAAATGCAATGTTAATTCAAGCAGTAGAACTGTTTTTCGTCACTTCAGATTGAGTCAAATGCGTGATCTGATTAAACACAAGCTTGTCAAACGTAGGTATCTACCAATATACAAATATTCACATATACAGAGTTTGACACAATATGCAAGGTAAGAGTTCTATTTGTCAGAGTCACAGAAGAAAACAATGAAGATGGGAGTTTTCCTTGTTTGCTCTTCTGAAAGTTATATTGTTATAGAGCTGAGAGACTTAATACATGTATCAAAACATTCCTTACAATACTTTTCAGACAGACAACACCTGTAATCCTGCAATAATTTGACAACATTAGGAAACCATTCTGTAGTTTATCCTGATTTACCTAGAAAGCAATTAATCTTTACATCGCATGCTTCAAATCCAAAATAAACTATCAGTAAGGATCTTGAATTCACATCCAAAAGTCTCCTCTCAAAATGTTCTGTTAATATTTTATAGTAACCGCTTCAGTAAGGTAAGGAAAATATTAGATCGGTGCAAATGTAACTGCGGTTTAAAAGGTTAAAAATAATTGCAGAAACTGCAATTACTTTTGCACCAACCTAATATCATGGGAAACTATACAAAATAAGGTTGACTTCAAGAAAAATAAAGCAACAAATATGACTCTGAAAGAATTCAACAACATGGAATGAGAATAAAATCAATATCCCCTCAATGTAAGGCCTAGAACCCTATTCACTCTTCTACTATACCTAATTCCTTATTTACTGTTGCTGCTTGTGATGTTCAAAATATATTTACCTGACTTGAAAAAATTTTTTTTTAGGTGTAGTGTATCAATCTTGTATTTTAGTATTAAAATAACCTTTCAATTCAAGGACTGTTTAAAACTCTGGAATTAATTTCTTAAGTTATTAGATTGGTGTGAAAGTAATTGCAGTTTAAAAGTTAAAAATAATGGCAAAAATCGCAATTACTTTTGCACCAACCTAATAGCTATTAGTCATGACCAATAAGTTTTGAGAAAAGAGCTAAAGGCTAAGAAGTAAAAAAAAATTGTATCCACTGAATCAACAGAAAAACATTAACAGTAAGAAGCCATACAGTTTAGAGCTAAGAAGGGATCTCAGAAATCATCTAATTCAATTCTCCTTTGTGAGATGAACATGAGCTTTGGAGCCGGAGAAACTGGAGATTAAACACTGGCTTTGTCATTATTAGAGTGTAACCTAGCAGGGGTTATTTGACCCTTATGAGTTCTAGTTTTCTCTTATTTCTAACATGTAATGGTCATACCATCTACCTCACCAACCTAACCCACAGCCCCTGTGAGGACAAAGTAGATACCCAGCATGTAACAGATATCCCATAAATACCCTATAAAATAGTAACTGTTATTAACAGGTGAGAAAGGTGAGGTAGAGACTTAAGTGTCTTGCTCAGAGTTATACAGCTGTTAGAACCTTGCACTCTGCTTCCAAATTCGCTGATTTCTATTAGATATGTGGTAGTAAAAGTTGAGATTAAAAAAAAATCAGATATTAGCAAAGAAGGAAAACAGTGTTAGTTTGAAAATAGCAATTAAATATATAAACTACAACTACATTTTGATTATTCAGCTCATGGAATGATTATCTAGGTCCATATAACTACGCTTCTGCTATATGTGGGAAATCGGAGGCAAAGACCTGGTGACTGGGGAAAAGGTGACAGAAACAGAGGAAGATTTACGTTAAGAGAAATCAATCAATTAAGAAATAAATTACCTACTACATCCCAACATCTGCAAAATGCTGTTTTGAGGACAAACAAAAACATTACAATAACTTTCCTCCTCCAAGATTCTGAAAATCCAACCAGCAAGACAAGAAACCAATAGAGAACAATATGTGGCAAGGTATCAAGTGCCAGATTGGGTAGTGTAGGAGGTCAGAAAACGGAGTAATCATTTAAATAGTCGGAGATTTTTAAAAAGATATGGTCTTGCTTCTAAGTTTAAAAGACAGAAGTCTGGTACATATTGAGGAGAAAGAAGGGAATTATCATCTGTGGACCTAGGGTGTATGTAGAAAGGTCATGACCATTAACTTGAAGGATTAACAACATCTGTAAGACTTCTACTAGTCACTGGTCTTCTAAGGGCCATTAGGGGATAACTTATTGACTGCTGTATCTCCCAATGCGAAGACTTAATACTACAGTTAGAATATTAACTTACAAGTCACAGTTTCTTCAAAAGAACTTCCTGCCATGACTCATTCTTCCATTTCAGGGCTAATATGTGCCTTTCTGTACAAGAAGAACTTCACTCTGTGGGTGTGAAGACTTTGTGTTTTAGTTATAAACACTGACTAATAAAGGGTCCATCTGTTTCAAGAGGCACTCAAACCGTGTTTCCCTGAAAATAAGACCTAGCTGGACAATCAGTTCTAATGCGTCTTCTGGAGCAAAAATTAATATAAGACCCGGTCTTATTTTACTGTAAGACCCAGTATGATATATGATACAATATGACATATGATATGATATGATATGATATGACTATTATATAAGACCAGGTCTTACATTAATTTTTGCTCCAAAAGACGCATTAGAGCTGATTGTCCAGCTAGGTCTTATATTAGGGGAAACACGGTACTAGAAATCATACTTACAAGCAGGTTGTACCTTTGACTATAGTGGGGAATGGTACAGAAAGAAGAGATTTCTTAAACATTTATTCAAATCTTAGACTATCCAAAAAAACTTGATGAAAAGACAATAAAAAATGTACCTCAGAGCAAGAGGTGAGTACATGATTCGTGGATTCTCACCAACCTGTGGCCAAAAGGACCTCTGTGATTCAAAAATGCATGGCTTGCTTGGAAAATTAAATACTTTGTTTTCTTCCACTCCAGGCCCTTTCTTCCCATACGCTGTCCCTCCAGGCCCCAGACTCAAAGCCTCCTTCTAAGAAATAGACTTCACTATAGAGCATTTTGAAGTCATAGAAACTAGTCATCATGTACAGAACTAGGGGAAGGGTTACTATAAAGTAGAAAGTATGTGAAATTCAAACACATGATATAAAGTATGGCCCTTTTGAAAATATATATGCATAATATTTAAGTGTGTGTGTATGTCATGTGTACGGAGAGAGAAAAGCCTACATAGATATATTAAAACGTGCACAGTGGTCATCTAAGTGGCTTAATAAAAGACTTTTCCTTTTCTTTCTTATCTGTTAATAACCAAGTATTATTTGCATAACCTTTTAAGAACCTACTAGATGCGAACAACTGTTCCAGGCACTACGTATAAGGTGGCAAACAGTACAGATGAGCTCATATAGTTTACGCTCTGGGGGAGGAGGAAGACACATAATCGGTAAACTAATAAATGAACAAGATCATTTCATATAATGCTAAGTTCTCTGGGAGAAATAAAACAGGGTGCTATGAAAGACGTAAGCTGTTAGGATAGTAGAGAAGTGTGGCTAATTCCTTTTAAGTTAAACCTAAAGGGTAGAGCCTGGGATCAGCAACAATACGGCTGGTCTGGCTAGGGCGAAGTGGTGGGTAGAAGATGAAGTCAGAGAGAGGACCAAAGGCCAGACCGTGTAGGATCTTGTAGACCATGGTCAAGAGTTTGGATTTAATTCTAAGTACACTGTGAAGTCATTAGAGGATTTCCAGAATGGGAGTAATTTAACATAACTTATAACATAACGTATAACTTATAATATATATATTTGCTTATACATTATTGGTTTTCAAAAATGTATATAAAATAGAAGACTGCTCACAAATTCTCATTTGATGAAATCAGAGATATAGAGAAAAGCATACATAACTTTGAACTCTTTTCAATTCTTTCATCTAGCAATTACCCTTCCATTTCCTTCATCGCTTCTCATGCCATACTAAAACTCAAACTCAGCACCTATCCTCAAAGATTCCTAAATTTGGAAAAGGAATAAAATTGGAATAGCAGTCAATAGGCTGTATCATACGCCAAGCACTATTCTAAACTGTTTTTACCCAGTAACTTAATTCCATAACGAAGGAGAATCTACCCTATCCTATCTCTACTTCCTTGCTCTTTACCTTTCTATGTTCTGATTTTATCCTTCCATTTGATAATTTACTCTTTTGGAGAGAGACTGGGCTCAGATCACTACAGATCGTCAATGCATCTGCCAGGCTTATTTTATAACAACAAATGTCTGTAACGCTGAAAGACACGGTTACCCTCCATTATTAGAGGTGAAAGGATTTTATTAATACCATGGTATGCTTTTTTGAACTGCGTCTCTATGATCAGAAAGGAATCTAGAACACAATCATAGAACCTCAAGGTTGGAAAAAGCCTTCACCTAAAGTTTAGTAGAGCCTCAGGTACAAGCCTTAGGTTCACCCTCACTAGCTTAATCTAAAATACATATGCATGTGTTATTCTCAACTCTGCGATCAGCTGGCTTACCAATTTTAAAATTATGTCCAATTATAAATACTGACTGGCAGGTAAAGTCCAGATTGCACTGCTTAAAACACAGTATCTCTTCTCATCTCAATCATCTTATGAAGGTACCAGAAGAATTCAAAATGAGAAGGGATAACCAACCAATCTTCTAAAATTCTAGTTGTGAATCAAAGTCTGTGGACTTGAACTTATTTCACTTATTCGAAAACGTTTGTTAAGTCCCCAATCGTATTGGTGCTAGGCCAGTAAAAAAACATAAATCACACCAGATTCTGGCTCTAGAGAGCGTACATCATAGTGATCTGTAATCAATTCTTTCCTTTTTTTAGAGCAGCTTGCCTGCTCTTTAATATTCAAGTGTTTGATGTAGCTGTTGAGCAAGGAGGGAAGAACCTAGTAATCACGCCCCCACTACATTAAAACAGATTCTACATATTCATTTTAGAAACATTAATTTACATTTTAAAGCAATTACTGTATACATAATTCAACAAAGTACATTCCTCGTTTCAAAAGAATCAAGAATTATGTGATTAACATGTTGCTTACATGATCCCATACCTTTTCAGGACATTGCAAAAAACTGAGAAGATTTAGTAAATAAAATCTGAGTACAAAGAAATATTGCTTGAAACAGATGGGTCATGAGTAGGGTTTGACATAATTTTGCCTGCCATGGAAACATTTTCAAGAGAACTATAAATTTGACAAGGTATCTGACCTATAGTAACCTTTTATTTGCAGTCACACTTGATACATGACTCTAGAAGGTTCTTTCTGTAGGATGCATATCATGAGTTTCCCACCAGTTGCATGAAAGCATGGTATTCAATGATGGCACGATGACTACTAAACAAATGTGCATCACAACTTAGTAACTGCTTTGTGCCAGTAGCTGTCCTGTTGAGAAGTGCAACACGGTGACTTGAGAACACATTTAAAAACTAAATCTTAAATATTTTTATCGAGTCAATGCACGTTCAAACTTCTATAACACAATAACAAAAAAAGCCTGTGAGGAATAGCTTAACCTACCAAAAAACATAAAGTCAAAGCTAGCAAAAAGATGCTGAACTTCAGAATATTCTTAAATTTATAATATTTTGTTAGCCCTTGGGATAAAGACACACACACACACACACACACACACACTTCATTTTAAGTCTTTCTTTAAAGTTACTCTATCAAGAGACAAAACAGCACATTAAGAACTTAGAATATTTTAAAAGAAATGTTAAATGAACATGTTAGTCACAATGACCACAATGCAAACAGCAAAGATTAAAATGGTATTTTCTACGATATTTTTACTCAACTAGCTCTTATTAAACAATTGCGATAAACAGATCGTCAGACCAACATGTACTTAACTCCCCATCAATTCGTTTATTTCAAAGACTTTCACTTTGTAAAATTCACTACATTCGTTTATTTATAGGTAGCATAGAAAATTATTGTGAGAAAACATTGTGGTGAACCTCTAACCCCAAATTCCATCATAATATTATCAGTCTCATCCAAAAGACTCCTCTGAGTCATATAATGGTTCTTTATATTCTAAACAATGTTAAGAGGGGGAAAAAACTAGAGAGTGATTCAAACATTTTATTTTTATGGATGTAGATCTAATACATGAAAGATAGTTAGCCAGGGTTTCTAAAAACCAAACACTAAGCGAAAGGATGCAAACTTGGGCAAGATGAAATCTCTGTCCTGGAAGAACTTGGTGGAAAGACAGACAAGTCAATAAAAACATGACAAATCATTATAATTGATAAAGGAAATTGCTCAATTTGTATGACAATGCATAGAACTAGAAAGAGAACGACATAAATATTTTCAGGAAATGCACATGGCAATATTTTAAGCCAAAATAAGAAGTAAAAAATAAACACTAGATTTTAATCTGACTTGCGTGCTCCTTCAGTACCTACTATCAAAGATAAGGTATACCATGTTTCGTGGAAAATAAGACCTAGCCGGACAATCAGCTCTAATGCGTCTTTTGGAGCAAAAATTAATATATGACCCGGTATTACATTATATTTATTATATTATATAAGACCGGGTCTTTAATATTGAAGTAAAATAAGACTGGGTCTTATATTAATTTCTGCTCCAAAAGACGCATTAGAGCTGAATGTCTGGCTAGGTCTTATTTTCAGGGAAACACAGTAGTCACTGGTATTGTAATAACCATGTATGGTGTCAGATGGGTACTGGATATATTGAGATGATCACTTCATAATTTATATAAATGTCTAACTACTGTATTGTACAGCTGAAACTAATATTATATTGCATGTCAACAATACTTGAAAAAAATAAAATTTCACTAAAAAAGGTAGGGTAAACTACTCAGTTTGAAATAAATAACTTTTTTAAAAAGATGTTCTCCTAAGAAAATGAAGTATACATGAAAGGGAACTTACCATATGCCAGGCACTCTTTACTTATATTAACTCACTGAAACTGTACAGCAACCCTGTGAAGTAGGTACTATTAGTATCCCATTTTACAGATGAGGAAATAGGCACAGAGAGTTTAAGTCCCCAGGTCACATAACTATTAAGTAAGGGAGCTGGGACTTGAACACAGGCAGATCTTGGTCTCTAGTTTACAGAAAATGAAATAGGGTTTTCTACATACATGGTAAGAAGTATCATTAGTTAAAAAATCTCTAGGATGCTTCCTGAGCTACTTCAATATGCAAATACGTGATGTGTGGATGAAATCTACATTAGAGTTACAACAGAAATAGAGGAAGGAGAGACAAACTAGTTAATTATGTACTGTGATATACCTCTGGGAATTTACCAAGAGCAGCCTGACAAAGAGTTAATACTCTACTGCCAATATTTCCTTGGTAAAGAATTAATCCCATCATCTTTGACATTATATTGAGATTAGGCAGCATTCAGTAGGCATGGTGGAAGAAAGTCTGATGAAAGGTACTCACAATACATGGGTTTTGCTTCCTTTTCCTAAACTCCCTGAGCACTTCTATATCCTACCCTTACTTCTTCATGCCCTGTCTTTTACTTTCCTAAACATAAAAGGATGAGAAAAAGCTAAAAACAGAATACAACCAAGTATCTCCTTGGAAGGTCCTTTTGAAGGGACTACGTAGGTCTTTCACCCTTCAAATGATCTGAACACTTAGAAAACTGGCAAAAGTTATATATCCTAACACTCAAGAACTATTTCAAATGCCCTTTACTGGTACTGCAAACCAAATACACCTAACTGGGAATTATGACTTCTACTTGAGTTTGAATTTTTTAGTTTAGCGTATCCCTGTGATTCCATGTTACGCTTTATTGTTTCAACAATCGCTAATTATGTTTCTTCTACTTAGGATATACAATTACAATAAATGTAGATTTAAATGGTTAATCTCCCACCGACACTCATTCATTAAACAATATTTATCTGGGTGCCTATTATACATAAGCTAAATTAAGTATGGTTACAGCTTTATGGCTGGAGTTTACAGTGTAGTAGAGGAGAAAGATAATGAAACGAAACAAAGCAAAACTGAAACTGCAGTAAATGCCTCCTAATGTTAGGTACATAATGTTAAAGTTTTGACCTAGTCTGCAGGTTCATTGAAAAGCTAACGATGGATGTTAATCAATGGAAGAACATGATCAGATACACCTCCTGAAAAATCATCCTGAATGTAATGTTAAAAAACAGAATGGAAGTAAGTGAGAGTGGACGTGGAACACTGTGTGAGGCAGTTATTCCCCTAGACCAGGCAACAGATAATGTTGGCTTGGGCTAGCGAGATGCAACAGAGATGGATAGAACTAAACAGTTAAGAGACAGTTGGAACATAAAACTGATAGGATTTGGTGACAGATTGCATGGGAAGGAGAGGGAGTTTATCAAAGATGGCACAAGGGTTTCCTTACTTATGCAACTAGATGGAAGATGACATAGGATACTGGACAGGAGTTAGTGTTTGTGCTTGTTTTCTGAGGTAGGGAGGATCACAAGTTCCATTTTTGGTCATATTTGGTTTGAGGTGTCCTTGAGACATTCTCATACAGGTGAGGATAGTCCAATTGGCTCTGAAGCTCAGAAAGGTCTGAACTGGAGATGAAATCATCTGTGTGTTGGCCATCTCCAATTTCCTTCATAAAGCTACCTCCTACCCATCCTAAAGGTGTTAACCACAGTGCTTAAATCCAACACCTTGTCACAGTGTGAGCACATTATTTTCTATCTTGCCCACTAGACTGTAAGCAGTGACCATGAAAGCAGTGACCATTTCTATTTTGATTCTTCTTGTACTCAGCTCCTCACATAGTTTCTACACATATCAGGGTATCAATAAGTAATATTTATATGAGCTAATTAACAGTGTAAGACATACGCTAATCAATAATGACAACTACAGAAACAATTGAAAAATATTCATTTTCAGCATAACTTGAAAAACTCATAATTTTCAGAATAAGAAAAGGTATGTAAGCAAAAAAATACATTTTATATATTTATTTATTATTAATGTATTATATATAGTGTTGTTTACAATATTTGATATATTTATATACATTTTCCCTTCAGGGGAGGGGAAAGTAATAAAATTTTCTGTATTTATCAGTTACACAATTCAAGTATAAATTAAATTGGAAGGAAAAACACAGTTAGCTATGCAGTGAAAATGTAATTATCTTTGTTATTAAAAGCCAACCTGGTTTAGGACTTCCTGTACCTTTAAAGATGCCCAACAGAATATAAACTTTTACTATTAAAAGGAACAGACAGTTTTAACAATGTTTAATGTACACCATTTTCCACAGATCTCGCTTAAAGTAGTATTTTACTTATTCACAGGTTATTAACCTAATAGATAGCATTTTTTGGACCTCCATTTCACTAACAAGAAAGATTTTGAGATTTACCAAAAGCATTATAATTAATTTTAGCTAAACAAAAACACCTTTGGCAATACATACGTTAATCTCTATGAACAGAGTAACAGGCCGAGTTCCATTTCCATTAAAATAAATTGAATACTGAATAGCTTACATATAATTGCCTAGCTTTATTTTACTTTGGCTGCTTTTTAGCACCATCTCCCATTGAGACAGGACGTATCAAAAAGTACACTTAATGAAAAGGGTCAAAGGACTAAGATCCCACTTGTTTTTGAAGAAACAAAAAATATTGATAGTTATTTCAATTACTACATTCATTTTGATTTTGTGAATGTGAAAAATATGCAAGTAATAATTTTAACAACAAATATATTTTGAGGCATACCATTCACTTCTAATTTTGAATGCAGACAGGACATACCTCATCTTAATCGTGAATGTAGTCAACACTATACATATGGATTTCAAAATCCTCTGGCTTTCATCTTCTAATAAATAATCTAATATTATATATCAAAACAGAAGAGTTATTACATTGCTCAAAGCATGTTTTTTTTTAATATAAACATAGTCGGGGAATTTTAAGTAAATATGTTGAAGACTACAAAGTACAGGAAAAGATGATGAGAGACAGCTGACAATATCAATGTTTTTAAAATTATATTAAAGAGAAACAAAAATGCTAAAAGAAAAAAGAAAACTGATAAAAAAATTTTGGAAGAGGTTGTGGTTGGCCATTCATTACTTTTCTGTATTAAGAGTTAATTAATATTCTAAAAAGGTCTACAAAAGGCTGAATTCATGACACTGACCTTAGACTTCTTAGAATGATTTTTAATGCACTCTGTTATTAGTAAAACCTGTTTAAACACATGCCCCATCTGCCAGCACCCCATCTGCAAAAGAGCTTATTCTTGTAGACAGTACAACTTCTGCTTGCTTCCTTCTCTTCTCTACATACCAGCTGTATGGTAATGAGCATGAGCAGCTGAAAATACTGCATGATAACAAAGCTAATATGAAAACAGCAGAACACTTCCCCTCAGTGAAACGGTTCCAGTATGAACATAGCAGATAAGCTATTAAACAGAGGTGGGGGGGGGGTGAGAACTGTGTTTGTGTGTATTGGACGGGGGTGCATGTATGTGTGGTAAATACGGTGTTTCCACATAATTAAAACATTAAAAAAAAAAAAAAAACGGAGAGCATCACAGGGTACCAAAGAAAGATCTAAACTTCTAAGTACTTTTATTAAGACTTATAAATCAATTCTTTAAATGTTTTAAGTCTCAGTTTTTATATAGTTATGATATATCAAGTGCCATTTTGACAAGCTAGTTTTCAAAGATGTTAACAAGTATGTTCCACTTCCTAATTAACTTATTAGGGGCCTTTAGGGAAAGAAATGGAGTCGGAATTAAAGTTATAATGGAAACTATGTGCTAGACATTTTACAGCTAAGATAATATGTGAATCAATAAATTCTATGTTTTTAATTCTTATAATTCTTTTATAGCAATTTAAATTTTTTATTTTAATGGTATTTGAAGCCAACACATTTATTCTCAACATCTGAGAAACTCCAAACAAAATACTAAGATGGGACATGTTATCTTAATTTAGAAAGACATAATGGGGTTAATTATTACATATATGATAGTCACACTGAATGAATCTACATAATGTAAGTAGAACCAAATCGCATTAATTTTTTATGTGCAGTATCTTTCCATTTAGATTAACAGTCACTCAGGAAACTAAAAAAAACCAAAAAACTATTTAAAATTGATGCTGTGCATCTGCTTTCACAATTTGAAGAAACTAAAAGTGGAAAAATATTCAAAATATTATCTAAGTAAAAGAAATAAGTACTATTATAACTGGAGACTTAATTATAATTTTTACCAACACATCTAAAAAAATCTTACGTGGATTTTATAAAAGTTATTAAGTTCTTATTACATAGTCACACTTTCTATAGGTTATTTCATTTCACCCTTATAACAACCCTATGAAATAGGTTCTATTATTATTTCCATTTTACAGATGAGGCTTAATAAGTGGTGAAACTAAGAACCTAACTTAATCAGCTTCTGACATAAACTCCACAAGGGCAAGGATTTGGGTTTGTTTCATTCACTGTTGTACTCCACATGCCTAAAGCAGTCCTTGGCTGGTAGGAGTTGTTGAACAGATTGAATGAATAGATGGAAGAGATAACTACTCAGTTGTTTTAAGTATAAATCTCTTTAAGTGGGGGAAAAAGCTGTGATAAATTTTGTAATAACCTTAATCGTTTTGATATTGAGAAAAAATGTTTACGGATTAAAGAATCTTAAAATTAGACTGCTTAGTAATCTAAGTTTTCTTCACTTGTCAGGTTGAAAAATTAAGACTTCTAAAAATTCTCATAATTAAACATTCATTTTAAAAGGTTCGTACAAAATGAGTAAGAGCAAAATTGCACTAATTTTAGTATTTTGCATATTTTCGTGAATCCACTTGTCCTCATTTTACTGTTTAAACATAAAAATGCATTTTTTCTGACTAGCTTAACATATTCCGTGACTTCAAACATAAACAAGGCCACAACCTTCCACAGTATAAAAGCGATTACACACACACACGCACACACACACACACACCTGAATTTAAAGAATAGTTCCAACTTAATGACACAGTATCCTTTAAAAAGACACATTTGCATTTTCTCAAAGAGCACACTTTTAACAACACTTACATGTTTAAAAAATCCACAAATTCTGACAAGATTTATAAAAACAGTACTATACTGCCCCTACATGTTCAAACTAGTAGTAACAATGACATTGTAAAATCTAAAGTGATAATGCAGATTTTTGTTGATTATTGAAAAGCTGTTTAAACTTAAGTTGTTCTCAAGTTAACTACCATGTTTCCCCAAAAATAAGACCTAGATGGACAGTCGGCTCTAATGCGTCTTTTGGAGCAAAAGTTAATATAAGACCTGGTCTTATTTTACTATAAGACAGGGTCTAAATATAATATAGTATAGTATAGTATAGTATAGTATAGTATAGTAATGTATAGTATAATATAGTATAGTATTAGTATATTGCAATATAATATAATACCGGTCTTACATTAAGCTTTTGCTCCAAAAGACGCATTAGAAACTAGGTCTTCTTTTCGGGGAAACACAGTATATGAAATCTCCCACACATAAAAATGTAATGAAATATAGGAACATCCCACAACTTTAAATTTTCATTTTCAATACTAGCAAGGAGAAAAAAATTAAGAGAATTTTAACCTATATCATCACATATTTTTCCTCCATCAGTACATGAAGATAAAATAGCCATATATAAACAGCTAACTGGTCATGTGCTTTTGGGGTCAATATTAATGTATTAATATTTGTGAAATACTTACTGTTGATTGTTTCCCCTCTAGATCTAAATAAATGTCAATAAACTTTAACTATATACAAGAACACATACATAGACACAACCAAAGTTATATGAGGAACCTTAATTAATCTAATATCAGATCTACTTTTTTAAAAAAAATCTGCTATAATTATTTTACCTTTCATATTTTAGGAATAAAACACTATATATGCAAATAAAGAGATGCACTATATCAATAGGTACCTGTAAAAGGAAATAACTGAATTGTGACTTCTAACACTTAGAATGTCACTGGCTTTACCACAAATGGTAGTCCTTTCTGCTATTACTTCTACAGTAAAATTTATTATCACATTAAAACTTTTTAAAATTATATCTATCATTATTTATATCTACCATAAATTACATCTATCATTATTAACTGGTTTATATGTGAGACACATTAATTTATACAACTTTCCACAGAAAGTCAGGGATAGGGATTGTTCCTGACCCAGGAACAATCCAGAAAGAAGTCACAGTGATTGGCCTGATAGGATATTAAAGATTGAAGTTTCCTTGCAAACTAGAATATGGTGGAATAATTAACCTTTCAGAGCCTCAAAATAATACTCTGCACTGGATACTACTTAACAGTATTTGAAAGCCAGTAGATTATATATTTCAATAAAGTTACCAACATAATCATAGCAAGTCAGGGAAACAGTATGTCTGTGTATGTATGCATATGTATACACGTGGAGAAACTATAACACAAAATATCACCAGTTGATTTAGAAATGAAAAGTGTGGAATTGAATGAAGGGCTCTGGTGACACACTGTACACTGGAGCAAATCAAACATGCCGTTAATGCCGAGGTGGAATTCTCAGTCACTAAAATGTTAAATTATATAAAAGGTAGGATTTTTTTTCTGCTGTTCGTTAATGTAAATTAAGTACCTAGAACTGTGCCTGGCAATTAGTAGATACCTACTTGTTGAATGCATGAATGAATTAATCCATGTTCCACTAATTTTGATATGAGACCACAGAACGGGGACAATGAAATAAGTCTCTCAGAGACAGAAAAGCATCTGTGGCCTCCTTAAGGGAAGGTCTCTGCCTTACTTGTCTTTGTTACACTAGCAACACACACAGGGAATATGCCTAATACATTATTAGCAGAATTAAAATTAATTTTAGTGGTGTTAATTTTACGTGGAAATACTGGGAGAAGTAAAATGGTCAGGGTTCTCATTCTTCATGTAAAGTATAATTCTGCTAGCATGAGTTGCATTTAATTACTGAAAAAAATATACATACACATATATAAGCTCTGAACTATCCTTACATTCTATAGAGCTGCCTATAAGTAGGTTAATAAAATTTAGGTATTCATTTATATAATTATGTTTTAAAGCATTTAAATATGCATGTATTCAGAGATTTAATATGAGACCTAGACTACTTTGACATTTCAAACTGTATTCAATTTTTTATATGTGGGTGATAGCTGTAAGACTCAGAGGTCTATAGAATTATTTCCACAATTTTAGAGAAAGCTGTGTTTTTCACTTCAGAACTTTTTGGAGGTTAAAAAAGTAATATGGTGCATATATAGTGTATTATATAACATTTCCAGTACATTACGCATTAATATTTTTATAGCAAAATATATAAATATGCAGGTAAATAATAAAAGTGACTGTCTTATGTTAGTTAGGGTTAGGTTTGGCTAACTTAAAAAAAAATTAGTTTTCAGATCTTGTTGAATTTCTGCTCTGCAGACAGGGAACTGTGAATTTATTATTTCATACTTGTTTACCTTGCCAGGAGCTTAGTGATAAGTTTATTTTTAACATATTTTTCATTTGTCTCCCATACAAGTCTTAATATTAAGTAAGTTTCTGTAAAACACAACCTACAAATTTAAATAGCCTTGCTTTGTGATGTTAAAATTACTAAACTATTTGTACAGATTGTTATCTATCAATAAAAGGGATAACAATTCAAGGCAGTTATTTCTATGATGTAGTTGTATGAGTAGGTTTATAAATCATGTTATAATTTGTTTTACATTCATATCTGACAACTGAGGCACAACCTCATCATTATCTGATGACAAAAACATCTAGAAAGTAATGTTATCAGTAATTAGATGGTGAGGCCATCATCAATTGTGGGAGCCAAGTGAGAATTACATATTTAGAAGCACAGGATTACGTGGCAAAAGTTAACCCTTAATACATTTGCTAACAAAGGATCCGTTCCCTCCACAAATGCTTACCCAGGTCAGTATACCACAGTGTTGGTGATGCTGGAGCCAGATGCCCAAGTTAGAATCTCAGCTCCATCACTTACGTACTAGCTTTGGGCAAGTTATTTAACCTTCCTATGCCTCAGGTTCCTCATCTGTAAAATAGGGATAACAGAACCTACTGTATAAGGTAAGAATTAAATGAGTTCATGCATGAACTCAGAATACTACCTACCCTGCACCCCAAGTTAGACTATATTATTACCCTATTTTATTATCTGCAAAACATTAGCATTAACAGTTACTTTTCTGTTTCCCTAAATTAGAATCCAAACTCCACGAGGGCATGGCCTTTTTCTATTTAGTTCACTGTCATAGCCACAGGTTCTAGAAAAGTTTTCAACTCCATTCTAAGCTCTCAATACTTATTTTTGGTTAATACTAATATTTAAAAGTTTCATTTTAAGATACGTGAATAATTTGCAGCAGTGTGATTAATCAGAAACAACAAGATGTGAGCCCAAGCAATAGCACAAGTTCCTTCTATCCATCATTTCTCTAATCATCTGCTTAGCAAACATCCTTCACGTTTTAATTCAGAGTCACTGTGAAGCCTTTTCTGAGACATATGCATTGAGACTTGGGTGACCTGCTCAAGCTCCCACCAATACTTTATACATGGGCCCATTTAAGCAATTATCCTTTTGTACTATAAGGATTTATTTATGGTTTTCCACTAGGCTGTCAGATGCTTAACATTCTGTGACTTTTCATTTTTGCATATCCACAGGATGAGGGGATGAGGAATCATCACCTTTTTATTTATAGCCAATGCCTTGCACAGTGCAGAGAATAAGATTGCAAAAAAACGTACAATTTATATTCTGCTTACTCATGTTTATGCAGGATGCACGAAACAGTCTTAGAAGAAAAAGACTGACAAGATCTAACAGAATAGTCTGATATGTGGTAACTAATTAATTCCTTTATTGATAAAATAAGTAATGACAACAAAGGATATCAGATGATCTGAAAATGCCAATTTTCCTCCAAGTTCCGATGGAATATATGTGTGGGGGAAAGATTAGGAAGTCACATTTTAGTTTATTCACTTAAAAAAAAAAATCAGGTAACCTACTGAAATCGGTCTCCTAACCTGCTCATACCACCACCCTGTTCTTCCTACTCTCCAAAGTACTATAATAATTCTTTCCCAGCATTTTCTGACATTTTGGGGCTACTGTTAGATGATCAAAAGTACTATGTGAATGACTATATCCTATGTTTGTTTCTTCTTCGTTTTCAAAATTGGTAAGTGGTAATTACTTTTAAAATTAAATGTCAAACTGTATCTGAGTTTAGTTAAATTTAGAAAATGAAATATTCAAAATCACAGCTGCAGTCATTTAAAAACATTTAGTAAACAAAAACATGCCATAGTCTACCAGGAAAAAAACTCCTTAAAGAATTTTCCAAGTTTAACACATACTTCAATGAATTCATCAGACAAATACTATTTATACTAACTTTTTCCTTCGTATCACTGGGAACATAAAAAGATATTAAACTCAAAGTTTACAGCACAATTGAGGAAGCAAGGTAACTATATGAAGCTGTCATAAATAACACCACCGAACAGTACATATATGCCCAAGGGCCAAAGATAATGGCAAAAATGACAATATGTTCCACTAAGGGATGAGGACAATGGTTGGTGGATGCCATCAGTGCCAGGAGGAAGGTTCCAACCAGAGGTAAGCTAGGCTGTGAGGTCATGGAAAAAATTTGGAGAGACAGAGGCACAAACATAACTGGTGGATACTGAACAGACTAGTATGAGCAAAGAGAGCACAGTGCTGGCTTTTTAAAGGTTTCATATTTCTGTATGTTAAGGAAGTATCCATCTATTTCTACTTGGCTACGAGTTCCATAAAACGGATGTTGAGTTTCATGAAATGCCTTTCAGGCATCAAGAGATTTTAGAAGAGCAGACTTGCTACCACTACTTTAAATGAGAATTAATCATGCTAGACTAGAATTAAAAAAAAGAAAAGAAAAGAGAAAAACAAACCTGGACGGGGCTAAAGGCAAAGCTATGTCAGAAATGTAAGACTAAGTAGTAGTGCTATAAGAAACAGGCAAGGATTTCTGGCAGCTGCTCCTGCTAGCATGAGAAGTACTCTTGTAGTAGAGATTATTAATAGCAATACGCTTTGGGAGAGGCTGTCATTAATACTGTACAAATATCACGCTAAAATCCAGAAATGTAAAAGTACAAACTAAGGTGACAAATAAAATTTGAGATAACCATAAGACTTGCATTAAAAATAATGTATTAAATCAATGATAAATCATGAAACTATATATGTGGATCATACATTTAGATAAAAACACAGACGACAGTTTTACAACTATGGGAAGAGTAAAATAATACAGGTGACAGGTTTATGGCAAATGTTTTTCTGGAAAGTTAAAAGATCACATAAGTAACAAATAATTTCTTGATCTATTTATATCTTTTCCTCATGAAACTTTAAGTACAAACACATATCATGATTTTCTCAAAGTGAAAAAAAAATTCCTCTGATTGAAAACCTAGAATAATAAACATGGAAATACAATGATATAGTATCAACTAAGTAAAATTCACAAAATTTTGCCATGGTATGAATAAATCTGCTTATAATGTGGTTTCTTTCTCTTTAAGCAACATTAGAAGTACCTTATGCCAGCTTTTCATTGGTACAATCTTTCTGGAAAACAATTTAGCAGTATTTAGCAAGAATAAAAAAGTTCACACTCCTTAACCCAATAATTCTACTTCTAGAAATCTGTGTATAGAGATGTTAAAAATTTATGTATAAAAAAGTTCAAAGTAGGTCACTGTCTAAATCAACAACTGTAGTAGGAAATTTATAGTAGATTCACTTGGCAGATTATACTTTTTGAGTAACTACATCCATGGAGAATCACTAGCAATATATTAAAAGTAGATTAAAGTATCAATTTTGTTTAAAAAAATATTTACCTAACATTGTTCTTGTGGTTTTTTTCTGAGTAGAATTACTGATAATTGAGAAAATTGTAAAGAAAAATATTTTAAATAAATTTTACATATTAAGCATGTCTTATTTTTATCAAGTAAAAGATATCAATTATTAGAAGAATAAAAATTCCCTATGTTACCATTCAACTCAGACTTTGGGGGAGGGTAATAATTTACAAATTTGCTTCACCAACAGAGTTTATAATATTCCATACTTTTGTGCTACATATAAAATCTTCATATACACGGAAATTTTATTGCAGAATAAATAGAGATGTTGTTTTCTAAAACAAAGGTAACACAACTGCTTGATAAAACTGGCCAAACTTTGTTGAAAGGTACTAATGGACTCATTAACAGTCTAAAGGAGCATAATAGATTACAATTATGCACAGCTTGAACCGAAGATTACAGATACAAAAAGAGCAAATTAGATAATGCTTGAATGAGACTAAAATTCTGAATATAGGTTTGTCTATTTATCATCATCACTAACTCAACAATGAAGAAAAAACTTGAGCCCAAAAGAGGACTGAAGCTAAGAGAGGTACAATGCTGTTTTCACTTTTTGTCATCATTGTCAAAAGTACTAACTGAGCAAACTGAGGAGCATGATACCTCACTGCACTTGAGAAGGGTTAATCTGTCAGACACCCTGTTCTCTGCTGTTGCCTGCCAAGCACAGACCCAGAAGTATGACAGAGATTCTTTCCTTGACCAGATTCCAGTCAGGCTTCTCTGATCTCTTTTTCAACTAGGCCCTTGTCCTTGGGCATGTTCTCAAGAGCCAAATATTAGCAAGAATCCTACCGAGTCGGTTGAACCAGAATCCCCCACCCTTGATATGTGCTCACCCTTGGTATCTATCTGATCACTCTCTGTATCTGCTGGGTTCCTCATCCTCCATCACCCCCTGGATGAGGTCTGACCCCCTTGGTTAAGTTGGTTTAGGTAGGCTCCCCCCTTTACCTTTGATGTTTCCTCTTTGTCATTTTCTACCCACTGACCCCCACCCTGCTCCTTGGCTACAAATTCTCCCTTTTCTTTGTTGTATTCAGCGTTGAGCCCAGTCTGTCTCGCCTACCACCAAACCCCCCTGTAATAATCTCTATACTTCTCGTGACAGTCCCCCTAAATAAAGTCTGTCTTACCGTTTTAACAAGTGCCACGAATAATTTTTTCTTTAACAGGTATCACTCCTCAGCTTACAAAAAGACAACAAACATGCATACTATTCAAATATTTCCAGTTTTTTATGGCTATAATCATGGCATAATCTGTGGAGTAGCTTTATAAGCAAAAAGAGATTACACAGAAAATTTTAAATTTATAATGGACTATGCTACCAAAAGTTATTTGTAGGTCAACTGTTTGAATCTTTGAATGTATTTTCTCATAGAAACAATGTCAACAGTGATAGTTCCCAGGTTTACCCTTCAAAATATTAATATAACAGTAGTTAAAAGTATTACACTCACAAGAAGAAAGGTATAAAGGTCACAAAACATACTGTGTTTCCTTGAAAATAAGACCTAGCTGGACCATCAGCTCGAATGTGTCTTTTGGAGCAAAAATTAACATAATACCCAAGCTGATGGTCCGGCTAGGTCTTATTTTCGGGAAAACGCGGTAGTAGAAAGAGAATGGCTACTACGAGCACATTAGAGAAACTGGGGCGAGTTAACTTGTTTCAGTCTCAGTTTTTCAGTCTACTGAAGGGAGATATTACCTAACTTACAGTACTTAACAAACATTTATATCATTTAAGAATTGAGTTAAAATATACGGAATAGCTGGAGCAGTGCCTAGAATAGACAGTAGGTTCTTTTAAAATGACAGCATTTAAAATAATAGCACTGTTATACTAATACTGTACATTAAGGGAAATAATAAGCAGTATGTTAAAATTCTAGTGATTAGACACATAAAGATTTTCCTCTACTTAACTACCAAAGAATTAGGAAAGCAGATGAGGGATTTAAAGGAAATGAAAGGCCTATGGCTTTAACAATCTCACTCTAAAAATTTACCACGAGCTGAAACTTTTACAAGCCAAAAGATATATGCACAAGAAGATTTACTGTAGTATTACTGTAATCATAAAAACCTGTATTTCACTTTTACAAAGTTTTATTGAAACAGTCATGTCCATCCTCCCATACAGCTGCTTTCATGCTACAATGGCAGAGCTGAGGAGTAGTTCTAATAGTAACTATATGTTCACAAAGCCTAAAATATTTAATGGCCTTTTGCAGAAAAAGTGGACCCTGGATTTAAGCTAATCCGCAATGACAACAATACACAGGAGCGAGATTCACATTTTCTCAAACAACACAAATATTTTAGTTATATTTCTATTTTCACTTTAAAGAAAATGCATTTTAAAGATGGTGTTTTGAATAGAACTTGATATGGAATACAATCATTACAAAATTATTTTCAACTACCAAAAACCCCACTCATATATTTCATATTGCCTGAGCTCCTGGGTTTCAGGTGAATGAGTCCTTGCCCCACACTGCCCAACCTCACCTTCCTGCCACTCCACCAGGAGCTCTCTACCCCATTCTCTTAGTCCACTTATGCTACACACAATCAGTATGGGGTTCAAACGCAAGAATATATAAGGCACTCTAAAATACGTGTCTGTAAACCAGTACAGTCAACTAGGTATCTTAAAAAGCCCTATATAAAGCAACAATTGCATGTCAACTGAAAATTTCTACCAAAAGAGCAACACTGAAGAATAACCTTACAAGAATATTCTAAATGCTTAAAAGTCTCCAAACAAAAACAAAGAAATGAATTTTATGCATTGAAGTGCATTTTCTTTCAACATACTATTTTTAATTGTAAGACGTCATTATTTCTCTTATCACTAAAAGGAAAAATATGCTGCCAGATAAGCTATGAAATTCCATCAAGCTGTATCCTCATTTTATGTATATTTAAAATGTAAAAATTAATGTACCTTAGGATTTAAGAGATACAGTATTGCCATAATAATGCATTCCTATTTCAAAGAAACAATTTTGCAGATTTTATAGATTAAATAAGTTTTCCCTGTAAAATTTCTCTTCCTTAAAGCACAATCAGTTCTTTTAGAATAAAAAGCTATATACTCAATTAGTATTCTCAAATTTTCCTGATACTAAGAATTACCTATAGGACTTCTAAAAACTACAGATAGATACCCGATCCAGATCTTACATAGGATTATCCAAAAGAGGGGAAACTTAGATTCTATATTTTTAACAAGTATTCTAGGTGACACTTACAATCAAGAATGTCTAAGCAAATATAAATAAGTTATGAGGATCTTAATACTAAAAATGTTTTGATTTTAGGCAACTTTTTAATAGCTAGATTGCTATTATTATGTCCAAAATATCTCTGATGAGAGACTAGAATAATTCATGCAATAATAAATTAGACTACCAGTACTAATATTATACTTAATAGCGAGGTAAATGAATTTCCTGAAAACATTCAACAGATACAAAGTGAAGTTGCATTTTAAAAGATTTTCACAATTTTCAAAGTTATTTTCCAAATGTTAAGTGTATTAACATCAATGTAGATGGAGGGACAATGGAGGGACAATATCATGTTTTTCAAATTTTAATAGGTCAAGACTACATACAGTTTTATAAGAGGTCACTGTATTTACATTAGCTCAGTAGTTAGAAGAAAAAAAAAAGGACTACAAAATACAGAAGTCTATCTGCTTGGTATACAACAATCTGCTCGAAAGAAGGTAAACATACCTAATGTAAAAGATAAACTGGATGCTAGACCCAAAATATGATTAACTACATATCACACTAAAAATCTTTTTTCAATCTCTGATAAAGAAAATACATTTAAAAAATATTTATCATTAACTTTACCAAGAGAAAGTTAGTAAATTAAATAACAAAGAGCATGTAAATCAATTTAAAGCTACCTAAATAAACCAGTTGCAAAAAGGAGGGAGGATAGATATAATTATACTATCCCTCTAACATTTCTAGTAGTGAGAGTCAATGAGTTATGCAAGAGTAAATTATGGCAGTCAGACAGTCTAAAACTGAATGGTGTGATTTTTTTTTAACTATCTCCCCCAAACTTTCTAATATGAATTTTAGTTTTCAAATTTAGTCCTCTTCTACTATTATAAATCCAAGGCTATAATTTAACATAACATAGTAACCTAGAAAAGTCAAACTGAATAGTGACCCTAAGAAGACCTCAGGGAAAGCCATGATGTTCTCCATTAATTTTTCTTATAGAATCTGCTCCCAAGCATTTTAAATTTCCTGTACATGTTAGAAGATAAAGGTAGAAAATGAATATTGTGACATAATGAAGTAATCTACCACATATTGTACTGAAACTTATTAGAAATATTCAATAACAAAGAACAATATCATTCTGAATGTTAATATCTTAACCCTTTAATTGAAAACACCCACACTTCTTTTCCTCAATTAAAAAATTTACTTGTATTGGTTATTTTCTTGTACAAAAGTACTAAAATAATGTTAGCTTTTAAATGACTTTTAAAGCTATAAGAGAGGCCTCTGTGTAAATGCTTAAATCAGAGCAGTGACCTCATTCGAAGTTACAAAAGTGACAAAGTAAAAAAAGACGAAACAAACACTTTCTGAAAACATAATAGCGAAGAAAATAAGAGGGTGATAAGAGATGTCTGTATTCCATTTTCAATGTTTAAATTGTATTACACTTAAATCTCACTAAAATGTTTTTCAATATGGCTACCACTTGTTTGGAGTGGAAGTGGAAACTATTCAAAAGGAACTAAAATAAAAAACACATTTACAAAGGTTATTTAAGTCCCAGAAAACCAAAGATTCTCTTTACAAAGAAGGAAAAATATTTTTTCAGGTGTTATGAGTTAATCTATTTGGTTAATAGAATACTTTGACTTTAATTAAGAAAAAAGATAAAACAGGGTATTAAAACACCAATAGCAGTGATATATACAAACACTCATTCAATCTGACAGATTATTTTTGGTTTTATGTGTTCAGAATCATAAACATATTTTAGAACTAAAAATATATCACTCTAGGTAGTAATTCAAAATGGCAATACCAAGTAACTCAGAAAATACAACAAAAATGCTAATATTAACAGGGTCAAAATGTGGTAGGGGAGAGGGCAATGTCATCCTGAAAAATATCCACTAGATCATAACTTGATTACATATTAGCACAAGTTCTGCAAGATGTGTGTTAGTTCAGGATTGTCTGTCTATATATAAACTGTTATCGTAACTGCCACACAATAGCACATTATATTTATTTTACGTAACAGCAAAAAGTAGTGTCTCTATCACGTTAAGTTCGGGTTTAAAAAATAGCAATTTAAAAATAATACAGCTTAAAGTGCCAGATAAACCTAGGGAACTTGGAACACTCTTTAAAAGAGCTAACTGCTGTGATTCCCATGTGTAAGGAGACTATCACCAGCCTTTTGATTTTCCTACAAATACTACAAATTTTGGATTTTAGTATTTGCCAACATATTTCAAAACACACTTTTTATTATTTACCATTTAAATAAGTTTCAAGGATTCTAATGTCATCAAAAATAAACGAGAGAGAGAGAGAGAGAGAGAGAGAGAGAGAGAGAGAGAGAGAGAGAGAGAGAGAGGTGGATTGGGTAACCTTGTCCTCTAGGCTCTCATTCATATTATTAAAACTATCACTTACATCAAGTTTTTGCTGGCTACACAATTCACCGATAGTTTTAGTTACAAATGTTAAGTGAAATTTGAAGCATTTCTTTACTAAAAGAGGCAGAAGTACTTCGTTTGAATAAACATTCCTATTTTCCAAATGTGCAAGACTTACCCGTCTTCGACAAAAGGGGAGGCCTTGGGCGATGATGCTAATGCTAAATATCTTCATCACAGTTTGATGTGGCAGAGGCTCTTTCGCACTTTTAAGATCAACAGGAACCAAGCCATGGTTTAGAGTAGCTTTCCCCAGTTTTGACATTTTAAAACTCCTCTTGGTTGATGAATACTCTCTACATGTAATACAGGCTCATTACTAAAAACTTTAACCACCAAATTAAAGTATAATTTTCTAATAATAATTTTAAAACAGAGGCTGAGAACCCAAGGCCTGCTGCTTTTGTCTTTCAACCTTCTCCTACCAAATGTCCTGACCTGTCTGAGGCTTGGTGAAGTGCAAACTCTCCTAGAATAGCCAGGAATTATAAACTACTGCAGTGAAAGCTCCTGCTCCTGCCAGTCAAACAGCTGGTGAACCTCCCGTACAAAGTCAGTAGTGTGGATACAACCAAGGCAGGGCTGTGCTGTAGGGTCCCTTTTAAAACTTCTCCAGCTATTAATGCAGGTATTCCCTGGAAAGTCAAGTTTACTTTACAAAAATTAAAGCAAAGTAAAATAAACATTGTGTTTTCTCTTTAATATCTAAGCTTTCCTTACCCAAATATCAGCATTATTTCAAGAACGTTTTGAATTGTGCTTCAAATTTAAGGACAGTGCTTATGCGTGCTCAAAAAACATATACATACATGTGTTCTACCTTACATATATTCAGAATGACTGTTATAGTTTCAAGTGTTTGTCTTCAGCATGTTCTTTTCCTTTTCCATACATACCGTGGTTTATCTCATACTCCCTAAAACATTAAATTGATTCTACCTCTCTGTAGCTATTAATATGCACTTCAGATTAATCTTAACAGGAGACATTTTAGTTGTTTGCAAATTTCAGTTCAATCTCTGTAATTCTGAAAATTCAGTGATTCCACTTGAAATTAAAACAGTCATGTGATTCATTAAAGATATTTTAAAAAATAAGTACTTATGAATGTAAGCTGTGATGAGAAGTAATCATGGTAAAATGAGTAACTAGCCAGTTCATCGCCAAAGCCTAATGCCTAATTTCTCCAGCATACCATGGTTGGAGGAACCTTCCTAAAACACAGTTTTCCTCAAGAACTTTCAATGCGTAAGATAAAGTTTGGAGAAGAAGACTCTCCTCCAAGTATCCCCAAACTAATCTTTCCTGCATTATCTCAAACATTTGTCTAAATTAACCACTTACGCCAGTGTTAATTAATCTTTGTACTATATTTCATACTGAAAACCAGGAACTAAATTGTTATAAAGAAAAAAAAAGCTCAGTGTGAGAATAGATAGTAGTTTTAATAGATGGTAGATAATAGATACGAATTATCTGTTCATAATGCTCAGTTAACTAGTTTGTTCTCACCTGCCATTCTATGTTTTTCTTTCAATAGCCAGTCATCTCATTTATCTCTCCTTCCAACAGCTTTTATGGATCTTTATCGTGGGCATTTAGATGTGATACAGAGAGAATTAGAGTGTCAAAAATGGCTGATTTCCTTTCTGACTTTGGAGACATCTGTCTTACTAAATATAAAGTGGGCTGCTGGGAAGTCAGTCCATACCCAAGAAACATTCTCAATCCTATCATGATACTACTTTCTTAAAGTATACCTTCTCTTCCACCACAATTTAAAATGTAGTTAAAAAATGTAAAACCATTAGCAGAGGTGATACTTTTAGTTACAAAGTAAACAACTGAATTTCTCTGAAGAAGATATACAACTGACCGACAAGCACATGTAAAGGTTCTCAATGTCATTAATCATTAGGAAAATTTTAAGTCAAAATCAGTATGAACCACCACTGCACACCCATTAGAATAGCTGGCATTTAAAAACAAACATGGAGGTGGAGTTCGGGGGTGGGGAGGAGAGAAAAGAACAAGGGTTGGCAAGGGTGTGGAGAAACTGGAACCCTTGTGCATCGCTGGTGGGAATGTAAGATGGATGCAGCTACAGTGGAAAATGGTATAGCGATTCCTCAAAATACCATATAATCCAGCAATTCCACTTTTGGGTTCACACACGAAAGAATTGAAAGCGGGGACTCGAACAGATATTTGTACACCCATGTCCATAGCAGTATTATTCAGTATTTATCCATGAGTGGAAACAACCTAAGTAACGACTGATGGATGAATGGGTAAGCAAAATGTGGTATGTACATAGTGGGGTATTATTAAGTCTTCTGACACATGCTACAACATGGATGAACCTTGAAGATATAATGATGCTCAGTGAAGAAAATCAGTCAAAAAGTTGTTTGATTCCACTTATATGACATACCTAGAGTAGTCAAATTTATAGACAGAAAGCAGAATCGTGGTTGTCAGGGACAATGGGGAGAAAGGAATGGGGAGTTAGTGTTTAATGGGTACAGAGTTAGAGTTAGAGATGAAAAAGTTCTGGAGACAGTGGTGGTGATGTATTAATGTATTAATAAAAAAGTGAACAACTAAGGATAGAACCATAATCACCAAAATCCCCCAACAGAGATCTAGTGATGAAAGAGAGGGTACTGGAAATTTGTAAGTTGAAATGGTAGAAAAAAGGTGAGATGGATATCTAAGACAAGCATGTCTACAGCCCCACTAGACTACTTACTAACTTGTAGAATGATTGTTTCTAGCTTCAGCATCTCCACTGGGGCTCACTTTATTTTTTAACACGACATTAATCCTTTGTGTGTGTGTGTGTGTGTGTGTGTGTATAATATAACCTTCAATCATACTGTGTCCTTTTCTCCTTACTAGAAAAATTCCTGTGTTGAAGTAGCAAGCAGGGAAGGCCCCCCTCTGTAAGTTACTAACAGTGTCTGCTCTATTACATATAGTTTTATGTAGACTGACATTCTTGAGTCTCAAAATAATCCTGTCTCACTGATATCGTTGAATTCAATGAGTTAATTAACGCCTCAAAATTCCTTTCTCTGAACCACATAAACGATATAATTGTGTTATTTCAATGCAGAAAAATTAGAAGAGCGTGCTGCCTTCCTCAAGTTTAACATATTTATTCCACACAGAAAAATAAATCAAACAGATCAACTTCAAATTTAACTTTCACTTAATCCACTGGCTCATAAAGATAACATAAAGAAAATACTATTTTTACTTTTATATTTAAAAGTACTCAAAGAACTGTATAGTCACATGTATTAACATGCAGATAGTTTAAAGATAAGGAAAATAATGAAGCTCTCTAATATCTTTGGAGTCTGATCCTAAAGGCGGAAAAGAAAGATTTGGAATTGAAAAGAATTTAGACAGGGAAAATTAAAATCAACAGTGTTCATTCTTCTGCTTATAAGAGGCAGAAATTAGATGAAGTAAAACTAGTTTCTCATTTTCAAGAAATTGCTTACGATGATAATAGGACTGAAAACTAAGCCTGTTTGTCTATCAAATGTGTTTTACACTAGATGCCAAGTTTTGGTAAACACAAAGTGATGACATTCTAATTCAACTCGTTTTTTTTAAATCAGTAATTAGCTGCCCTCAACTGGATAGTACGAGTATTGCAACTCTAGCAAACCAAACACTAAATCGAATTATATATCTGTATTTTTGTTAAAAAGAAACTTATTATTAGCATTGAGCAAAGTGAGCACTAATTTCCAAATGCATGTACTACCACGTTTCATCTTTTCTTGGAACATTCAACAGTATTTCTAAAGCAATGTTCTTAATCAGCATGAAACATTAAAAAATACCGTGTTTCCCCAAAAATAAGACCTAGCAGGACCATCAGCTCTAATGCGTCTTTTGCAGCAAAAATTAATATAAGACCTGGTATTATATTATATTATATCATATCATATTATACGCAGTCTTATAGTAAAATAGTAAAATAAGACTGGGTATTATATTATATTATATTATATTATATTATATAGACCCTGTCTTATTTTACTATAAGTAAAATAATAATGAAAGAATAAAAAATAATAAGACCAGGTCTTATATTAATTTTTGCTCCAAAAGACACTTTAGAGCTGATGATCCAGCTAGGTCTTATTTTCGGGGAAACATGGTACCAAATGTTCAAATACAGAAGAAAACCTTAGTCAATGAGAGAAATCATAGAGACTGCACAGCACTCCAATTGCTAATACTTTTTAAATGCAGCTAGTTCCACATGTTCAACAAAAAATTAGTCATAATTTCAATTATACTTTTAAAAAACATTTAAGATACTCTTAATTATGAACCCCCCTATCAAACTGAGGCTCTTCCAAACAGACGAGCTGACACCCAAGGCTACAGAGGAATGAGAAGAACATGGTGGATGGGAACGTCAGCACCGGGGCAAAGTGGTCCTCATTCCAAAGCCTGGCTCTGCCACCTACCAGTAATAGCACCAAAATTGTATTTCTAAAATGTGTTCTAGTCCCATACACTCCAATTCTCTCACAACAACAACAAGATTTACAGCTGTTTATTCTGGATTTCAACCTTCTCTTTCATTATTACACAGAAATCTAGGATTTAACTGCTCTTGACCAAAGGCCACAGCATATGAACAGCACAAAGATTTTCCATGTTTCATAAACTACTCTTGAATCTGCTAAAACAAATCATTTGGAAGATACAAGTTTACCGACAAGAACAAATGATTATAAACCAAGTGTTTTCAAAGTCTCACATCAAAAATGTTCGACAGGGGAATGTCAGCATATGCCATTTAAACTTAATATTATTCATTATGTCTCTGAACGTAAGCAACAAGTGACTTACTCTTTTATAGAAAAAGAAAAAATTCCAGATGCTAAAAATTATGCCACTACTAAAATGGGACAAATTAGAATCAATATCCTTTTGAGACAAGAATATTGTATAAGGCATACTCATTTATTCAGAGATACAGAGTGAGACAGACTATTCTCGATATCTAAGTCATTGTTTTCAGTCTTTCCTAATACCTTAGATACCACAGTGTTAAAGTATCTCCCTAGTCTAAGCAATTCATGTACAAAAAAGATGGAGCAATTTAAACACAGAGGAAAACGATGACAAATCAAGAAATTAAGCTCTTGCTTAATGATCAATGAAATGTCAAGCTTGTAATAGTTACAACTGCAAAAAATATTCTAAACATGTTACTTCAATTGTAGAAACTAAAACATAATTAGATTTAGTATGAAAGAAAATTTTAAATACATGACATTCCTTTTAAGTTTTGTGACTCATAAAAGGTATAAGTCAAATGATTAGAAATGCTTTATGAAAGTTAAAGTCACATTCAAAATGATTCCTTAAAAAGTTCTAAAAGTCATTTAAATGCTTAAAGTGTTCGTTAAGAAAGATTACAACTTCCAATTATAATGTATTTGAAATATTATATTAATGGAAGTATTTAATGGGTTATAACGTATTACTGTATTTCCCTGCTAATTTTCTTTATCCAGGCACCAAGGGCAGCTCCTAACTATTTAAGAGAAATTTGCATGAGTTCTGAAATAGCACATGCAGTTTTATTATAAAAGTGTATAAAAATGTGACCTGGTAACTGGACATTTGCAAAATAGAAGTATTACATGCATATGTAGAATTTTAAAAATAAAACTGCTAAATGCCAGGTTATGTAAAATATTGTAATTGCTGTGATTTCTATAATCAAGATCTGCCTGCTGGACATTTAGGTTGTTTTTAAATTTTGCTGGAAATTTCCAGTTATTTCTAAGTAACTGGCTAAAAAATAAAGTTAATAAGTTAAAAAGTAAAATATAGAAAAACCAACCAAACAAGTCCTTTAAAATGATGACAAAAAACACCCTGTGGTACACTAGAAACTTCATGCTTCAAACCTATCTACGTATTTACAACTAAAATAATTTACAACTAAATTATCCTTGATTAAACTGCTACCTCAATCAGCTTTCAGCCAAATTACCTGGAGCTGATACTCCAGGTAAACATACCAGTACATACAAAATACTGGGTGAATATAAATGCCTAACCACTGCGCTGTACACCTGAAACTAATTGAATTTTTAAAGTATTTCAAAAATGCCCAGTATGAAGTCCTCAATGCCGGTAATGTAACTTAAGTTTAACTCTTACAGTCTGTGCTGAGTTACCCCAGCTGTTAATTGGTCTGACACAGCTGCTCACCAAGAATTTAGTTGACAATTATTATAGTTCTACCTTTAAGTCAACTATGACAAAAATGACATAGCAATTACAGGTATTTCAGTCATGCAAAAGCCTCATGAGATGACAGAGTAAGTGATTTAAAGCAACTTAATTTTCCACAATTCTCAAACTATAATTTAAGTGTAAGAAAGAAGATAAAAACGTCTTTAATATCAATTTTTTAAGGTTCCTTTTTTAAGTTACTTTTATGAACAAGTTTAAGCATAAAACATTCATTAACCTTCAGTTAAACTAAATATTTATCAATTATTTATTTCTCCTATAAAAATTCTGAAGAGTGTTGCAGGCCAGAGAATCATAAATAAGGACATAATACTGATAATTCTTATCAAGTACAGTAAGAAATGCAGGTGAACTCTTATACAGCTTAAAAAAAAATAAACTAAGTTGTAACACAGGAAGTTCACCCACCAAATTGATGGTTTAATATCTTATAGGAATTTGTCCTATGAAACAGAGAAAGCCAAACCTATGGAAATAAATTTGACAGTGTTGACAATTTAAGAAAATAAAATGGTAAGGAGAGGGAAGATACTTGTAGTTACGTTTCCTACATTGTTGAGTTATTGATGCAATTATAAATAAAAATTATTTTCAGAGAGATAAACAGTTCTACAACTTCATTTATATACTTCTCAGTAACATACTATGAAAGCATGAGAGATTTATCAATATTCACTAACCACAGGTAAATTATTCATTGATGAATATTCATTTATCAATATTAACTTCAGCATCAAATTTAAGCATTTGATGTATCAAATATAAGAATTACTTTCAGCACAGAAAATACTTTAAGCACAGAATTAAGCTACAGAAAATAAATAGTTGGGGTCTGATCCCTAGATGGGCTGACAGCTGACACCACTGGCCTTTTACGTTGTTAAAATTACCTATTCAACAAAATGCATTTTCTGATAAACATCAACATCAATTTTATAGCTGAAGTTTAAACTGACGGTCTAAGTTTTCATTCTTTCCAATAAATAAAATACTAACTGGCTATCAAGAAAGATTGAAAACAAAGAAAAAACAAAACTCAATCCTTATAATTCTTGATTACACCTGAAACAAAGATCGAGGAAGTTTACAGCGACAGGGCTTAGAAAACGCAAACGTATTATTTCCGATTGGTACAGTGATGTGGGGGGAGGAGTCACCACTGACAGAGCTCCTATTACGTCATGACTTGTTTCACTTCAATGTGTTGGCCCAACGTTATCACAGCTGCCAGGCAGTGGAGTTGAGATACTTACCCTAGTATATCTCTTTCCTAAATTCATGCTTTGTAATAGGACATATATTCTAGTCTATAGATTGTTAAACCTAACCTATTTGTATTACTTTCTAATCTAGTTGTTTGGAGATTCACTTGTTATTATACGTTTCAGATATGCAAGTTTGTCAGATAACTGAATTCTAGATGACTGAAATAAAATACTATGACATATTATATGTGCAACCTTTTTTAATGAGCCTGATATTTATAAAATCCAAATGAAAAAAAAATTATAAGATCAAAGATATTATGACCTCCTATGGAGAAACTGGGTTTCTCAAAGACGGTCCCAACAATATCCCCCATTTCACCTGCTCGTCTTACAATGAATGTACTCCGCCTGTCCTTCCACTGGGAGCTACATCTGTTTCAAGAGAGAATGTGACAGTCACATTGTGTGATTTCCTAGGTTAAGTTATAAGGAAGAGATTTAGCTTCCACGTTACCTGATAGCCCTGAGGCCACCATGCTGTGCAGAAACCAAACCAGCCCAGGCAAAAAGACCATATGTGAAGAAGTCTTCTGAAGAGAAAACGATTCCTGGCCAGCCCCCAATTGTTCGACACCCCTGCTGTTTCACCTCTAGACTTAGGGTTTCTAGGCGGGAATTCCTGCCCGTTCTCAGGAATTTTTTTTGCTTTCCCGGTCCCGAATCCTGAGAAAAGTTGGTTGGGAAATCGGGAAAATCAACTTCTTGAATCCAGGTGGTTGGTAGTATCGGCCGTCACTTTGTGGAAACGATTCAGCATGGAGAACAGAAAACAGTTTATATCTCAGGATTCGGGAATGGGAAAGTGAAAAAAATTCCTGAGAACGGGCAGGAATTCCTGCCTGGAAACCCTATCTAGACACAATCTGACTGTAACCCTGAATCAGCAATGCCTAAGTGATGGCTGCTCAAATTTATAACCTACAAGAACACTGAGAAATAAAAAAGTAGTCGTTTGTTATAAATTATAAAGCTTTGGGCTGATTGGTTACATGGCTATAACTGAATATAGATAATATAGATAACTGAAACATCTTACAAAATAAAGAGCTCCAAGAATTTACTGTTATAATTTGATAGTCTTCCTAGTAGAGTATTAACTTCAAAATTTAACAAGAATGAAAAGGATAACAGGTGATCCAAAATGAAAATTTAAGTGAGTGGGTTTTGGAGGGTGGCAAAAGTTTTGGTGACAAATTCTCACCTTGATAATAACCCACTGGAAATGAGGTATTTAGCAAGTCTGGCTATTTTAATAACAAACTTGACAAACAGTTACATATTATACTGACTGGGATTTACATCCAAACCAGTTTGATATATAACAAATAAAGGAAAAACCAACTTACTTTTGGATTTCCTATAATCACGCTTTTGTCTTTATTCCAAACTAACTCAAATGACTAGAGGAGCAGGCAGGTAAAATAAAGGAGAGAAACAGGTCAGGTTTAACAACTGTCAAGTCCATTTAAAAGATGCAATTGATTGTTGTCATGTAAGCACATGGGCCCAATAAGGCCATATAGTCCACATTTGCAAAAGAAGGTGAAAAAACATTTTTATATGAACTCTCCAGATTTTTAAATGACAACAAATTTAAACGTGTTTATAAAACTACTAGATAAGACACTAGTTTGTAATCTCTGTTCCTTTCTGGAATAAAGAAGCAAAAAGTATAGTCAAAATTAAATATAAGTTTACTATATATCTAAGTGATATAGAGTAATGATTCGATCTTAAGCTTTTAATCTTCTTTTCTATACCAGTTAACAGAGTGAAACAGTAATAAGAAATAAACCTGAAAACTGAAACTGTGAGTGTAAACATTACAGATGTACCCTCGGCATATTTACAATTTTCACTATCTTAAGACAGATGGCAGCATTTTGGTAAAGTACAAACAATTCATTCTGGAAAATTAAATTTATAATGTAGACGCATAAAATCAACATCTGTAGCTAAGAAAATGAATAACTCTTGGCACACAGCCCAAATTCACCAGTATTTTCTTCATACTTCCATTCCTCATTTGCATCTGATTGCAATAACCAGAAATTGTCATTTAAGACCAACCAGAAACACAGCAAATTAAAGCATTTTCACTTTGAAAATAAAGCATTTTCTAAAAGCAACTCTTATTTCTAGAGCAGAGAAGCTATCTTTAAAACAGCATCAGCACAGACCAACTGAAGAACCTGGTACATTTGAACAAAGTAAATCTTTTTCTGGGAGGAAAAAATCCCATGCATTATTTTTAGCCCTAGTGATCTAATAAAACAATCATCATTCTTCTATTTACATTTCACATAATTAGAGGTTAAGTTTACATGCAAGATGCTAGCTACCCTGACAATTCTTACTATTAGCAGGAATCAAGTTACTATTCTACAGATACGGCTCGTAGAAATACCAACATTTTTCAAAATGTGTTCTCTAAAATACATCCTAAATAGAGTTCATTTCAACCTGGCTGAAACTATTCTTCTATCTGTCAATGACTGCTTTCATTTGTTTATAATCACATCTTAACTGTGATGTAATGAGATACAGTCATACTATAAATGTAGATATTTCCTACAGTACCAAGCAGTAATCCTAGAATTTCTACACAAGAAACAAAGGGAATCTTCCCCTGCATTTATTCTAGTTCGGCTACTCAGTTCAAGAACAGCTAAGTATCATTTTAGAGTTAGCACTTCCATCTCTTCTGAACATTTTCATATGAGGACTCAAAGCCCTAGAACTACCAAAATTTACTTTTAGGTTCTCTTTCAAAATCCTTCTAGGTTCAGCATTAACAACTAATTGGGGGTAGGAAGGGGAGGAATACCTATCAGAGCAAAAGTGCTTCATAGTCAACAATTTACAGTATCAAACAAATGGACTCTGCTAAAAAATCACTTTAATTTAGGCCATAACAATCAGTGGAATAGTTTCAACCCACCTAAGAGAATAGGTACCTTTGGAACTAAAAATATTTTCTAGAACATGTTATCAAGCCTGGACTAGTTAGTTAAGCTGGTTTTAGTCTAGTCTTGGAACATTACAATAATCTTATGAAATATAATAGCTAATACTTACTAAGGACTTACTTATCTGCCAGTCACTTTTCTAAGTACTTTTACATACATTATCTCTTGGAATCCTCTCAACAATACTACGTTATTGATGACCCTGTTACTGTTATTTATGACACCATCCTTAAGACAGCTCTACAAGAGAGGTTAACAGTTTGCCCAAAATCAAGTGACAAAGCTGCCAGGATTTGAAAACTTCAGTCTGACTTCAGAGACCTCACTCTCTACTTACCACTATTTATAAGCATCGAGGCATTTATTACAGATACTGTGCAACTGAGAGCAGTCTCCTGAATCACTCATGAAGCCCCATGTGAGAAATTCCTTTTATATAATATTAGAAAAAGGGGTTGTGTGTGCCTGTGTGACTGACATGTTTTCTCTTCCTGAGAGGACACAGCACATCCTCCTCTTAATTTTATCACAAGGAAGCAGAGAGACAAACTAATTGGCCAATGTTTTGCAAACTTTAATCTAATTAGAATCATGTGGGAGCTTGATAAAAACAAACATCCAAACCCAAGAGATTTGGTGAAGTACTTCTGGAGTGTAACCCTGCAACTTGAATTTTTAAAAAGCACTCCAGCTGTTTCTGGTACATCTGGTCTAGTGTCACACTTGGAATACTGGCGTGGGCCCGGTGAGTGACCAGCCTGGATCCTCTTCGCAGCTTATTCCAATGCATAATTCACTCATCTTATCTCTTCTCATAGCCTTGTCTTCATAGTCTATTCCAGTATTTTCTCTGGTTCTGATCTTCACGTACACATGACTATTTTATTATATTTGTTTCTCCTACATACAGGCCACCTCAAATTCCTTGGGGAAGCTACAATACACATTTCTTTTAAATGAGGCCAATTCATGTGGCAGTTCAATACCTAAAACCAGTATATCAAATTCATAGAGAAAAAAGTCCTTAGGCCACCAACTAAGGCACTTAATGCGCGATGTATATGCTACACTTACACGCCAAACAACTCCCAGCCCTTAATGCATCTGCACTGAACGCAAACTATTTTAATTTTACAGCGTGGTGAACAGCACTCTCGCTCCACATATGACGTCCAGTGAAAATGGGTGGTCCACAGGTCAAACAGGCCCACAGAAATGCTTCTGAAAAATTCAAATGTCAACATAAAAAACTGAGAAATTATCATCTAAAAATCTGGAATCCTGGTGACTTTTGAAAAATTGAAAAATATCAGGACACAATTTTCCCCCATTCACCCTCCTTTAGAAATGCTTTGGTTCCATGGGTCTTATGTTTTGTCTATTTTATTCATTTAAATTACCTTTCTGGCCTCTATCACCTCTATAGTTTGTGTCGCCTACAAACTGTGATATGGAAAAGTGAGGTTAAGAATTCTGATTGAAAATCATTTTAGTGTAGTCAAGGAATCACTAATGGAAATTAGTTACAATACAGGTGATATTCTAGAAATACCTTTAGTATTCCTACTAACCTGACTTTCCCAAACATCCTGATTTTTGAGGATATCAAAGTGATCTTTGTAAAACACCACATACCCTCACTTCCGCATTTGTACCTCCCCCATTAACCTTTTTGAAATGCAATGTACTTGAAGTGGATAGCACAATGATGTGCCCCAACACCTTCCCCTCCCTAAAGGCCAGTATTAGTGGCTCATCTTAGAAGAGAAATCGCCATTCTTTCAGTGCTCAATAATATTGCTAAATTGAACCAAATTTTAACTAGTAAGCTAATGTTTTCTCCAGATGCATGTTTAAAAGACAATAATGTCTTCAACTCATCTCTTTTTTCACTTGTTTTACACTCGACCATTTAACATTCACCAAATAGATTATGCTATTAATAGCTAATTTCATTACCTGAGCAAAAACATCAGAACTCAAGCTCAGTGTTTAATCACTTCAACTCATATTAATCTGTCAAAATACAGCAACAAATGTGATTTTCACAAAATCGTAGTGATACAAAACAGCAGCACACACACACAAAATATAACTTTATCAGAGAATACCGTTTGTCATAGTAATGGCTTTAAATTGGAAAGAAGTTCATCAATATTCAAGATGACTAACTTCTAAGTAAAATTTAGAGCTAAACATCGAAGTTGTCACTTTATTATAGTAAATAATTTGAGGAAATGATTTAAGATGTTACAATTAAATTTAAGGAAGAATTCAAAAGATAAGATTCTTTTTAGTTTTTAAATGTATTATTACTCCTTCTGTTACATGATCCTTTCATGGTCTCCTCTGGGTGTAAACAGTGTGTTTCCCCTGAATTCATCCTAACCTTCCTTCAGAAAGAAGGAAGTATAGATAGTAGCTACAGAGAAATGTCCTTACTTTCTCCCCGAAACATAATATAGAAATTAATAACACAGAGTGCTCTCTGAAGTACACCTAGGGGACAAATAAAAATTTAACTAAGACTCTACTCAAGATGTTGAACATCCTCTTTAGAAGCTATCAAAATCAATAGTAACCCACAGGTCAAATATAGCTCAAAGACAGTTGTTTTTGGAGCCTGCACCAGGTTTCTCTCTCTCTCTCTTTTTTTTTTTTTAACTAAACATGAACACCTTCTAGGAAAGGTATACGGCCCTGCAGTTCATAAGAGCCTGAGCAATCTTGCTGGGTCAATCATCACTTTCCGCACTCATCCACTACCTATTTGGGCCCTGTAGGTTGTATTTCTCATTTCTTCACCCCAAGCAACAAAAAGGAATTGAGGAAAAAGAATCACCTGTTCAAATATTCTTTAGTTAAGAATGATCAGGTGGCAACCCCCTGCAATATGACCTTCTACAGTGTTTCCCCGAAAACAAGACCTAACAGGAAAATAAGCCCTTGCATGATTTTTCAGGATGACATCCCTGAACATAAGCCCTAATGCGTCTTTTGGAGCAAAAATTAATATAAAACCTGGTCTTATTTTCGGGGAAACATGGTATGCTAACACAAGAGACAATTTAGACAAGAATTTAGAGGGATGATGCTTTTCTTACATACATGCTGAGGGAGCCTAAAAGCAACTATCAAGGACAGGACTTCTATTTTTAATGCGTTTATGTGCTGAGACTTCAGAAATCTTCAAAAAGCATACTTACATTCCCAAAACACAGTAAGTTTGTGCACATGTGTACATTTATTCCAAAGCTCACTTTCTTTACTTTTTGTTGTCATTGTTGCTTTCAAATAACAAAATGAAGATATGCTAATTGCTGGTTGAAAAAGAAAAAAAGACAGCCCTAGGTATTTCACATGTTATATGGCAATGTACATAACTAGTGCAATTATTAATTTCAAATTCCAAGCAAAAAATTGTGTACTAGAATACAAACTAGAGGAGAGGCAAGCACTTAGGAAATATATTTAAATACATTAAAGCAGCTCTATCAAAAGTAATAAAGTACTATGTGGCCCTCTAGTGTTCAATAAAGAAATGGATGAATTCTTAAGTAATTAATTCTTATGTATGACTTTCACAGTGAAAAATAATACTTTCTCTGATTTTCTAAGTATGCTAAACATGTTCATTTATGACTTCTACAAAAACCTACATATGTTGTATTGCCTGTGGCTTTATTTCTGTGCGTTTCTTTTGAACAACTATCCTTATTTAGAGTATTCACTGAAAGAATTCTAAACTGTTTTTTAAATTTTCCAATAAAAAAATCCCAATCCTAAATAGAAAAGAAACGGCATTTCTCAATTAAAACTAAATAGTACTGAATTCAAGGCAATTTTCAAATAAGAAACAAAAATAATAGTGTCAACTCATTTTTTCTCTTTATCGTAATTTATAAATAGAGATTTATTATACCAACCAAAGCAATGAAATACATTAAAACTGTGACCGCCAGAAGAGAAGTCAAAGATTGGATTAAGACTTTAGAGGATGATGAAGGAGATGATGGGCAAGCATGATCTAAATTATACTACCACTTCTGTCATTTACTTCATGTAATCTTAAGCAAATATTTTTAAGTTAAAACTTTAGAAACCACAGAAAGATTTTGTGAAGTTCCTGTACTTGGCATCAAGATTAATCCTCAAAATGTCAAGGAAAGTAGGTTGCCTATCGTGTGGAAACTCTGCAAACAACCCTCCAAAGTACAACTTAGCAATCAGTAAACCATTAAGAAACAGGATATAAACAGAAAATTTAAACAAATTTGCCCAATATAAACCTCTACAGATATTTGGAATATATTCAAATACTCACTTAGAGAAGCTCTATACTTATTTCTAAAATTTTTGCCACTATTCAGAAAAATTATGACTCCTTATTTTCATTTCTTTACAGCCTTTCAACACTGTCTAATTCTACCTATCCTTTAGGTCTCAACCTAGCTTTCATTTCCTCATTGAAGATATCACTGATATAATTATTTGAATGTGGATACATGTGTATTGAAAACTACAAAACTGGGAGGGAGAGTTTTGAGACATAGAGAAAATGCTAGAAGACAGAATCTTCATACAAACTAATCTTCGTAAAAAGGAAGTTGGTAAGGAAGGAGACAACATGGAAACTGAGTGAGGATAGAAGCCCAATGTCAAATGACAACAGAAAAATCTAACAGTGACAAATTTAAAGTCTTGTATTTAGGTTCAAAAACCTGCAAACGTTCACATTAAGTGGAACAGGAATAAATCAGATCACGTTTGTAAAAACCCTTAAAGATTTTGTTTTCTGAAAGTTCAATTTTTTTAAGCATTTTCTATATGCAACGTAGAAGGTCCTATAACACACAGTAGAACCTAAGAGAATCAGGTCTGTCAACAGTCTAAATTAAAAAAAAAAAAAAAACATCTGACCATAGCTACCACAATTCTGCCTAATACTACCAGCCCAATCCATATACCAGGGCTATGATTTAACAGAGAAAAGCTATCCCACAACGAGATCTGGGGGAAAAATGTTGTGAATACACACACACACACACACACACACACACACACACACAGAAATAGACCTATGTGAATATAGTCAATTGATCTTTGACAAAGGAACAAGGGAGCAAAGGCGATACAATGGGGAAAAGACAGTCTGTCCATTCAAGAAATGGTGATGAAAAAACTGTACATGCACATTCAAAAATTAATTCAAAATGGATCATATACCTAAATGTAAAACACAAAACTATAAAACTCCTAGAAGGTAACATAGAAGAAAACCTAGAATATCTTGGGTATGGTGATGACTTTTTAGATCCAAAGGTACCACCTATGAAAGAAATTGATAACCTGAACATTAAAATTAAAAACAACTTCTCTGTGAAAGGCAATGTCAAGAGAATAAGACAAGCTACTGACTGGGAGAAAATATTTGCAAGGGACAATATGACACAGGCCTTTAATCAACACATACAAAGAACTCTTAAAACTCAACAGTAAGAAAAGATACAACCGGACTGAAAAACAGGCAAGAGACCTGAACAGACACCTCACCAAAGACACACAGAAGGCAAGCACGCATATGAAAAGATACTGAACATCCCATGTCATTAGGGAATTTCAAATGAAAACAATGAGATGCCACTACACACATACCACAATGAATGACCCAAAGTCAAAATACTGATATCATCAAATGTTGGCAACAGGAACTCTCATTCACTGCTGCTGGGAACACAAAATGGTATAGGCACTCTGGAGGACAGTTGCGCAGTTTCTTACAAAATTAAACATACTCTTACTGTTATGATACAACAATTGCACTCGTTGGTATCTACCAAAAGGAGTTGAGAACTTATGCCTACACAAAAATTTGCACATGGATGTTGAAAGAAGCAGGAATGCAAAATAGTGTATACACTAAACCTAGCTATGCAAAATAGGTAGTTCCCAATATGTATCCACCTGGTCAAGGGCTGCAAGTAATAAGTAAAAATCGATTCACTAATTAATTATTGAGAAATTATAAGGTATCGGGGTGCCTCATACATGGTAAATATTATTAGGCAAGATAAATAAGAAATAAAAGGCCTTGAATAGGAGACAGAAAAACAATTTTAATACAGTGTGATGAGTCATAATAAATGTACCACAGGAACAAAGATAAAGTTGGGGCAACTTTAGGGGACATAAAGTAGGTGTGGGTTTTATGGTTTTTCCACAGCCCATCTCTTCTAAAAGTTATTAATACTTTCATTGAATTTTCAAATTTTAACAAAGTGCAACCTGGATCCAGAAAGAGATCTGGGTTCAAATCCTAGCTCTACTTACTTACGAGGTGACTGACCACTGATGAATTACTTAACCTCTCTTCATTGTTTCTCACCATTGACATGGGGATAAAAATTAGAACCTACATAAGCAGGATTTTTAAGATTAAATGATGATATATCTGATAAGGGATTAATATCACAAATCTATAAAAAACTTACTCAACTCAACTCCAAAAAAACAAACAACCCAATTAAAAAATGGGCAGAGGACTTGGGGAGACATTTCTCTAAGAAGGACATACAGAAGGCAAGAAGACATATGAAGAAATGCTCAACCTCACTAACCATCAGAGAAATGCAAATAAAAACCACAATGAGATACCACCTCACTCCAGTCAAAATGGCTATTATCAATAAATCAACAAACAACAAATGCTGGCGCGGATGTGGAGAAAAGGGAACGCTAGTGCACTGTTGGTGGGACTGCAGATTAGTGCAGCCACTATGGAAAACAGTATGGAGGTATCTCAGGAATCTGAAAATGGAACTACCCTATGATCCAGTAATTCCACTCCTAGGCATCTACCCGGAGAAATCCAAAACTCCAATTCAAAAATCTGTATGCACTCCTATGTTTATTGCAGCACTTTACACAATAGCCAAGATATGGAAACAACCAAAATGCCCATCGGTAGATGACTGGATTAAGAAGCTGTGGTACATTTATACAATGGAGTATTACGCAGCCATAAAGAAGAAAGAAATCTTATCATTTGCAGCAACATGGATGGATCTAGAGAACATTATGTTAAGTGAAATAAGTCAGAAAGAGAAAGACAAGTACCATATGATCTCACTTATATATGGAATCTAAAGAAAAGACTATGTGAATGAACTAATCAGAGACAGTTTTGGGGACGCAGACAAAAAACCGAGAGTGGTTAGATGGGTGTGTGGGAGGGGGTTGGGCATAAGGGGAAAGGTGAAGGGATTTGGAAGCAGCTGGTAACCACAAGATGGCCTCAGGGTTTTTTTGAAAATTAATTTGGGGAAGGTATTCTATAATGTTGTAAAGATTTTGTTGGGTATCCGATGGACATGCGTCCTATTTGGGAGACCACCTCAGGGATACAGTGGATACCTGATCATGGCATTGTACACCAGAAGCTAAACATTAATGAATGCCAACAATAATTTTATATATATAATGTCATGGTTCAGTATGAGGTCGGAGGGATAGTGGATGGGGGTGGGGGGTTCACAGTATGAGGGATATAAATGATGAACGTCTAAGTATTACCTTGTTTTGTACACCTGAAACTAATAAATAAATAAATTAATAAAAAAAAAAAAAAAAAAGATTAAATGAGATTATATATGTAATGTAACAGTGTCCTGGCACACAGCAAATGTGTTCAATAAATGGATTATCAGTGTTACCGGTACCATCAACGATGTTTTTTCCACTGCAATGATGAAATTCAGAATAACAACAGGTGATTGTCTGGCTCTACTGTAAGTCAGCAGCACCACATTGTCCAGAAGACACCACACTTCAAGAGCAATGTGTCCAGAGGACAACCAGGACGGTAATCCTGGAACACATGTTGATGGCATTCAATCTGGAAAAGGATTATGGATGAATATGATAGCAGGCTTCTCCTATAAGAGCTGTCATGCTCTGGATGGAAGAACAAGGACCAAAGAAGAGTGACAGATGTCAACATAGAGAACTGTCTAGAAATATAATGTTACTTCACACCAAAGTATTCTCTAGTGATGCCTTAATTTTCAAGTCTGAGTCTATTGATAAAGCCACAGGACACAGGTTTGCACTTGGTGATCTCAAAGGTGCCCACCAATTCGGATTCTATCTCAAGAGACTTCAAATTCAGAAGGAAAACCTAAGTGGTTTAAATACATTAATTAGTTTGAAAAAAATGAGTAGGGTTGGGAATAGGGGAAGGGAGGAAAAGTACTGGAGACTTCCTGGTAAAGCACTTTAGAATTATGTTTTAAAAGACAGACTCTGCAATTGCTCACGGAACGATTTTAAAATGAAAGATATTCATGTTTCATGGAGAGCCAAAAGTGCTATCAAACTATTCAAATAACTCTCTAAAGAAACTACATATTAAACAAATGTTTTAAAAACAAAGAAACACACCACCGTGCTAACTATTACCCTTCTGATAATGTGGTAAGTTGACCTTAGAGAATTCCAGGTGGCACCTAAGTCCTAGACATATGAAGAACTGGTTATTCAAAGAACTCTTCAAGAGTTCATTGCTTCTTCCACTATAGTCAGTTTAAGAGAGTGCTATAGGATGGTGGACTAGAAACAGTAAACATTTATTTCTTATTTGACGAAAAAAGGGATTAAAAAACTGTTTAGTTTTAGGATGGAAAACAACAGACTAATGTGAGGTAAGGAATGAAGTTATGTGAGGACAGACAGAAGGCACTAAGACAGACATGGAAGAAGCAGAAATCAGTGCTCAAACATGGTTCTCTTCATGAAAAGACCAGGAGGATATAAGATCTGGTGCAATGGTAATCTCATTTGCTTTTCATTTTAGTAGAAAATGAGTTGTTACTCTGCACTGAACAAATAAAATGAGTCTTTAGTATGCGCTAGGCATCTCTTCAGAAAACAAGTTTTAGTTTCTCCCTTCCTTTCCCTTCCCTTCCTTTCCCTTCCCTTCTCTTCCCTTCCCTTCTTTTCTTTCCTTCTTTTCTTTCTTTCTTTTAATATAAGGCTGCTTGTTGACAGAGGGAATTAAAACTGAAGAGAGCAGCATTCCTATCTGGGGAAGCAAATTGACTTTGGAATTTGCAGGCAAACTAGTCCAATTACAAAACAAGCCAGCACACAACCCCTGTTAAGAAGCACATTTAATGGACTCTAGAGAGAATGATATCTGTTATCCAGTCTCAAATGTCATTGTCATATCTTCCCATTACAACTTTAGCCTCAAGGCCTCACATCTTCAGTACTGTTTGTTAACTTAAATACACAAAGAAAATCACTTAACTGAGCTCTTTGTACTTTCCAGAGGGTAGCTCTGGCGACTTCCTATGTGATATGGCATTAGAAAGCTACCATCACACTTCATACATAATCTAGAACCTAAACAGACTTGTAGTTAGGCAAAAAATCTTTAGTAATGTTTGCCAAATTCTACCATAGGGGGCAGCATAGCACATGGAAAGAAAGGGGTTCTTTTGAAATTAGGCAGCTCTAGATTAAAATCTCGTCACAGTGTGATTTTGGGGGGAAATCATTTATTCTCTCTGCAATCCTGCTTACTTACCTATCATAGGAACTTGCACACACTATGGGCTTACCAACTCGTGACTGATACTACCTTTGACTTAAAACATTAAGACAGTCTGGAATTTCTAACGTGTATTATTGCCATAGGCTCCTATAAGAACAAATCTTTGGCGACTAGAGAAAAAAAAAAGATTATCCTAAGAGTTTTAACAGTTTTCAACATGCTTTCAAAGAAAACACCAATGCAAGGAAGGACCAAAACTTATTTTTTTCATTAGTATCATATTTGCATATAAGGCATGTTCAGGAATAATGAATAAGTAGGTCTGACTACCCACACGGTATGTTTAAGAAACTACCAAAAAAAAACATTTGAAAGGTATCATGGGTAACACTGTAGAAGGCTAATCCCATATTAACACTAAAAAAAGGAATTTTGAAAATGATTATTATATCTCTTCTCAAAAGTCACAGTTTAAGAGGACAGTTTAAGAGGACTTGAAACTGGCCTTAAGGTACCATGTGTAGATGTGTCTTAAGTGAATAATGATCAGGAATTTAAAACTGCTCCAAAATAAAGCTTTCAAATAGTGAGAGCTTTTCCCGATTAACTATACTAAACACATTTATACACACAGATGACTGACATTCTCTTTTTAAGCAACACAGTAATAACTGACATTTGAAAAATGTTGGAAAAATAAAGTACTCTGGGAATGATCCTGAAGGAAAGATTCAGGACTGGACAAAAACAAAACCAGGCCAATTTCAGATTGAAATCCTACCTCGTAGAAGGGCATTGCTGCCTTGGCAATCAAATAGTTTTGTATTTTTTCTCGCCATGTTTACGAAGGCCAATAACCTCAAAATAAATACATTCAACGCATGTACACACGCATATGTGTATAAACATATGTACACATAATGCGTACACACATTTACCCCTGGTGCTATCAGTACTCATGTCATGCCTATGGCCTTGTGTGTACAAAACAATAATTTGTATTCACAACTCAAGAGTCACCAAGGAAAAATGACTAAAATTCAGGTACTTTGTTTTCAAGGATATAACTATATGTAAGACATATCACAAAGTTCTGTTTATGATTTCACCTTGAAGGGAAAAATCAAGCACCTGTCAAACGTGTGTGCTGGAAGTTTTCCTAACAAACACTATGATGACGTAATGGAAAAAGATCTGATCTAGCTTTCTCGTTTTTAATTTAAAATATAGCAGAAATCACTGATAGCTTTGCATTGTTCAGCAAGGCTTAGTTTTGATTAAACTCTCTTCAATAAAATATTGCAATTAAATACTATACCCCCATTCCTCCAACTGAACCCTCAGAAAAAAGAGGAAAGATATAAACTCCCTCTTTTAAAGGAGAGAGATAAAGAGATGGGAATCGAAGCTTGGCAAATTGCACTATGAAAGGTCTAACTCAGCCTTACCAACAAGGCAGGGCTACAACTGTTAGTGTCAGAGCCATCTGGCTGAGATTCAAAGCATTGCTTCAACACCTGGAGAAAGCGATGATAAAATAAATGAAAACAACAAAGGAAACTATGGAATCCAGTTCTTTCTTATATCAAACCAACTAAATAAAATCTAAACCTACAGGCAGGCTAGGGAAATTAGGGATAAACATGTTTTAGAAAGAGTTCAAGTTTCACATACTGAAGCAAAAATGATACAGCAATTCAAGTATTAAACCAAGTATCTATTTTATTCCAGGTCAAGTTAAGTAAAGGAGATGATTGTAAATCTGTTTGCATATTGTTTATGAACTAAACCAATGATTCACTGTAAAATTTAAAAATAAACAAACAGAAGTAAGAAAATAAACTACTTCAGACATTATTTAAACGTGTGTAAAATAAGAAAACTAGTATCCAAATTAAAATGTTCCTTTCAAAGAATTATTTAACTCTTAAGTCTACTCTACATGGATATTCGTGATTTTTATCTAATTTTCAAATGAAAATTAAGAATCAGAAAGCACACAAACAAAAAAATATTTGGCCTAGAAGTCTGAGAAGGAAAAAAAGGATAGAAGTTGTTACCTGCCTCATTCATTCTGAGTGTAATCCTTTTCACTTTCTCTCCTGTTTGAATAAACAATTAGATAGCAACACTGCTTAAAATATTGATTAAAATAAATTCTAACTCTAGAGAAAAGTACATGATGTCTTATTAAATTTCTTGTAATTTCAACAGCACTAAAATATAGAGAAAATAAAATTCAATGTAGAGAAGTTAGCACTTATTTGACTTAGGAGTTAGTTAACAAGACCAAGGTATATAAAGAAAATTTCTATTTCCAACTTTAATTACGATTTTGTAGTGTGTGTGTGTGTGTGTTCATATTCTTTACAACTTAAAACTTTATTAACATTATGGAAAACTTTAAACATACTTTAAAAACTACACAGAATAATCACCATGAGCTCTCATGTCCCTATAATCCAGCTTCAACGATTAGCAGCAACTTATGGCCAATCTATACCCTCCTTCATTTCCTCCCCTTCGATATTACTTTGAAGCAAATAATTCCATTTTGACTCTAATTTGGTGGGTGGGAGAAGAGAACATAATAGAAAAATTGGGCGGTGAGAGAAATAATGCTGCTTCTTTCTCTCCACAATCCCTGTCCCTTATCATTGCCACAATTTTAAGTGACATAGCATCCAAGAATGTTTGAGGAAAAAAGCCCACGTGCCACCCCAAAGAACAAGCACTGCCAAGTCCAAATTTACTGCCCCATCACTTCCTCCTTCCAGCTGAGACAGATTTTAACATTTCAGCCCCCGCATGCCTCTCCAGTAGTAAAGCTAATACTGGGAAGCAGCAATGTTACAGTACGACTAGCTTGTGTATGCCAGTCCCTAATCTCTGGCACGGTGTCTAAGGACTACGTCCAACGGAACTGTTTTTCTCAGCACTAGCACTAGATTAATCACCAAGTCCCTGAGTTGATAGTATTTCTCATCACATTATAAAATATGTCTATGGCTGACTCCGTGGGCTACCACTAGTTAAGTGACATAAGGAGGCAGATACAACAGAACCATCTCCCAGGAATGGGAAGGGAAAGGAAAACTACAGGCAAGGGAAATACTACAGTCGCAGAAACTTGACATTAAGTCGGAAATCTAAGTGCCTCTTCACATCATCTCCTATCTCTCACAGTCAAATATCAACTTGTTTGATATTTGGTCTGGTTACCGTATGGTAAGTATTCAAATCCCTTTGAGAAGTAAATGGAGTATTCTACTGAAATGGAGACAGAAAAAAAAACACCAATTATTCTGGTGTTCCTGAATGTTTAAATTTTAATAAAATAACTAGAGGAAAGCAAGCAGTGAAGACAGCACCATGCATTCTTGTTTTATAAAGTAGGAAAAATGTTTAATCTTAAACATTGTGTCTAATACTTTATAACTTTTAAAAATACCAACTCAGATTTCCCCCAAAACCAAATATTAATATTCAGGCTGTAGTTTCATCTTTAACTACATAATGAAGAAAAGAGTATTTTTCAAAGCATCAATTTTAATCATCGTAATAAGAAAACTAATTTCAGGTAACTTCCAGTTACTTGGGCCTTGGCGTAACACCTGTGAATGAATACAAGGCCCACCCGACCAGCTGCATTTTGTAAATAAGAAAAGATTTTCACTACTTGATTTATACCAATATTGTTTCACCCCCACCATCTCCACTGCACACAACGTACTAACCTCTGTCCCAGGGATAAACTTTATAATAAAATTTTATGTTAATGATTTTTCATCACAATAAGTAAGATCAATTACCTTCCCTCCATCAGTATTTCTATTTCTAATATTTCCTAATACTTTCTGCAAAACAAAAATTAGTTCATTTTATTATTACACATCTGAAGAACATTCTGCTGTAACACAGACGGTGAGAAAAGCTTTATTACAATTACTATGGAAATGTAAAATTCCTCAAGGGCACAGCAGACTAAACATACTCACTTTTGTTGTCTTTGTATAGAACGGGGAGGAGAGTTGGTGAATAGGCAGGTCCACGATCCCACTGCAGTTTGTGACACTATTACTATGCGTATGTTCGTCTTCCCTGCTACTGTCATCAGACTGATCAAAGTCATCACTCTCCTGGTCCATTTCCTCTTCCTCTTCATCCTCCTCATCTCGTTCCCCACCATGTTCTTCATCTTCCTCCGGTTCTTCTTGGTTTCCCGAGGAGTCCTCGTCTACCGAAATGAATCGATTATTGTTCTCTTCCAATTGTCCCTGCTGGGAATCACTTTGGTCTCCGGGTCTTGGTTCTGCTCCGACGACTTCGCCATTCCTCGCAGTGTGTTCCTCGTCTTGCTGTCTGAGCTGCTGCTGCTGCTGCTCCTCCTCAACCACACGATTCATCTGCTCCTCATCTGCCTGGCTTGAGGAAGGGTTACCTCTCAGAGAGCCTCCAGTTCGTCGTCTTTTGCTGCCCACAGAGAGCAGTTCCTGATTCATTTCCAAAAGCCAGCTTGCCACTTCTTGGACCTTGGCTAGACTATCAGAAGATGCAAAGGTTTTCACATTCTGTAGGGAAAAATGGGGGGACAGAAAAGGTTTGTACAATCTACATTATCTTCCACTTTCATGTTTCATATCTATATTCCAAATTTCATTAACGATTATAAAGAGTATTTGAGGTCATTGAGGCACTAAGATACTCCTTAGGAATCAACGTTGAAAGTTTAAATTATAAAAGTTATAAGACTTTATAAAGCTATACACAAAAATCACATGTAAACAGCTTTATTTTAATCTCTTTTAAAAAAATAATTTTAGAATAAAGCTTAATTTAGTTGCTTTGACCAATAAAAACTTTTAATTTTTCAATCGGTAGTTTATAAACTGTATCTTTTGTAAAACTTCCACAAAATCATTAAGAAGTGTATCATCAAAAAAAAACAAAACAATGCTCAGTTAAGTTCAGAAAATGCCGAGTAAACCAAGTTAAAAAGGCTTTTTGTACCTTAGGAATTCCCCAATCTTCTCTAATCACAACCTTCCTTTTAGACAGTTTTCTGACAGGTACCAAGTATAATCATTATGAGCTTCACTTTTTACAACGAATGCAAATCAACTGGATAGCAAATAAACAAACAAACAAAAAGTTTTTTAAAGGAAAAAAGGTTCATAAGAGCATACCCTGTGACCCAGTCACTCCACTTCTGGCAATCTAGCCTAAGGAAGTAATCCTAAAACAGAAAAAATAATTATGCAGAGGATGCTCACTGCAGCTTTATACACGAAAGCAAAAAATAAAAATAAATGAAAATAAAAATAATCAAAACCTAAATGTTTAAGACAAAGAAATCCATGAAATAGGATATACAGTGCAATTTCTAAACATGATGTTCACATTTTAAAAATTGTGAAAACATGGATGTTTGCATTATATTATGCTAAGAGGAAACTGCAGGAAATTATATGATCATGGCATGATTTTAAACTGCATAAAGACTAGAAGACAATATTTCAAAATATAAACTGCATTTTGGCAATGATAAATAAGGTGCTTTAAACTTACTTTCTATAATATATCTCAAATTTTATATACCAAGCATATTTATTTTTATGTTTTTTAACACAGGCTCTAAAATTTGATCTGACAGAATCAATTTTATAATGTTTATTCTTAAATTTCACTCTTTATAGATATCTATATGGACATGTTCAAGGTTACATAAAATAATGTCAACACATCACACAAGTTCATATAACATTTCCTTTAAAAATATCTTTAAGGCTTGCAAGACATAAGAAATACAAAATTATTTTCTATCACACCATAAGAGTAACTACATTATATCACAGAGGTCTTCAGAGAAAACTGTCTTATCAAATTTTCCAACCCTTGCCAGTAGATAGTAATCCCCCAAAGGTGCAGTTCTCATTGCAAGCTTTGAAATGGGGTCAAGAAAGTCTAAAAGCTAGTTTTAAAATAGCAATATCTCATTTTATTTTCTATACTCTATACCTGCTAAGAAATAAGCTACAGTGTCTATGTGGGGAAATTGTTCAATTCTAATTACACTAGAAATGATAAATGCAGAAAGAGAAGAGTTCCAAAAACCAAGCCTTGAGGCACTCAAATATTCTGAAAGAAGAGGAGTAATCAGCAAAAATGATTAAGGAGGAAAACCATGAATGAGGGGTATCCTTAAAGTCGCATAAAGAACGCATATCCAGGAGGAGAAAGCAAACAAAGGCAACTATAGCTGATGATAAATAGGATGAAAACAAAGAAATGACCATTGGATTCAGCAACATGGAAGTAAATGGGAGCAATTTTTGGTAATTGAAGTCTAATTAAAGTACGTTTAAGAGTCTGGGGAAAGAGAATAAAGATGGTCAATATGGACAAGTTACGAGTTTGCTGAAACAGAACAAAAAAAAAAACAGCGAAGTGATAACTGGTAGGAAAAATGGGGTCAAGAGAAGATTTTTGATTTTTTAAGATTGAAGAACTAGCACCTTATCTGTATGACAAGAATGATCCAGTACAAAATAAAAAGTTGATAATGTGGGCCAACCCGGTGGCCCAGGTGGTTGGAGTGCCGTGCTCCTAGTGCTGCTAATGCCAAGGTCGCCGGTTCAATTCCCACAAGGACCAGTGAGCTGTGCCCTCTACAGCTAAGACTGTGAACAACAGCTCTCCCTGGAGCTGGGCTGTCGTGAATTGCTGTGGGCTGCCATGGGCTGCTGTGTGCTGCCGTGGGTTACACCATCTGCTGCCATGAGCGGCCGGTGGCCAACGTGAGTGGCCAGCAGCCAGCGTGAGTGGCTGGCAGCCAGCGAGAGCTGCTGTGAGCTGCCATGAGCTGCTGTGAGAGGCCGACTGGCGACTGGCGACCGACTGCGGGGGGGGGGGGGGGGGGGGGGGCAAGGCTCATAACACCAGCATGGGCCAGGGAGCTGTGTCCTACACAACTACACTACTGAGAAACAAGGGCTTGAACCAGAGTGGGTGGGTGGGTGGGAAGAAGGGGAGGGAACTTGATAACGTAAGCCAGAAAGAGAGTAACTGTTGACGTGATGTCCTTAGGTAGTCAAGGGGGGATACGAACTAATTCAAAAGTTGGAAAATGGATACTTCATTTATGGCAACAGATGTGGGAAAACCGCTGGAAGTAGGTGAGTTTCTATAGTGGTGGGAGTCTTTGGAAATTCCCTTCTCATTCTTTTTTTGTTTTTTTTTAATTGGTTAAAGTAAGAAGCAAGGTCATCAGCTAAGAGTGATAGTGGGAGAGGTAGTCGACATTTCAAGAAAGGTATGAAATGGTCCTCTAGGGAGCGAGGAAGGGAACTTTCCTTCGTGCATACAATTGTGATGATCAAATGTAATCAATAAACCATGAAATTGTGATGATCAAATGTAATCAATAAACCATGATGCAATATATGAAAGGTGGCTTTTAAAAGTCAGGTGGTTCACATTTACATCTCAGGCAAGCACAATACAAAAGTGCTACTTGAGGTAGAATGAAACCATCAAATATAAAAAACTATACCAGTTTTGAGCAAAGGAGAAGGTAGAGTTCCTTAGTAAAAGCATATTATATATATCCATTGTTTTCAGAAGATCAACTTCAGAAAAATAAAGGTCATCAAAATCTTACCAGGTAGTATGTCAAAGACAAACTGTAAACATCATAGGAAAGCAGGTTAAAAAATAAGATGTTGAAAACCGCTGACCTAAATCACAAATGAATATACACAGTATCCCAATGTATATAAAGGTACCTGTTATACGTAGGTCTTCTGCAGAGAATCAAAATCTCGCTTTAGTGATTGTGTCTAAGGCTGGATCTCCTAACACTAACAAGGACATTTCTCACTTGCAGGTTTATGCACAGAACAGCACGAAAGCAGGGACACTGCCTAGAACAACGCAGCCCCCAAGCAAATTGCCCTTTGTGTGCCCAACATAACAGGCCTATTCGCACAAGATTGAAACAGGTTTAATGACATCTTAAGAGCAATTTATAAAGTGAAAAGATGAGAGAACAAAGGTTATAAAACACGTAATAAAGAATAGCAGCCAGCCTACCGACAGAAAGTTTATGACTGCCATTTCTAAAATAGCACCAGAACTGGTTATCAATGAACAGTTCCGTTACAAATTGTGAAAATAAAAATTCAAATCACTATCACTGTGTAACTTTAGTGTTATATCGGGGTAACGGAAAAGAAAATGTCTTAATTTAAGCCAATAAAGTTAACTGACTCTCATATTTACAGTGTGACATGTAAAGAGCTTTCAAAATATTACAAATTCTTAAAAACTGGACCTCGTCAAATGGTACACCGAAATAGAAAAATCAGATTTAAAGCACAGCTAATATAAAATAAACAATAATACAGCTAAAAGTCAGATGACAGGAATTCCAAAATATTAGAAGGGGCTAAAAATATCTGATTGATAGACATATAAAAATTTTTTCAAGGAGTATATACAGAGGGTGCCAAAAATATGCATACACATTTTAAGAAAGGAAAAAACTGTATTAAAATTGTAATACTCAATAGATACCGATAACAAAAGATTTATACACGTCATGTTTGACTTCTGCAATTACAAGAGGTGCTCAAAGTGGTTACCATCAGCATCCAGACCCTTCTGATTACGGCGAACTACTGCTTGAGCAACACTGACCAAAATGTCCACTTGTATACATTTTCTGGCACCCCTGGTATATTGGATTGGATTTCTCGGACCTATTTTAGGAATGGTAATGGAAATAGGGGAAATTTTTCATTTTCTGTTGGTATTCATAAATTTAAACAAAAAACAGTACTTCTAGGAAATTAGTTCTAATAATAACCTATTAAATAAGCCAATTATCTAAATAAAATAAGTACTTATCCAACAATTAATGGGAAGTCAGAATCAACTACTAAATATTTTTAAGGGAGGAAAATACCTTTTAAAAATAGTTTATAAAGGCCTACATTAAAAAACAAAAATTAAGTGCCCATAATCTAAAACTTGAAACTGTCTGGAAGGAAAACTGACTCTGGGTGGTGAACACACAATGTGATACATAGATGATGTATTACAGAATTGTACCCTTGAAATCTATGTAACTTTACTAACCTTTGTCACCCCAATAAACTTTAATTTTAAAAAAAAGTAAAAGAAAAAATACATGTATGGGCATGTAAAAAATAATAATTTAAAAAAATGAAACTGTCATGTAGGAAAATGAATAAATGAAGTAGTATCAAAAGAATACATATTTTTGCTTCCAAAATTCTAATTCTAAACGTTTTTAGAGAAAAAATTTTAATATAATTTTGGATCCTATGTCATATGAAATACAAATACCAATAAACAGAATCCTATAACCTTAAAAAAAAAAAAAAAATTAAAAAAAAAAATCAATGTAAAAGTGCCAGGATGCCCTTTTATTTCTTCTTACCAGAAGTATATAATTTCGATATGTCAAATACGTAACTCATGTTTTTATTAATAACTAGTGAGACAGCACTTGAGGTCAGTAAAATAAAATCTGATGGCTAATATATTTTGACATTAAGTTGTACGATTTCCTTGACAATTGGGCATGAAGAGATTGGAAATGATTCAAAGGCAGGGATAACATTAATAAAAGAAAACCACAGAAATTTTAAATTGAAAACGTCCCTCACTTCACAGACAAGGCAATCGAGGCTTAAAGAGATTGTAAATTTTTCAAGATTGATAGCGAGCTTCAAGCAAAGCAGGGACCAGAAATTGACACTCAATTGAGTTTTCTTTCATGTGCCTCATGTCTACATAACTACATGTGACAAAATCCTAAAAGAATATTAGTCTTTAACATTAATACTGTCTTCTTTTCCAAAACCAGAATCACTATGATACTTAAAGATTATTACTCTAAGACAACTATTTACTCAGCACCCAATATGTTTCCAGCACACATTAATTTTCCAGAATATTTAGAAAAGTTTCTTTACGAGTTAATCAATGACTTTTAACCTGACCAGAACCCATAATAGCGTTAGATTTTACATTATAACTCTGTATGCACTTATTTAAACCTAAAACAATGATTTCAGAGAGAGGGAATTATGAAATGTTTCAGATACCTAAAGTCTCTATAAATCACCACCCTTAATTAAACAGTCTATTTTTATTATTTACAGCAATTGTGTTCTACAAATTGTCACAGATACTGAACCATTGCGCCTAGGAGAAATACAGGGTTAAATTCCTGTAAGCCTCTGGTCACAACATTTTTGCCAACTGATCAATACATAATCTTTTCATATGTGGGTTTCTATTTAAAGACATGCTTTTTAATACACAGTTCTGATTCGGTAACAGTGAACTCGCCAACAGCACTATACAACTCATGCGTGCACAAAACTCATGTTCTCCATAAGGCAATTGCAACACTAGACAGCAAGCACCTCAGTACTGCTTGGGGGCCATTTTAAACAGCAAGATTACACTCCTGCACAAAAAAAGGATAAAAAAGTTTTAGTGAAAAATGTTTCACTAATTAGACTAGGAAAATGACATTTGTTTACAGTATGAGAGCTGAAACAAGAAGACAGTGTCACCTTGTTTGACCTCAGCTGGGAACGTGAGTGTCAGGTAACTCAAATTTTTTCTCCTCTGTGCATGTCCATGCCCATGAATGATTATGAAAGGACCATGGGCACTGATTTTGGTATTACAAATATATTTTAGTGAGTAGGTGAATTTGCAAAAACAGAATCTGTAGATAATTAGGATGGATTGTACCTACTTTATCTAAATGCACTCGACAGAGCACTGCTTGCAATGCAGAATTCACACAGTATTTATTCTGAGCTATCAATGAAGAAGCCACAGCACTGCTTATTATGGTCTGGCAATCTAACAAAGGGTTAATAATTAGAGAAATTAAAAGCTCCAATATAGATATTCATCACTAAGATTTTCACATACATCAAAAGTTCATATAACGCATATTAAATAAAGTTGGACTTTGTTAGAGTAATCGCTGGAGGAAAAGGGAGGGGGATAGGGTATCACTTTTCCTTTTTTTAAGTGGAGAGACCAATGCTATTCTTGGCAGGTCTTTCACTGCAGTGCGAAGTCCAGAGGTTCCAACCTAAGGGTACTTAAAGGAGGAGATGCCTACAGACAGCTCCATTCCGAGATGAAGAAGTATAATAATTTTGGTCCTCAAAAAATTCAAACATAAGGTTATTGAAATAAAACAGAACTACTCTGTGATTTTGCCCAAGTCCTAGAAAATAGCAGGTAACTTTTAGTCATTATACTTGTTGATTCAATGGTACTTCAGACCTAATTCCAGTGCTTTTTTAAAAAAGTAGTTTCTCACAAGCTTTTTAACTAGTTTCTCATGAACCTTGCTTTTCAAAAGAACTTTGATTATCCAAAACTATTTGAACTGCTCATCTTAGAATGCTTAAAGGAATCAAAGGAGGCAGAGTACACATGTTAAACAAACTTAGAGGTCTGGAAGCCTGTCTCGTACGGAACCAGAGTTGTGAGCCTCAAAAGAAGATTCCAAGGCAAAGACTAGCCTTAAAATCACAGGAGACACTGGGGAATTCTGGTCATTAATAAAGCAAGAGGTGACTTAAGCAAATTGCCAAAGCCTCCAAATGACTGTGCAATATTATTAACATTTCTAGACGTTATATGGCAGGCAGCATCCATTAGGCTTGAGCTACAAAGTCATTTAAGAAGCTTTAAGTCACAGACGGCAGAAAAAGAAACCACACTGTACAGATCATTGGAAGATAACTCAAAGCTCAGAATCATATTCTGAAAGCAGTTTAGGATTTTCACTACATCCTAAAAGAGCCTCCCGAATTATCAGGAGCCTTCTTCTGGCCACACTACTTACTAACACTCTCACTTCTTATTGTAATTCTCTATTCTCCAAGTCAACAATTTATTAGTTAATTACTGTGGTTAAACTGACTAATAGTAAGTATCTGGAATACATGATAAAGTCAAATCACTCTGCTACTTAAAATCCAAAAGCCTCCCATCTCACTCAGAACAAAAGTGTTCCTACTTTAATAGTTGCCTGTTAGGTCCTATAAAACCTACACACATCACACCATTCTGAGCTCATATTCTATTCTCTTTTTTCACATTGCTCCACTCTTTTTCTCCTTGTTCTCTCTTAAAGAGGAAAATATGCTGCTACCTCAGAGCCTCTGCAATGGCTATTCCCTCTGCCTAAATGCTCTACCACATGTATCTGCATGCTTCTTCCCATTATTTCCTTCAGATCTCTGTTCAAGTATCTTCTAGTCAATGACATTCCCTAATCATCCTATGTAAAACAATAACTCCCTTGCGTCACATCCCTTTCTCCTTTGTCCTGTACCCTTCTCCACGGCACTATATAATAGGACTGGAACAGTGCCTGCTATGGAAGCACCTATCTATCCATTTATTCAAGTAGAACTTAAGCTAGAACTCACTAGAACTTAAGCTCCATAAGGAAAGAGACTTTCCTTTTCACCACTGTTATCTTCAGCACCTACAAAAACGCTTGGCTTAGTAGGTCCTCGAAACATTTGTTTAGTGAGTAAATAATTATTAAATCTTTTTAAAGCCAGTCATGCACTGAGCAGACTTTCTTCACCAAAGCAGAACTTCAAGCCAGGCCACAAACACGGTATCAATTATTTTAAGCACATTTTTTAAAGTTGGAGCCTGTACTAAAGTCACTTGCAGCACCTTTGAAACTGATAATATTTTAACATTTATTTATAAATTATATTCTAAGTCTTAAAAATGATTTTTATTTGTCAAATTTCTTGCTATTTTCAGCACAAGCTACAAATATATATATATATATATATATATATATATATATAACTGAAAAGATTAATGTTTCAAAAGCACGTAACTTTTTTAGTAATTTTAGTTCCACAGACTCCTATATTGCAGCTAACTAGAAAATCATATATGACTTAAGGTAAAAATCTTCCAGTTCCAGAGACTGTAAAATTGGTCAACAGGTCCTTAGTCATGCAGGTCAACAAAATCAATACCAAATGAACAATATGGGGAATATTATGATACAAACAGGAAGAATTCGTTAAGTTTTATGGTTTTGAACTGAAAATTTTAAATCCATATGCCTAATCATATACATCTTTACTAGAAAGGACACAAAACACTTATTTCTTAGTCCACATGACAATACCTATTTTTCACGTTATTTAACTTATAATACTTATTTTTGTTTTGGCCAAATTTAATTCATTTCCATTCAACCCCACTACTCTGCAATCTGCGTTTACTCCATTATAACTAAATTGTAAACTGGTTGCTAAACCCTTGTGAATCTTTTCCCATTTTTATAGCTTTTTACATTGTTGAACAAGCACTCCCTCTTCTTTATAACTATCTTGTCCCTTAGTTTCCCTTGATATCATCCTTTTCTTGGTAGTATCATCCCTCAGGCAGCATTGTTGTTTTCCACTGTCAGCTCCTTCCTTCTCTGCCATTTCTCTGAAAGCTAGGGTTTCAAATATCGCATAGAGCTAATGACAATTCTATTATTTCCAGCAAAACTCCTCTACTGACTCTTAATTTTAATTTTACCAAGATGTCCCACAATTACCCCAAATTCATTATTTTAAAACCTAAACTCTTTACACACACACACACACACACACACACACACACACCTAAATTTGTTCTTAGATCCTCCTACTATATATTTTCTCTGCATCACTGAATGCAACCATTTCTAGCCAGTTGCACATTTAAGAAACCCAGACGGCTTTTCCTCTCCCTCCGACTACCTCAACAATTGAGCCCTAAAGTCACTAGATGGAGCCAAGCAAGTTAGATGCATGTGTGGGAAGTAGGGTGAAGTCCAGCGTGGGGGGGCAGGTGGTCATTCCAAGCAGAGTGAGGACCTCATGTTAGACGCCTGTGTAGGAAGTAGGGTGACAGTCCCGCGGGGGTGGGGGAAGGAGAGGCAGCCCAGCATGGACTGCCAAAACCTGACTACGAGCTGGATGAGAAGTGATCCATATAGTGATCCCAGTGGGTCAAAAGTAGAGCAGAATGAGAACGTTTGTTTGGGTGGGGGTGTCAAACATGAGCAGGGTAAGACAAGTGTCCACACGGCAGGATGATGTCCAAGCCCAAATGGGATGAGGAAGGTGTGGTGGCCATCGTGGGACTCTGCTCAGTATACGTTTGACACAACCTGCTTTGAGAAGCACAACTGCTTGACAGCCCCCAGCTACCTCACCTTGGAATCCACTGCAACATTCACACCTGGCCATGCTTCCTCTAGGCTTCTCCCAGCAAAGGATTGAACATGGTGAGACTGCTCCAATAGCCAACTCTGAATGGGGGTGCCCTGCACATAATAAACTCGTGTGCTGACATTTATTTCTCTGGGGACCTGAATTGACACAGAAGGCATCCATGTACTCTGGTGCAAGAAACTCTTTGGATGAAATAAAAAAGTTCTGAAAGATGCTACAAAATGGTTAACTTCATTAAACAGAGGTCATTTCACTCCAGGATGTTTAAGGAACACATCCTACTCCATAAAGAAATCCAGTGGCTTAGACGAGGAAAAGTTCTCAACAGAGTATCTGAGTGGAAACCACAGAAGGCTAGATTTTGTTGAATACTTGGAAGATGAAGAATGGCTGCAGAAACTACCAATGTGGCACTTACTCTTCAGTCCCTGTGAAGTACGAAGAAATGGTTTTGACTTCAAGGGACAAGATTCTTGGACTTAAAAGGAAAACACATTTTTGGAAAACATCATGTTACAAAAAGAAATATTGGCTTCTGTCCTCTGCTGCTTGGGTTTGAATGAAGAGGGTATCAGCAAGTCTCAAATCTGACTGGAAACCAACTGGAGAAGCTGCAGAACAAAACTGAACAGATTTTCCTTCCCTTTCAACACAAATGTATCACTGGTGAATTTTTTTCCTGAATCTTCTGATTGTGAGAATTTGACTTGAGAAAAAAGGAAGAAGAGCTGCGGTCTTATACATTCAAGATGAGTTTTACTGATCTGCCCCAGACAAGTTCTGGATTTCTGTGAAGAAAAGAATATCCCGCTATTTGTAGGAAAACAATGAACATTATGCTGCAGTTTTTAACTTCTCACATATTTAAACTACCTTTTTCTTATTCAATGGACATCAGGAATAAGCTAAGATATGGTCTCACTTCAATTGAAAAGGAAATTTGTGTGTGCCAGCTTATCTCATGTTTGACCCTGAATTGATATTTGTGAAGCAAAGAACAAGCACAGGACGTCAATATAATTTTTACATTAAAGAGGTAAATTCATAATAAAGAGATAAAATTTTTATTTTTAAGGTTCAAAAACAATATTTTTATGCATATACGAGTCTATAAAGGAAGCAATTCTAATTGCTGGGCTGACACTTGAGCCTGATCATATCATTGAATAAGAAAATGTTTTTCAAATCTTATATAAAATTATATCTAGGCAACATTTTTATTCATGTTTCTTTAGTCTATGGTTTTAGTAAAATTATTATTCAACATTGTCAATAAATTTTTCATGTTGTAAACAATATTAATTAAAATACATTTACAACCTTTATTTAATCTGCTGAGCCTGCATTAAGAAAAATTGAGTCCCATTTTGGCTTAAGTTAGTTACACAAAATTTATTACATTTCTTATGAGTTGCAAAATTTATGAAAATATAAAAAAGATTAACTTCAAGGAAAGTAAGCTAAGCTCAATTAGCAGGTGGCTGTATTTCCCCCCGACAAAAGTTGGCTAAAATGTCATTTTTAGTTTTAAATATAGGAGAAAAACTACTTTTGCACGTATCATAGCTCATATAGAAATTTGTGGTGAGGCTTATTTGAACAAGATGAAAAAGATGAAGTAGTAAAATAAGAAAAAAACAAAATTGGAATTTCCTTTACCTGCTCTACTAACTTACATTACAGCTGATATCCTTTGAGGGACAGGGAACCACACAAAAAGGAAGCTAATGAGTTTGCCAATATAAATATATCCACAGAAAAAGAGCATTCTCTACTCAAAAGAGCACTGAAATTATCAACGAATTATTATACCTACAAGTTACTGATCAAACAAAGGCACAATGAGCTATAGATGTAATAATTTTTATGTAGGGGTTCTCAAGATCAGAAAATTATTTTAGGTGTTCCACCAGCGTAAAAAAGATAGAGAGAGGCTGAAAGTGAGCACCGGTAATGGAACAAATTGAGAGTTACACAACATCATTTCTGTGATATTCCTGCCAACGATGCATAATCTGAACCCAGTAACGAGGAAACAACAGACAAACCCAAATTAAGGGTCCTTGTTCAAAATGACCGGCCTGTAATCTTTAAAAGTATTAAACGAATGAAAATAAAGATCAAGGAACTGTTCCAGATACATAACAAAATGCAACCCATGATTCTGAATAAAATCGTTTTGTTACACAAGATATTATTTGAACAACTGGTGAAACTCAAATGGGGTCTGAGGATAGACAATCTAATATGCCAATGCCAACATCCTGATTTTAATAATAGCTATAGTGTGATTGTGCAGGAGAATGTCCTTGTTTACAAGAAACGCATACTCAAGTGTTTGGGGGAGATAGATGGTGTATCACGGTGGCAACTTATCAGATGGTTCTGGGGCAAAATAAGTTCTTCGTGTGGTACTTTGAACTTATCAGGAAGTTAAAAAAAAAAAAAGAGGGAGGGAGAAATCTGGAGTCTTTCTGGTTCCTAACATCTGTTACAGATTACCTTTGTTTTTCCCCACATTTTTGTCACTTACTCATATCATCACTAAGTCCTCCAAAGTCTACCTTTAAGTAGCTCTACAATCAATCCTCTTCCCTGGTACTACTTAATAAGCAGATACCATAGGTCTCTTGCCCAAACCGTTTGAATAGTATCCTCAGTTATCTACCAATCTTTTGTCTCCCACCCCTCTCATCTACTCCTGATACTGCTGCCAGAACACAAAATATCAACACCTCAGTGGCAGTTTCCAAACTTTCTACATGATGAATACTTTGCCCAATGAAGGCAAAAAATTCAAGGGGTAGAGAGAGCTTCTAAGGGAAGGGATGGGGGAGAAGGCAAGAGTGTACAGAGGGAATTAACAACTCCTGAGTGACTCTGAACAGTTCTGAAAACTACTATTTTATAGGATAAAATCTAAACTCCCGAACACAATACACAAAGTGATCCTAGTCTGGCCTCACTTCTATCCTTCTTCAGAACACATTGGTTTGTCTTCAATGGTACATTACCCAACAATGTTGATCTAGTTGTAGTCTCCCAAACATCTGTATGTTCTCGTATGTTTGTACCTTTGCAAATGATCTTTCTTTCTCTTTAACATGTTTCTTTGCTCACTGTTTACTAACCCTATCTTGCAATGTAAGTCACCTTCCCTCCCTCTTCTATTCTTCTGTGTCACAGAACTTGCTGAAATTGGCAAGCACAGACCTCCCCTTTCTATTATACTTATAAAAAAGGCAGAAAATATTGGTGGAACATTTAGGGGAGAATTGGGGAACACAGATAGTAAGAGAAAAAAATGCAGTAACTATCAAGTGCTCAAAGGGGTAAGCTTGAACATAGAGGACAGACGACTTGATTACCGTATTGTAAATTATCTTTTTAATATATATTATAGGAAGAAGGCTCAAAAAGTGGACATGTTTGCTATTTCAAGCTAAAAACCATGGTAAATAGGGATTTTTTTCAAACATGAAAATATAAGTGTACATCTGAAATTGTTACCAGATATTTCTACTTCTTTGTATTAGTTCAAAAACGAAGTCTACTTCTGGAAAAAAAAAAAAACCCTATGACTGAGCAAATTGATCCCTCGTATATGTCTTTTAGGTAGAGTACTGATGTCATCATGATTTGGAGAAGAAGGGGTGTCAGGTTTTATGTGAAAGCTGAAATATGTGTAAGAAAAGTCATCAAGAAAATGCAAAATAAAACCATAATGCAATATAAGTTCCCATCCACAAGAACTGCTAAAAATTAAAGGAGTCCAGACAACACCAAATGTTGGTGAAAATAGGAAGCAACTGAAATTCTCATACATGGCTACTGGGACTGTACAATGGGACCGCCCCTGTAGAAAACTACGTGGCAGTTTCTTATAAAAATACACACTTCCTATGAGCTAGCACATATACTCCTAAGTACTTACGAAGAGAAATGTACACAAACAGGTTGGTATAAGAATGCTTATAGCTGCTTTACTCAGAATAGCCAAAACTGAAAACAACTCAAACATTCAATAATAGAATAAATTGAGATATATTTATATAATAGAATAGTGCACAGAAATAAAAAGAATGCATTTTTGATATATGCAACATGCATGTCAAAAACAGTATGTTGAATGAAAACAGCCAGACACAAAAAGCATCACTATATGATTCTATTTATGTAATATTTAAGAATACACAAAACTAATCTACAGTGGTAATAATCAGAACAGTAGTTGCCTAAGGGTTGAGTGAAAGGAATGAAGCATGAGGAAAATTTTGGGACTGACAGGAATATTCTATCTTGATTGAGGTATTGGTTACATAGGTATATACGTTTGTCAAAAACTCACCTGTGCATTTTACTTCATATAAAAAGCATTTCAATTAAATATATATATTATTATATAATTAATATATATAATATATAATTAACATATATATTATATATTAATTTTAATATATAATTATATTATATATTAATTATATAATTATAATTATAATATATAAATATATGTAATAATATATTGATATATATAATATATATAATTAAATATATATATATATAAATTGAGAACAATGCAAAATCTCCTCTGCCTTCTTTGACTCTCCCACTGTGAGCCTGTTACAAGCTGAAAACTGCTTTAGTTTTCTTTGCTCTGGGCCCGTCAGTTGGCTCTTGCCTATACTAATACCAGATATGATCCCATCAGAGAGCCAGGATAAAAGCCTAGAATCCTGACTTCTCCACTTCAACAGGCAAGGTGGCTGTTTCCCGCAGTCTTGGTACTGAGGAGTCGGTACAGTGTAATGTTCTGTAGCAGGTAGAGAATTCTGAATGAAGAATACGATAGGGCCACATAAACAACTGTACTAAAAGGAACAATATCTGAAGCCACTACCTTAAAGAGCCGATGACCACACGACTAAAGAAAACCAGAATCCGCTATATTTCAGAAATAACTCAGCGTCTCAAGAAAGCCTCACCACCACCACAATGAGCAAGTGCTGACTCAGAGCCTTTCCGCTTTGGCCTCTACTCTGCCGCACTATCATTTTACAAGAAGGTATTGAACTTCAGAAAAAGCACATGACGGTAATATAGAAAATGTACTGTCTGTAGAAAACTAATGAGTCTGTTGTTTTAACAGGGGTTTATCTTAATAAGCATAATTTTAGGATGTCAACTACTATTGTAGAGCACAAGGGGAAAAACTGCTTTCTTCTTTGCTTTTTAAATTTGGGAATCCTATTCCTATTTGCTTCTGCTTGACGTCCCTTGCCTGGGTTCCTGGGAGGTTTCAGTTGGTATGTGTGTGGTCAGGATTCAGGTAACTTCTGCTGGATTTCTTTTCTTGCTCTCTGAGACAAAACAATTACCTCATTTAGCTGAATATGCCAGAGAATCAATATTCACAGACAGACTCCCAGAAGCAATCATTCCATCTTCCTCGTCAAACTCTTGCCAACAGCGATGAGTGGACATACTGGGGGAAGATACTGCCTGACTGTACTGCACACAGTGTGGTTTCAGAAAATGTGTATTTTTGAATTAAAAAAGAGAAATACTTAAACTCTACCATGTGCCACATACTGGGGACACAATGCTGACCAAAGCCATAGTCCTGCATCCTAAAAAATATGAGAAAAACATTATATATATATGGATATATATATATATATATCCATATATATATGGTTTTTATAATTATATATAATTATAATAGAAACCAGGTAAAATAAATTTCATTCTACCTGATGGAGTTTGGCCCCATCACTACCTACCAATATCCTTATCTGTCAATACTACAGTGACTGAAAAAGCAAAAAAAAAAAACAAAAATCACCACCACCCCCAAAAAAAACACCCCCAAAACAAAACAACTCTAATACCAAAAAACATTTATAATCTACTTAAAACTATTCCTTTTCATTTCTTTCTTTCTTAGTAAAGACTGAGAGCTATTATTTTTTAAACAGTAAGAAGTATCATTATTTTCTTACAAAGATCTTCTCTATACATGTAGAAATAAAGCAACACTGTCATAATGATTAAATCAGTAAACTAGATCCCTTATGTAATGATCTGTCATTTTTCAGACAAGAAATTTTTAAAATTTTTCAGGTTACAGACCAGTATTTCTGGACAAACCTAACAAGGCAGTAGTTGTAAAACACTCTCAAACTTCCAAACACCCTCAATTTCAGTACAAACGATGCTGTGTTGCATACTCAGTCTAAAACTAAGAGGAAGCATTGTGGGTTGGTCACAACTTGAATTCCTTGTCACAATGACGACTGCCTAAGGATGTGACCACTCCACGAAGCCATTCAAATAACTGGGAAGACAATAACGATGGGCACTGCTCTCCAAAACTACTGATTTTCAGGTTCGTTAGAAGGAATATTTCTTAGATCTTTCACGTTTCTGGATAGGATTCTTTCACTAGGAAGTTGTTCCTCTCACCTAGACAAAAAAGAATGCTAACTCAAAAGAATAATAATAATTAATGAAAGCCATAAAAATATACCTTCTTTCTTCTACTGCAGGAATTCAGCTACTCACGATACAGAAACCAAAATACTGGCAGAGAATCTTATAGGTTAGGCAACATTTACACAGCACCCACTAGAATCCAACACTGCGCTGGGTACAGGATATTCATTTAATCTAGAAGCCTGAGATCATTATTGCCATTTTACAAAAACAGGAAACAGAATTAGATTAAGGTCACTTGCCCAAAGATTTATACTTAGTACAATTTAGTAACACTGGAAACTCAGATGTGTCTGAGCCAAGGTTTATGTTCATTCCACTAGGACAACCTGTCTTCCAATATGGTATGATGAGGATCTTACAGCAGCAAGAGAAACAAGGGCACAAGTGACAGCAACATCACACCACTACAAAAGCCACTTCTTAAGATAGAGACCCCTCTCAGACCTCTAAATATAGCCTTTCTTCCGATCAGGGTCTGGGTACTGGCCAAAAAAATTGCTTTTAGGCTCCCCCTAGCAAAGTAAAAAGTTATATGAGATTTGTCCTAGGCCCAGTTCAGGACCAAAGGGTCTCAGTCATTTTACCAGCACTCCTCATCTCCCCCACACCCAAAATCTCATGCACCTACTCTGCTTTTGCTTACTAGTTACTAAGTCCTCTTAAAGTTACATCTGAATCTGTAAATGTAGCTCTATATGTAGCTTTATATATGATTACAATTATTTTGACAGTTTCAATTGATAATTGATTTTAGACAAAACAATGAAATCAAACTCTACAGACTCTAACCCAAAGAAGCTAACCAACTTTATCATCTGGCTTCCCTAGCAATCCTTAACAAAACTGTAAAATAATAATTACCTAGTTATTGAATCTTAGTTTGTGACAGGCCTTGCTAAATGTTTTACATATGAAACCTGATTTCATTGTCCGAACGTACGATATAGATTCTACTTTACAGATGAAGGAATGAGACTCAGAAACTACGCCATACTGCCTGTCAACATGACCCCATTTGACACAAGGTAATTGTCCCTCCGAACCTCCATCTTCCTACCCTGCACTCCCAGGGCAGTGGAAATCCTACAGTATTGTGGTCAAAGATAAACCAGTGTTGACTCTAGCAAAGCTAATGGTTTTGTATCCAAAGTAAGAGTAAGGAATAATATCAGTGAAGAACATTAAGAAATAGGTCATTTCAGCACAATTTCAAAGCCAAATTGATAATGAAACAGCTGCAAAACACTGAGGTCATAAAACCCAGTGGGTAAGTGCCCAGGGTCAGTAGTCAGATGACAGTACATATTCTAATTCCACCAGTACCTACCTATGTAGCCATGGGCAAATTACTCAATGTCTTTAAATCTGAGTTACCTCACCTGCGATGGCACCTCTATCTCACAGGATCACTGGGAGGATAAGAGAGGTAAGCTTTGGGCTCCCACCTTTATGTAGGCGTCTCATATTAGATACCCACCTTACTGAGGCCTTCTAAGTTATTTCTTTGTCTCCAGCACTGGAGGCAGCCCTTAAATTAGAAACCTAATGTCTCCAAGTTTTGAAAAACCCCCAGCACAAAAGTTGGCTTTTCCCCGCTCTTAGCTCCCAGGGTCTCTGGTTGTTAGTCACTGAATTTGTTTTCACGTCAGCACTGTGGTTAAATCAATCTAGCTAGCTGGCTAGCTAGCTAGTTATATCTTTACTTTATCTGACATTTCAGTTGTTTCATTTGAGAGGGTTTTTCACAGTATCTGTTTGGTATTCCACCATATGACTAGGAACAAAAGTCATAATTCTTCGCTGGGGGGCCTTGGATGATTTTACAAAGAATATTTAAAATGAATACTGAAGTATTATCAGATGGCAACCTGGGGCGAAGTAGGAAAAACACATTACAAAAGGGGCAAATGAAAGAAACAGTTAAGATACGCGAGATGATTGGTTTTGCTGGGTTTAAAATTAATTATAGGGTATAAAATTGCTGGAAATGAGACTGATGGACTAGGAAATCAGGCTCAAGGCAGGGTCCAACTCTTGAAAATCTCTGTGCCATGATAAAGATGAACTTGAGACTGGGAGTCACGAAAGGGCTGTAAGCAGAGAGCTGACCTTGTCACATCCATGCATGAAAGGGATTATTCTTACAGAAATGGAAACAAAGCATGTAGAAGAGACAAGAGAGCAGAGCCTTGCTATTCAAAATTTGGTCTTCCACCAGCCCTCTGGCATCGCCAGGAAGCTTGTTAGAAACACAAAACCCACTGATCAGAACCTGCATTTCAAACAAGAGGCCCAGGTGAATCACCTGCATAGTCAATTGATGTCAAAGCGATGGTCGGCAGAGCCAACGGAAAAGAAATTATTCCAGAATACATGACATTTATTTGATGCTCAAGTTGCTTCATTTGCCGAATGAGCTGACTGTTAATATTGTAGGTCTTTAACATTGTTAGATTTCATATTTGAGGTTTTGACACTACAGACTTATGATATGTGATGATCTGTTATTTAACTGTGACATAAATTTGAGTTCATTAACATGTTGCTGTCTAAGAGCAAAGCGTTTAGTAAACCCAGGAGACTATTCAGAATCAGAGAGGTTTTTGGTTCTCCACTCATTGTTGCATATGTGGTAACTCTTCAGGTTAAAGAGAAGGGGTAGGATAGGATAGAAGTGAAAAGGTCAAAGAATCTGATACTTTTAATAAAAACTCTAACAAGAGATGGAGAGAGTTATACACTTTAGAGTTATTCTGTATTTTGGATGTTTCACTTAATGTCTCTAGCTATGTTCCTGTTTAATGTCAAGCGAAATATATTTGAACCACTTTACTTAATTTAATAAATATTGATTGTCATATTTGTCCAAATTTCAGAATGCTTTCTTTTTTTCATGTTTCTCACTGCCTCTTTGATCAGGTTTTTATTCAAAAGTAGCTGTCCAAAGTGATTTGACCTTTATGGAATAAACAAATTTAAGTTTATGCCACAGGCCTCTTCTGTGGTGGCTTTCTTTTCTGCAGGTTTCTTCTCAGGGGCTGGTTTCCTGGTAGCTGCAGTCTTTTTTCCCACTTCTTCTGGGCTTTTTCTGCTTCGTAACAGGAACAGCCTTCTTCCCTGGCTTCATGCCTGGAGCCCTCTTCTCACCTGATGTGGCTTCTGGCGCTGCTGCTGCTTTATCCCCTGGAGCTGGTGGTTCTGGGCCTGGTGAAGAAGGGTGTTCCCACCCAGTGTCTTTGCACGTGGATTTAGCTTCAACATGATTCTCAGGTTTTTCAGTGGATTCTTCTTCAGGACTCAGCGATGAATCTTCTTGTGTGGTATTCGGAGGGCTCTTTGAATCTCTGGGCTTTTCAAGATTCTGCTCAGGTCTGTATGGAGCGTCTAGTGAATGGGACGGTTGTAGTTACTCTCGAGGGAGGCAGCGTTACGCCAAGCGCCACACAGACCATCTAACTTGCAGAAAGCACTGTCAGTCCAAACGCAGAAACGGCCCACATGCCCACCAGGAGCAAGTTTCCAAGTGTTCAGTTTGCTTCCATTAAGCAGAGTCATTCCAGGGATGTTTCTGAAGGCTTTGATGATGCCACTGCCCTCATCCTAGGTGACGCAAGGTGCCTTGAGCTGGGTGCAACGACGGGTTCTCACTTCGTCCTTGCCAGCTCTCATTCGTTGAGAGGCATAGACCTTTTCGATATCATTCCAGGCCTTAAGCTTCTTAAGAAGCAAAACAGCCTCCTTGGTCTTCCTGTAGCCTTCAGCTTTATCTTCAACCAGAAAGGAAGTTCAGGAACTTCCTCAATACGATGACCTTTAGACATGACCACGCTGGTAACACCAAGGCAGCCAGGGCAGAGCAGATGGCATGTCGCTTCTGTGCCGTATTCACTCTGCAGTGCCAGCGGCACCAGGTTTGGGTTGGTGCAAACATGCGGCCCCACCACACATATTGGCAAAAGTACCCTGCCCAGAGTGATGAGTATCACCGCCTCAAATGCTGGGAATTCCAGGACCCGCGACTCAGCACCACTGACAGCACAGGGCTGTCTACTGTTTTTGTGCAAGTTGGTGTGAACAAAGTTCACAATATCTGGTCGAATGGCAGCCTTGAACACAGCAGGCAAAGTGACATTTTTTCCAGACAATTCCTCCTTTTTGGGTATCAGTGGACGAGCACACGCCATGGCGGCAAGAGGAGACGGCCACGCTCCTCTCAACCCAATGGCTCCCACAGAAAAAAGAGAAGAATACTTTTGAAAATAAGTATTTTCTCAGAGTATGTTGCATTAAAATTATTGTGGGGGGTGGGGTTGGTGAGAGTTGTTAAATGCAGAAACCTGGGTTTAGCCTACCCTAGATCCACTGACTCCCAATCTACATTTTTAAATAAGCAACTTCCAAGTAATTATGTGAGCAGCCAAGTTGTTTTTTCCAAATCTGGAAACCATACTGTTCAATTTTTTATTTTTATTCGAACACACACACACACACACACACACACACACACACACACACACACCAGGACCCAGATCAAAAAATAAAACATTCTGATACTCTAGACCCCTCCTCTCCAGCGACTCCTAGAAACTAACCTTCTATTCTGGAATAGCTTATACAATGGGGAAAGGGCAGGCTCTTCAATAAACGGTATTGTTGGAAAACCTGGAAAGCCACATGTAAAAAGATGAAACTTGACCCCTGTCGTATACCACACAAAAATAAACTCAAAATGGACCACAGATTTGAATACAAGACCTGAAACCACAAACACCTAGAAAAAAAACATAGGGAGTAAATAAGCTCCTTGGTATCGGTCTTGGCAATGATTTTCTTGGATTTGACACCAAAAGCAAAAGGCAAAAAAAGCAAAGTAACCAAGTGGGACAGCATTAAACTAAAAAAAGCTTCCACACAGTAAAGTAATCCATCAACAAAATGAAAAGGCAACATATAGACTGGGAGAAAATATTTACAAGTCATGTATCTGATATGGAGTTAATATCCAAAATATATAAAGAACTCATACAACTCAAAAGCAAAAGAAAAAAAATCTAATTAGAAAATGGGAAGAGAAACTGAACAGATTTTTTCCAAAGAAGACATACAACTGGCAAACAGGTACATGAAAAGGTGCATAATATCACTAACCATCCGGTAAGTACAAATCAATACCACAATGAGGTATCACTGCATTTAGAATAACTATCACCAAAAGACAAGAGATACTAAGTGCCGGGGAGGATGTGGAGAAAAGAGAAACTTGTGCACGGTTTGTGGGAATATAGATTGATGTAGCCCCTATGGAAAACAGTATGGAGGTTCCTCAAAAAATGAAAAATTGAACTACCATATGATCCAGCAACTCCACTCCGGGATCTACATCCAAAGCAAATGAAAACAGGATATCGAAGAGGTATTCACACTCCCATATTCACTGAAAAATTATTCACAATAGCCAAGACATGGAAACAACCTTAAGTGTCTATCAGTAGATAAATTGATACAGAAGATGTGGTATAAATACATACACAATGGAATATTATTCAGCTATGAGAAAGAAGGAAATCCTGCCATTTGGGACATTAGCTAAGTAAAATAAGCCAGACAGAGAAAGACAAATACTGAGTGGTATCACTTATTATGTGGAATCTAAAAAAGAAAGAAAACTCAAATTCATAGAAACAGAATAGAAAAGTGGTCGTCTGGGGCTAACGAGTAGAGGGGAACACAGACAGGTTAGTTAAGAGGGTATACGAGGTCAGACAATTAAGTTTGCGAACTCATCCTAGTAAAAGTCCTACATACCTCATTGCTGAATATCACTACGGTCACCTTCGAAGCACTCCCCTTGGGAAGCTATGCAGCGATGCCAGCGCCTAGTCCACCCTTCAAAGCAATTTTGGAACTCTTTTTCTGGAATGGCCATCAGAGCTGTCGTCGTATTACCCTTGATGTCCTGAATGTCATCAAAATGTCTTCCTTTCAATATTTCCTTTATCTTCGAGTAAAAAAAGAGGTCATTGGGGGCCAGATCAGGTGAGTGGGGAGGGTGTTTCAATACACTGATTTGTTTACTGGCTAAAAACTCCCTCGCAGACAGTGCCATGTGAGCTGGTGCATTGTCGTGATGCAAGAGCCATGAATTGTTGGGGAAAAGTTCAGGTCGTCTAACTTTTCACACAGCCTTTTCAGCACTTCCAAATAGTAACCTTGGTTAACTTTGTCCAGTTGGTACAAATTTAGAATGAATAATCCCTCTGCTATCAAAAAAAAGGTCAGCAACCTCGTTGCAACAAGTTCGCGAACTTAATTGTCAGACCTCGGATACTACCTTTCCCAAATGAACTACATCACTAAGGAATCAAATAGCAAATAAAGGGAGATGTTTATTTATAAAATTATTTGTTAGTAAATGAAAGCTTAGCACACCACCGTTTTGCAACCGCCACTAAATTAATGGATGGAGGCACTGAGTATCAACAGCTGCTAACATCACAAAAGGAAGGACACCAGACATAGGTGACTCCTAATGAAATAACACACCACCCCCTAAACAGGGCTCAAACAAGCCTGACAAAGTCTCTAGGTTCAGCTGCCATTGTGAGGAAATAAGATGAATGTGGTGAACTACACTATGTGAATGCAATCAGTCAAATCTATGAAAAACAAGTCAAACAAATAAAATTTAAGGAAAAGTATGTAAAATAAATCTGTAGATTAAGAGATATAAGAAATAGCAACTCTTTTTTTAAATGGTTGAGATTAAACAACAGTATCTAGGGAGACATACTTGGCTGAGAGAATCATAAACACAGGGAAGTGATTATTGTAAGAGTAACAGAGGGGGAGTTACTTGAAGGAAGGGAAGGGGATATGACTGAGTCAGGGCACACACAGGAGCACCTGGGATAGTTGGCAAACTATTGAGCTGTGTGGTAGTTATGAGAATGTATTATCTTAATACACTAAGGTCTAAATTTGTTTTTATATTTTCTGTATCTATAGTTTATTTTACAATGAAAAGAAAATAGCTTAAAAATTATAGGTAAGATCTGCTAAATCTAGTAAGAACGCCCCTAAAGATTCATCAGCAATGGGCAGGTGTCATCTGGATTATTTTCAACAATCATTTTCATTCTAAATTGTCACAGTATCATCTCAAAATAAAGCAGAAGGAGATACACAATTTGAAAAAGTATCTTAAAATGCCTGATGCCTGTCGTAATTGTGCTAATGAAACTATTCAATACAATATTCAGACTTATTGCTGCTGCAATAGTACAATAGCTGCCAAATTTGGCAAAGTCAACAAATTTGGGAATGTGACGCATAGCTTGAAGCCAGTTAATTTACTTTCAGACACCTCTTCATTCCACTATTTCACAACCAGTGTTCAAAATAGTAATTCACTTGTGCAGAACAAGCCATAGTTTCCAGACCACTGGATTTCTCTGGATTTCTTCTAAGGTCAAAGACGCCATAACAATTCAAACTATAATATGCCAAGATGTCACTTTTACTATATAAACACAAGACTTTGTATCTCTTTAAAAATTAACATAAGTATCCATAAATACTAGGCCATAATTATTTTATTGCTTGCAAAATCACCTAATTTCAATTAGCAATTTGAAGAATTCTTTGCTATCTCATTTCAGAATTACAAAGTTCAATCATATTTTTCTGAAATTCAAAACTTCTGTTCACATTATAGCATAGACATACAGATGTTCTTTTGAGACATGTGCTCTACTTCTTCTTCCTACCAATCTGAACAAAAATTAATTAATAAATTACAATGAATTACCAAATATGTACTAGGCAATGAAGCAGATACATGGCATGTAAAAAAACCACAATCCTGCTCGCAAGATAGCTTGAAATCTATCGAGTTGGAGATACAAGTACTTCTATTACCACACAATTACTTGATTTGATATTATGATCTACATATATAATAGAAGTTCCAAGAAGGAAGAAATCTCATGTAACTAGAAACAAGACACATCTCTGCACATGAAAGACACTCAATAAATACAAATGGAAGGAATAAATGAACCAAAAAATGTTTGGCACTGTTGCACACATATATATAGAAGTGAGTTGGGTCCTCAATAACTAGCAACACAAAATTTGCTCCTTGCCAGGCAGCCGGATGGCTCAATGAGTTAGAGAGCGAGCTCTGAACAACAGAGTTGCCAGTTCGATTTCCACATGGGCCAGTGAGTTGTGCCTTCCACAACTAGATTAAAGACAAAGAGCTGCCGCTGAGATGCTGGGGGGCGGTTAGATGGTTCAGTTGGTTGGAGCGCGAGCTCTTAACAAGGTTGCCAGTTCAATTCCCCCATGGGATGGTGGTCTGCGCCCCCTGCAACTAAGATCGAAAATGGAGACTGGACTTGGAGCTGAGTTGCGCCCTCCACAACTAGACTGAAGGACAACTACTTGGAGCCGATGGGCCCTGGAGAAACACACTGTTCCCCAATATTCCCCAATAAAATTAAATATACATATATTGCTCCTTGCCAAAAAAGAGCCCTAAAAATGACTACACACCTGCAAAATTTCATAGATTTTTTTTTAAGAGGCACATATTCTTTTCATATTTCAGCTTCTCAGAAACTGATAGCATGCCATTGTTGAAGGAGCAGCTTTTTTTCTTTTCTAGTAAATAAAGTAACTATACCTAACGTTTCTTAGATTTTATCAAAATATGAATTGATTCTAAAGATAAATATAGTATGTGTCATGATTTCAAAATTAATTACTCGCTACATGCTAATTTGGATATGTAATTCCAATTTTCATAAGTTTAAAAAAATTTATAGAAGACAAACACCTTGCAATGTCAAATCCTGAGTTCTGATTCTGAAAACTTCAAAACATGAAAGAACATAATTACAACCACTACAAACTCATACAACACATCTTCCATAAAATCTACAGCATGCAAGTTCTTGAACATTTCTACAATTGGTATTGCAAGGTAAATAATTCCATGTAATGTGAACAAATCTCAGTTATAGAAATACTGAAGATATTTTTTCTTATACTAAAAGATAGCAAACTGAGGGGTGGGGAGAAAATAATCTTTGCTGCTGTATTTTTATCTATAAGTAGAAGGATAAAATAATGACCATTTTAAAAAGTAGAAATTTTACTAAAAAAACCGAACAGAATGGGATTAATTTCATATTAACCAAATAAATTTCATATTCATTTATAAATTACCCAAAAGGAAAACTCATATGATCAACATAATACAGTAGTCTCAAATAAGCAACCTGTTATATTCTATTTTGACCAGAGAAGATGTGATTTTTTAAGAAGTAAACAACAAATTTACCACTGTCTAGGTATTACTGTTTATCTAGGGAACGACAGTCAGTTGGAAATGTGCAAGCAGGCAAGATTTAAACTGCTGACACAACCTTATGTACAGCATCCTTTCTTTGAAACAGCACTAGTCTAATTAGATCAAGAACTTCCCTACCAATCTTTTATCATCATCATCAATATCTGAATAGAAAAGAATATGAACAAGTGAAACATATTAATCAGTTAAGGAAAGAATAAACCTTAAATCAGAAAGAGAGTGACTGCATACATGTTTGCACCCACGAGTATGCGCATATATCTTTATAGCTCCCATTTCTGAACCTATAGTTTTTAGGTTCTGTTTTGCTTTTGCTTTTATCCATATAAAACTAAAGACAGGAGGAATATGGTAGTCAGTGAATCTGACTTTTGTATATACAGGGGTCCCCTAACCTTTGCAATCTCAAATTTCATCATTTGAAAAGGAATATTTGAGTATCTGCTATGTGCCAATCACTATGGTAAAGTTTTATATAAATTATCTCTTTATCTTCAAAAGAATCCTATCAGATAATTAGTATTATCCTCATATAATCATCTCAGTCACCTAAATTTGATTCAGTCACAAGTCTAACTCCAAAACCCCGTTCCTTTACTACATGGCAATAATAATGCCTAAATTAATACCTAAACTATTTGAATTATGGAATAATTCTAACAAAAAGATGTCATAATCCACATGCCTGTCGTAAAACATAAAGCTATACAAACATAATGAACAAACAGTATTCTCGTACACCTATTCCATCGCACTACTCCCCTCCCAATGTGGAAGAGATGGTTAGTATTAATAGCATAAATAGCACAGGAAAAAATATAAATATGAATGTACACAAATACAGTTCAATGCATGAAGTGTTAATGACAAAAAATGGGACAATGAGAGACAACAGTCTATTTTTCCACAAAACACCTTTCTGTAATGCGAATTAGTTCAATTGTTCATCATTGAGGGATGAGGTCAGTATAATGTGAAAGTCACATTGGTCTACAAAGAATTTTCTCCACTCCAGTAATGCTTTAATGCCATCAGGGACAAGCTTTCTCACAGAGAGAGCCTTAGTAATACTCAACGATCTTAAGTAAAAAACAAAACAAAATTGAAAAATCTGTAGAAGAGGGAAAGCAGAGACTGGTTAATGGCTTTAAGAACTGCTAGGCTTTCCACGTTGTCAAACTATCTGGTCAAGCTGTGAGTACAGATAAAGAAGCCATAGAAGTATTTTCCACGTTTTTTTTTTTTTTTTAAAGGGGGCTGAGGGTAGAGGGGACTGATAAAGAAGCTTACAACGTGGATCAAAATTTTTAATTTATCTTAGGTAGAACTGAATGCCTTCGTGGACCTACATGTCAAAGGAGAGGGCATAAATCCTAGGACTTAGAATTAGCTAACTGATGTTGGGTACAAATGTTTAGCTGTATTAATAATTTTTTTTAGACTTGTTACTGGTTTTGTTAGTACATAATTACAAACTTGCATAGGTTTCTGAATGGCTTGTCCCTATTTTTAGAGTACCATTTTGCAGAACTTTATAGGTTTTTTCCAGAGACACGCAGTATATTGTTTTGTAACAGAACCGCCTGTATCATGGTATTTAAAGAAATTCAGCATCACCACCTTCTTTATTTAAATCCAACCTAGCTTCTTCAGTATTAACTGTTATGGGGTCAAACCAATCTGCATTGAGAGGTTAAACTTTATTGTTGCTAAACACTTAAGAATTTCTTTGTCAAACCAAAATATTGCCTATTTTTGCTTCTGCTTTAAGAAATACTAATTAAAAGAATTGGAAATATTTGAAATGAATAGAAATTAGGTAATAACATTTAAAAATACAGATTGTAATAGCAGATATAAAATATGTGACCTTGAAATTCTCTCAAAATTATGCTAAATTAAATTTAAATTCTAAAATATGCTACCATGTATTTTTTTAAATACTATTTCGAGTCAGGTTCTTTAATTTTATAATAATGCCACAGGAGGGTCACATTCCTTAGAACGATACAGGTTTTTTCCCTTAGGGCAGATCTTTTTAGTTTACAGCATAGCACACTTAAAATTATTTTCTTTATGAAAATGTCAAATTATTAAGAAGAAAGCAATCTTTACTTGCCTTGGTCAAAGAGAATACATTTCTTTACTAAGACAAACAACAAAAATTGACTTCCGCATTTAAATCTCTGTCAGTAACATGTGTCTAAGGCATTTCTAACACTGTAAGAATGTCAAATCCTAATCAAAATTTAATTTTGGTAATACAAACTATTAAAAAAGTAAAGTTATTAAATTTTTACCTGAAATGTTTTACATTAAGAAATTTTTTAAGTTCTTTTTATGACGCTCTGAAACAGATGCATCCTGAAATACCAAGTCACTGAAGCTGGAAGTACCAGTACAGCAGGCATACCACTGTGAACACGGAAGGATGGGGCATAGGATCTGGCAGGAAGGGGAGAAAATGTATCTTGAACTGAACAAGTATACCGATCTGGTAAACTAATATAATCTAAGTGATCTCCACCACCCCACATCACTTCCTATCTGCTTTATATCAAATGTCATTTGGACCTTGACAGTTCATACCACCTTTTAGTCTTTCTGCCAATTCATGCTTATTACTATAACATTCTGAATCAAATTCTGGCTCAGGGATTACCAAAAGGTCAGCAACAGCTCTCAAAGTCTGTTTTTCTTTATTGCCTAAATTTCGATGATCTGTTTTCCAAACCTTTCACTATGGAACATGTCTCCTCTATGCAAAATTATCAAGATGGAAGTGGCAGATTTACCTCTTATTGAAACAAAAATAAAAATACTAATGAAGAACGATTTCCACTATAAGACAGAAAATAGATATCAAAACTACACAGCTCTACATAAAATGTTTATTGAACAACTAGAATTTATACTTGCTAACTGAGTACTTTAATCTCCTTATTGAGATGAGTGAAGCTTTCAGAACTGTGCTCTTGTCAATTTTCAACATCTCAAAGGCTTTGTTTCTTTATTCCTCCTTCCTTCTCTCCTGTCTCTTAAGAAAAAAGTGATCCCTGTCATTTCCACACTAATACCACTGCCAGTCCTTTTGATTTTGTCTGTCCCTACACCTCCTCCAGAAACTTGCTCCATTCATCGTCCCCACTCCTGCATGAAGGTTCAATTTCTTCAATCTCACTCGTCTCTCTTTCTGTGAACATTCACAAGTACTATATGACATTGATTCACGGATGCAAAACAATATAAACGAGTGAAGCCTTATACTGTAAATAGGAAGGGAGTCTCCCCAATCCAACTATACAGATTTTAAAAATAGTAAAATTCAGTATTGTTTTCAATTCACTTTTTAATGAAACTCTAGTCATGGAATGAAAATAATGGAGGAAGCAATAGTTAGTATCATAAAATACATAATGAACAAAGGCTATAAGGCAATGACTTCTAATTTTCATTTTGCAGCAACCAAGGAATTCTTTGTTATACCAAAATATACCTAAAAATTATCACAGATATGATTCTAAGAAACAAATTTTTAATGGTACTCTTTAGAAGATGAACTGCTATGACTTTCAACAACCAGTCATCTCCAATATTTAGGAATGTATTTCCTATATAGAAATAGAATATGTTACAAACCTTTGCTCTTATGCTTATTTTTCTTTTAAAAATTAAACCAATCTGTTTCTTAAACAGTATCTTTAAAAGGTTAACATTGTGATTTTTAATTACTATAGATCATAGATTTAGGAGTAAAGAATAACATTTTTCCCCCTAAATACTGTAATCTCACTCAGAATTCTGGGATTTTTCCTCCAAAGTTTGTAATTTCATATATTTACAACTTACACATACTGGTTGGAAAAAAATTATAAAGAAACTTATAAATGTGGAAGCATGAGAAAAACAAAAAGAATACACCTGTAATTCATAACTTTCCATCACTGTCATTCTCTTATTCTAGATTAAAATAATTTCTTCCTCAATTACTTTCTTCTTTCCAACTTACACAAAATCTAAGTCATGTCCAATCCTATCCTTAGGCACTAAAACATATCACTTATGATATATGAATTTTAACTGTCACATTAATCTAATCTTATAGTATCTTGGATCCAACGACAAGCTGCATTATAGTAGACTACTTTCTGTAAAGCCCAATAAGGGCCAAACCACAATTATGTCAATTTGTACTATACATATATATCTGACTTAAAGGGACAGAACACAATTTACTGAAAAGCCCACAGTAGTGATTTTACCTGGCAAAGGACACAGGGATAATTTCTAGTAAATCCAAGAATAAAATTTTTGACTTTATATTTCTGACTTCTTCTTTCTCACTCTACACACTCTCCTCAGGCTATTATATCTACTTCATACCTTCAACTGCTATCTATAGTGCTGGTTCCAAGACTTGGATGGGGTTAGTCAGAGATCACTTCAGGGGCAGGGGTCCTTGTACCTCTGGCAGATTCCTAGTACCTATGGCAAGAATACAATCGATGGCTACCTCTAAATTCACCTCTTCTGAGATGCTTTCCAAGTACCTCTCGCCACTATTCCCAAACAGAATTAACAACTTTATGCTCCAACAACTTCAATTCCATGCCTACATATCTGAAATACCTTAACTTTTTTGTCTGCCTTTCCCATTAGGACTATAAACTCTCAGATGGAAACTTTCGGCTTCCCCATTTTAGGATTTCCAGTGGTTTGCACACGACGTTAGCTCTTAGCTCTCAATAAATGCCAAAATGACACGTGTACTGTCCAAATAAGAGGATAACTAACAAGCGATTGAATAAAAACAAGAAATAATTGCACATTATCTACTATCCTCCACTCTTTGATAGTCTGAATTGGGAAGGCTAATACTAAAGTTCTCCTTTTTTCCCAAATTAAGAATACATAAATAAATTTCAGATGGACAAGAATAACACCAAGGCTAAGAATACTGGCCCTGCAGTTAGATGTTACTGAAAGAAAAAAACCGAGATTCACCACATAATGTGATCTCAGGTAAACTGGGAAAGGTGTCAACTCTAAAATGAAGCTCAGCCATGATAAACAGGATTTACGTGAGGATTAAAAGACTTAATGTACAGAAAACACCCAACATCCTGCATTTGGAGACAATTAGAACCTGGGAGCTTATCAAGTCATGATTTAAAAAGTAAACCATTAAAGCATATGAGGGTAGAGAGAAATAACTTTCTTTTAGATAACCATGGTAACTTTTTAGACTAAAAATAATATACAGATTACTAACTTTTAAAATTCTTTAGTTTTATAAATTAATTAAACCACATTAATTTATAATTAATTATAAAAATTTAATACTTTTTTGTTAATTAAAAATTTTAAACAACCTAAAACACAGCTTTTTGCTTACACTAGCTAGCTATCCAACCAACTCTTGCATATAGTCTGTGGTCTTTAGGAGCCTAGTGCTAAAGAAAAACCTGTAAAATTGAAGTTTTTCTTTCTTTTAAAGTATATTTTCCACTGCAGATTCAAATCCAATGAAAATTTGTTAGGTGGGTATGGGTATATGTGCTCATTTGCATAAATATACTCAATGGCAAATAAAAGAGGTAAGAGAATTGATACAGACAGAGTCCTTACGTCTGCTTAAAAGATTTATAGAAATTTTACTTGGTTTCCAAAAAAGCTTTGCAATTGATCCCAATAATTGGTTTTGTTGGCAACTTATTTTGACCTAATTTAAGATAAAATCTAAGACTTAGAAATTTTGAAAAAAACACACATGTGAAGAAGAAATACTTTAAATTATCTATAGCTCATCACCCAGAAGCTAATCACTTTATAAATTTGCTGTATTTTCTTTCAGTCTCCTTCTCTACAATGTGTAATGAACATGTATTTTCAAAACTGATGTCATTTTAGGTTAAACTCCATGAAAATACTGACATTCAACCAATGACTTACAAAAATAGCAATTTCATACAGTTCAACTTAATACCATATGCACTATATGCCTATGTACGTAACAGTATAATTTTACATTCTTCTTTTGAGACTTTAGATTAAATCATGAGCATTTTCCTACATCTTCAATATTCTTCCCAGCATAACCATTTAAAGCTGGATGGTGGCCCAAACAAATGGATATAATAAACTCATTTAACCATTTTCCTGATGTTTGAAACTGAGTTTTCTCAGCTTTTCACCATTAGAAATAATGCTGACATGAACTTCCTATGCCTAAATCTTTCTGTAAATCTCTGATTTATTCCCTTAGGATTAATTCCTAGAAGTAGGCTTAGTAACTCAAAGTTTATGAGCATTCTAAATACTACTTAAACATGTTCCTTAAATGCCTACCATAAAAGAATTTACGTTACCAATTTACATTTCACCATTAGTATATGACATTGCTCATTCTATCTCAAAATTCTTTCTAATAGCCTGAGAGATGATTTTACAAATCATCTACAGTTTGTAAACCAATTATTAGAGAAAGGAAAGCTGACAGATAACATATACAGAAAGGTGAAATAGGAGCACATTCTCAACTTCAATGGTTCTCAAAATTTGGTATGCATAAAAATCATCTGAGAGGCTTGTTTAAAAATGAAAATCCCTGGATCCCATTCCAGTGATTCTGTCAACAGGTTCTGATAGAGACTTGTGCTTTTAACTACCACCCAGAATAACCCAGATACAAGTGATCTCTGAAGCACAATTTGAGAAACATTACTGCAAACAGAGTACAAGTACTTTATGTGAATAATTCCTGCAACAATGAAAAGTATATTCCGAATAGCTAATAAGAAGTGAATGCATCAATTACTTCTTATACAAGACACAAAAATTAGGTAATAATATAAGGTCTTCAGACCAAAACTTGGCTTCATCTCTGCAGTCACTGCTGAATTACAAGTGTAAATACCTTAAAAGTATATATATAGGGGCAGCTGAAAGGCTCAGTTGGTTAGAGAGGGAGCTCTGAACAACAGGGTTTCTGGTTCGATTCCCACATGGGCCAGTGAGCTGCGCCCTCCACAACTAGACTGAAAGACAATGACTTGGAGTTGATGGGCCCTGGAAAAACACACTGTTCCCCAATATTCCCCAATAAAATTAAACTTTTTAAAAAAGTATATATTTATTTTTTCAATTGGACCCATCAGCTCCAAGTCAAGTTGTTTTCACTATACTTGTGGGGGGCACAGCTCACTGGCCATGTGGGAATTGAACTGGCGACCTTGGGCACTGCACTCTAACCAAATGAGCCAACCCACCGCTCCTAAAAGTTTATTAAAGTACAGTATTTTACCACAATTTTATATACATGTACATATGTATTTAAGTTCAAGTTAGTTCTAAGATTGGTTCTGCTATTTCCTGGCTGTGTGATTTAAGGTTAAATTTTATCATCTCTCTGAGCCTCAGTTTCCTCATTTTTAAACATGAAAATAAGAATACTATCTCATAAATGACATAATTAATATGGAAGTGCTTAGTATAGCCTCTGGTCCAAATCAAGGGTTCCATAAATACATGTTATAATTATTATGACATGATCATCTCGAAAGTACCTATTCAATCAACCCAAAAATCACTTTGCCTCGGCTACAAAGAGGAGTGCACACAGCCAATATAAGACGTATAAGGAGTAAGCACTAGAATTAATAACATAAAGGCTACCTTTTTAAAAAATGATTACTAAAAAATATGCTAGGTACTAAAATAAGCTCTTTAATAGCATTATCTTTGTTAGAGAGCATGGGATAAATTGGCAGTACCAGAATTTAATCCCAAATTTGTTCTGTTAAGAACTAGGATAATTATTCAAAATACGTATTCTATTTAGAGAATACTGGATATCAAAAAGATAAAACAGCGCTCTTAGCAAAAGCATACCCCCCTCCAAAAGACAAGAAAAGTGAAAGGAGACATTTCATTATCAGCTACAAACTGATTCTTTAAAAAAATTTCATCTTTCCTCCTAACTCCAACTTCTACAGCTTCCAGGTCAACTATTATCAGACCTCACACTAGTATGAGCAAATTGATTTCTTTTCAATGAACAGTTTAGGAGTATGTTTAAGGAACCTTAAACATGTTCATAAATAAAACTGATCACGTAGATTAGTGGCAGAGCCTGGTTAAATCAAGTACAGGTAGGCTTTCAAGGTAAGAACAGGCAGTTCACTGGGGCTAGAACTTCACAAAGTATACTGCTTATTTATTTTAAATGAAATACTGTATAAATACAGAACAATCATAGTATCTTCCATCTCTTCTAAACAATCTTTAAGAAAGAAATAGTCAACACTCTGGTATTCACTTATTTTCCTTCTATTTGCTCAACCCGTTGCAAAAAAGTTTTAATGTACATCATTCTACTGAAACTTTTATCAATGACTAATTTGTAGATAATCTACCATTTAACATTTCAGTAACATTTGTAATTTAGACACATCCTTGACCAAATTTCAAATGACATTAACATACTTATGTTAATATTAGCAGTGTTCAGAGTTGTTTTTTTTGGAGGGGGAGGTGGGGCATAAACTGATTACATATTGAATAATAAAAAATTACAAACACTAGTGTTTAAATCAGATTACAGTCTTCCATAATTAATGTTTTAAGCATCTCAATTCAGGATAAAGTACACAATGACACTGGTAATATTTGCATCTTTTAAGAAACACTCGGCCTCAAACACTCAAAGGGCAAGTATTTAAATACATTGCAAAGAAAAGTTTTTTTCACATGGTAGTTTCAATAACATATAATGGTAATCTTATGCCCAATTTCTTCTATAGCAAATTATAAACATTTAATTTATATAAGTGTTTTTAAATGTGGTTGGAAGAAATAGTGTCTCTATTGTGGCAAGAACATAAACATAAATTAGGGAAGGACAGAGAACTCAGTGTTTTTATGTCAGATTCTGTGAAAAACACTTTACATACTAGATAACTTGAGAGAGAGAGGAGTTGGTGAGGAAGGGAGAGAAGAAAAATAATTTTATTTCCTAATGCAAGCCACTCAGCAAAAATTCAATGTAGACAAAGTCTTTACTTTTCCTTCTGCAACAGTAGAATATTCTATTCTACTTTAAGCTTTAGTCCTAAACTTCTAAATTTGTAATCAATTATTTGTTTAAAAGGCATAGAATAAATAGGAAAACAAGATCATTAAAAATATAACCACTGAAAATTCATACTCTTGGAGATTAAGTTTTTAATTTGCTATGTTCTTAAACATTACTTTAAAATAGCTACCATACATTTTCATCAATATTCCTTAGAATTGGTCCAACTCAGATTTCCTAAATCTTGTTATATCCATGAAACCATTAAGAATGCAAAAGGCCAAAAAGATACAAAACAATTCTAACACAACTGACTAGTACACACATTTACCATAATTCCATTATTATATTTACAGCTAGAGTTTGAAATTGGTAAAGTTTGCAAATGTTAAGAATATTCTGTTTCATTTACATAATACACGGTAGCTAAAAAAAAAATTCTTATATTTTCAAGATATGCTCTGTGATCAATACCAAAGTATGTTGATAAATGTGTTGCTGCTGAGCTAGGAGTAGGGAGCAGAGAGATTGTATCTCATTATATTCAAGGCTACTAGTACCAGTGAACTTTTTATGAATTGATGAATGAAATAATATATAATCTCTAAAAGTTCACGGGGGTACTCAAATTAACTAAAATTACTGAAGTCTCCCAAAACCTAAAGCAAAGAAAACGAAAAAGGAAAGCTTACTATTCTAATTTTTAAAATAAGTGCTGCTGCTTTAAGTAGCTAGCAGTCTCATATCCAGTCTAGGCTACAATCACAACATCCATTAGAGCGCTCCACAGCTCAGAGCAAGCAAGCAAGTGGTTGTCAGTGCAGCTAGTAAATCACCTGATCCTATTACAAAATCAATTACTGCAGTGCATTTCCATTGCTACACAATCTGATGATGACAAAATGATATTGGATAGCTACGGCAAGGTCAAGAAAACTGCTAAGAATATCTTTAATTGGTCTTTTATTTTTAATCATTTGGTACTAGTTATAATGCATCCATTTTAATTGTATATTTTTATTTGCAATAAATCTATGTAGTTACCTTTGGTTGCCTGGGACATTCGATGGATAATCTCTGCAACTGGTCTGATGTATGGCTACAAGAGAACAGATCGGAGCAGCAGGTCGAACGGTTCAACCTCTTCATTAAAGAAGAAATAATGCTGCAGCCACAGCCACACATTGACTTGCTCATTAGATGAGGATTTAACTTTAAAAATCAGAACTGATGATGTCCCATATATACTCAAAATTGGCTAAATGCCTCATTCTGCAGCTCTCTGGCTGAAAGAAACACTGTTAAAAAAGAATAAAACAGCTTCCCTACAGAAGGTACCAGCCACAAACTCATCGCTAAGAAGAACTCGATACTAAAAACAGAAGTCTCCCAGCTACTCTTTAGAAAGAAGGTAAGGTGCTTTAATATTTCAAACTGTTTTATATTAAAACCCAAGTCCTTAACAAAGGAGCAAACTCAAGATAATATACCCCAAAATTATACTAACCACTTTTTCTGTCCTCCATCAGTTTAGATCTGTTTGCCTATTCCTTCAGCTCAGCCTATCCAACCTGTTCCCTCTGTAAATGCTCACTATTTCAACAACCAACAGGAATGAGCCCCACCCCTCCCTGTCCCCATACACACTGTTCAAGAACCGCTCAATATCTGGAAAAGAACTGCTGCTGCATTGCTCTGAGAAACAACAGGGAGCAAATTACTGGACGGATTCTTTAACTTACCAATCAGAACTGCTGACCTTTTATGACTCCACGATTCAAGAAGCCTGCCAAGCACTCACAGTAAGAATAATCAACTGATTTTACATATATATTATAGATTAATTTACAGGATCATTTTCAATCTTATTAGTCAATCTAAAACACAGAAACATAGGCATAAAAATTTTTAAAAAACAAAATTTATACAGTAGCTATTAAAAATCTATGAGTATTGCTGGGAAGGGGCAGGATGGTCGTTGATACGCACAGCAAAAATTCTCTCTGAATATTGTACTTAGATTTGAGAAATATGGAGCAATAAAAATCTATAGTAAAAATAGTGGTATAGATAACGACAAGCCAAGGAGTCCCCTGACATCATAAATGTTAGAAGAGTTTTAATCAGGAAAAAAAAGACTTGTGGCTATAGGTAGGTATTGGTAATAAGTGAAAAGCCATTAAAACTCTGGTTGTTTTGACACTGAATCTTCTCCAACTTGGGTTATTTGCATCTCATCAAAAAGATTCAGAAAATACAAACCACCCTAAAAATATAAGCAAAAGTATTAAGTATGTCAGCCATACTCTAGTCTATTTTATACTGAAGCATCCTTTGTCAATAATGTGTAAAGGCATTTATTTACACCATGTAACTATAATCCACATTATAAATTCCAGGACAAGAGAGGGTCACGTTAATACAAATATGTTATAGTCTTCCCAAATAATCATACCTCAAATAATTGTAACTTAGCGAATATTCACAGACCAACGATTATCAATCTTTTTTAACAGGACCCTTTTTTGAGGAAGATAGTCTAAAAACTAAATGTAATAAGAAACACCTCGAATTAAAATGTATATTTTAAAAACTTCCTGTTTTCTGTGGCATTGAAAGGTTCTTTATTTGTGCATGCCTCACACTTAATTTCTTCCTTGGTTTAAAGCTAAAAAGAGCCAGTATTGCTTCTTCCTTCACCTTGCATTGCCCTTTTGATATCATGTTATACTTAAATCAATTTCCAGAATATCTAAAAACAGGCATGCACTTCACATTGAATTTTTTTTAAAAACCTGTTGTAGATAAAGGCTGTGGAAACAAACAAGCAAAATAATGCAGTAACCTTTTACTCGCCTGCTGGAGGTACTGTCTGCTGCATAGAATTCTAAATCCTCATCTGCAGATGCAATTGAGCTGGTATTGCCAAGAACTGCTTTTCCTGCGTGCTGCTTCACAGCTATTCATCGAAAGAGCACATTATGTGGAAAATGTGAAGTACTATCAGTTTAAGTTTCTTATACGATTTAACGACAGAACTTCTAAAATCTAGAATGTGTCATATTTTCAGATGCATGTCAGACACACTGGGGGAAAGATCTTATTACAGCTGATGCACACCCCTAGCTAATGTGCGAGACTGGGAAGCCAAGACAGGTAATGAAAAAATTAATACAACATCCTAATGTAGAACAATGTACCGAGCATTACAACCTCCTATGATTTATATTATCAACAAATGTATAGCATGCCCAAATAATTTGAGTTTATTACCTTTATTATTAACAAAAGCCTATAAATAAATCATTGCCCCTAATATTACAGACAAGCATCAATAAAAATCCCCACCAAATGCATTTTGCTATTAATGAAAGTATTTTACTAGCTACTCAGCATCAATGTTGTTTTTAAACAAAACTATGAAATAAACGACCCAAAGTATAGATTACTTGTGAAATAACTAGACATGTAATGCTTCACACCCCTCATCCTCCTACCAATACCCTCTGGATCTTATATTAGTTATAATTAAAATAGAATGGAAGCAATAAGGGCTATTTTCATTACATATTATTTTTCCTTCCATATCAACTAATTTAATGTACTATTGATTCATACAGATAGAAGAAGGCGGCAAACCAACAAAAATAAAGCCTTAAAACCTATCAGAAAAAGAAACATAACATTGTTTAGGAAAAAGGATTAATATTTAACTTTAATAGTCTAGCTATGGGTATGTTTAAAAAGAGACAATGCTAATATTTGCTCACTAATAACAATGAAGCAACATTATTTTTTAAATAAACTGCATTTTAAAGTTGTGCTTTCCGCCTTAATTGCAAGTAACTCTAAATATCAAAAACTTGTCTCAAAAATTTAACAATCTATTTCTGTTTAATTAATTTCTACTTCTCTGAGAAATAAGGTAACCATTCTACAAGGTAGTCTAAAAGATGTGTAATTTACAAACCAGACCATCCTCCCTCAATAACCAAATTTATTAAGTAAGCACAAGCTAACTTCAATAGTTATCCTAAAGTAAAATGTATCAAATAGAAACTTACCCAATGGACACTACTATATGAGAGTACTTTTTAAAACTATTCTTTTATTTAAAACTCTATATTGCCATATATAGTATGCCCATTAGAAATAATTCTAGCAGTTCTCAAAATATGAATCTTTGGGATCCCTGAGACTGTTACATGGAGATCAAAATTATTTTCATAATATTAAGATGTTAATTGTATTTTTCACTCTCCATGTCTCGAGTACACACTAGTAAGTTTTCCTCAGACGACATATCATATATAGAGAGAAGACTGAATGTATAAGCCAATATGAGAATTCAACTTTCTTCCTTTAAGCCAGACTTCAAATATATTTGCAGATATGTAAAACAATGTCATCTTTCTCATTAATTTTTTTCACTTCAGGAAAATATGGCTATTTCCAAAAAAATGTTAATTGTGTTAACATGTAATTAGCTATTACTTTTAAGTGAATTTAATAAATGAACACTTACTTTTAAAACTTAGTTTTACTTTCTAATAGGGTTAACTATTGAGAGATATAACCCAAATGAATCAAAGCTCTTTGGGGTCTTCAATAATTTTTTAAGAATGTAAAGGGGTCGCAAGCCAAAACTGAGACTCACTAGATATTTCTGTTCACATTTTTCCTTAAATCAAGGCTTACAGTTTGGGGTTATAAAAACAACTTTAGTAATTTTAAAAGCTGTGATTCTAAAAGCATTCACTTTAGAATATCAAATATAAAATGCTTCTGAATTTTCACTGATGCCATTTTAATATTCAACTTTCAGTCATCTTAATTATTGAGTATAATTATTACCAGCTGTGTCTCACAGTACTGTTGAAAATTAACATCTATTTTTTTAAAAGATGTATAATAGATAACTGCTAATTATGATGTCCATGCAGTAAGACATTAAAATTTAGCTGGCAAACACATATAGATTGGGGGGGAAAAATCAGTTGTTAGGAAAAGGAAAATTGCAAGATTACATATTTTTAATATAAAAAGAAACCGTAAGAACAGTTTCTAAAATTCATCTTGCCTATACAAAATCACTTGTTTTAAAAAAATTCTTTTTCCTGAGAATACATAAACTTTAAATAAAATACATCTCCAAAAGGGACTGTCTTTCAGTAGTAGAGATGATTAGGGAAGAAAAACTTTTAAGACTATATGAAAGACAATCAGAGAAATTACAGTATAATTGAATTATTTTATAGCAATTCCTATTGCTGAGAATATGTTGAAAGTTTAATATTTTAAGGCTTTATAGTCAAATGAGAAAAAGATGGACTCTCACCCCCTAAATTTGTACGTACTAGCCTACATTTTCTTCAGTAAGTCCCACAGGGTTAATTTTCAAGGGGGTTCTCCTTGGTTCTGTCCTTGGCCAAACCCCATGTCCTCCGTTTTTCAAGAGCTCTGGTTCCCATTCATTTGTTTATTCACTCATTCAACTATTTACTACACACCTACCATGTGTTATATAGGTAATAAAGATGGACCAACACAAAAAACAGATAAAAATCCCCCCTGCCTTCACTGAACTTGTTTATTCCAGGGGAAGAAGACACACAATAAACAAAATAAACATTTACTATAGTAGACGGTGATAACTACTAAGGAGGAAAAAAAAATCAGAAGGAAGGATAAAATGGCCAGGAAATGCCTCATTTTCTTATTAAGAATATAAGTAATATTTTTAAAGCTTTAAGAATATTTTTTTAAATATTGGGAGAGGAGCAACAATAGCAAAACTTGTGGTAAATGAATAAAACATTGAATTTTTTTAAATGAAAAATTCTGGTTATATAGGAAAGTAGAGAGAAGAGTATAATGAATTCCTACATATCTACTCATCACCCATATTCAACAACTATTCAAGATATTACCAATATTGCTGTATTTGTCTTTTATTCTTATTTTGAGGTTTTATTAAGTCAATCTCAGACACCATGTCATTCCCACTCCCACCCACACACATCATGTATCTTTAAATAATTTTGCCATTGCCTTACATAATCACAAAATCACTACATCACACCCAGGAAAATAACAGTTTCCATGGGATTAACTAATACCAATCAATATTTGAATTTCCAAGGTTGTCTCAAAAATGTTTTTTCTAAGTAATTGAATCTAAACAGAATCCAAACAAGAACTACTCTTTGTATATGGTTATTATGTTTCTAACATCTCTTTTACTTGAGAGCAACTCCCATGCTCCGCTTTTATATATACCACTGAATTGCAGAAACCATGTTACCTGACCTATATTCTGAAACTGCACACGTCTTCACTGTGTCACTCACTTTGTACCTCAATTTCTCATATTTCCTACAAATAACTTTTGATAATAACTATTCCAAATTCCAACCTCAAAAGAAATACTAGAGATATAGGTAGCCGACACAAAAGTCCTTCTAAATCCAGAGAATCAAATAGCAACTTAAGTCTATTGGTAATTTTTGAATACTTGTTGAAATTAATTTGAAAAATTTAACATGGTGCAATAGCTCTGAAAAGACAGAAGAGGGAACTATAATATTTAGGAATTCCACACTTAAATAGGACTAAATGTTTTAAATTTAAACATTGACTCTCAACTTGGCAAGGGTTTAAAATATAGTGATTACTGTTTTATATAATTCTTGCTTCCAAAAAATAAACAAATAAAAACCCTAGAATACAGAAGAAAAAGACTTGGAAGAATAGGGTGAAGACTGAATACACAGATACTATATGTTGTATTATACTAATAAATAATAACCATTAACAAAAGCTACCATTTAATATTACAGTTGACCCTTGAACACAGGGGTTGGTCAACCCTCGTGCAATCGAAAATCTGGGTATAACTTCTGACTCCACTGAGATTTAAGTTGTTTTAAGTCTCGGGATCCACAGGGAATTGGTTCCAGGACCCCTCCCAGATAGCAAATTCGAGGATGCTCAAGTCCCCTAGATAAAATGGCACAGATCAATGCATGCCGTCAGCCCTCTGCATCCACAGACTCCCAACCTCAGATTGAAAACAGTACAGGGATTTATTGAAAAAATCTGCATATAAGTGGACCCATGCAGTTCAAACTCATGTTGTTAAAGGGTCAACTGTATTCTAACAAACAATGCATTTGTATTTTCTAAATAATCTTCGTCAATAATACACAAGGATATCTAAATGAAACCCATGTATGCTTTTTCATTTTAATTCAAAATGAGTTCAAAATATGAGGTGTGATCACACAATATGCTGAATGTTTAAATAAAAAAAAATTATAACAGTAAAAGACACATTGCCATTAATCCCCTTCAAATATTCCCCGTCACTTCGAACACACTTATTCCATCGTTCTTGCCACTTTCTGAAGTGGTTCTGGAAGTCCTCTTTCATGAGTGTCTTTAGTTGTGCTGTCGTGGCTGCCTCGATGTCCTGAATCAATTCAAAATGTTTTCCTTTCATGGTCATTTTGACTTTGGGGAAGAGCCACAAATCACACGGTGCCAGGTCCAGTGAAAGAAGACCATGAAACACCATGTTTTTACTTGATAGAAACTGCTGTACCAGAAGCTATGTGTGACACAGAGAGTTGTGATGATGGAGGATGAAGTAAAAACACTCACGAAAGAAGTCTTCCAGAAGAACTGCTTCAGAAAGTGGCAAGAACGATGGAATAAGTGTGTTCGAAGCGAGGAAGAGTATTTTAAGGAGATTAATAGCAATGTGTCTTTTACTGTAATAAATCTTTAAAATTTAAACATTCACCCTATTTTTCATTCACACCTCATACGATTTTTTAAATAGTTTTTGTTTTGCTTTTAAAAAAAGAGATCAGGAAAATCCAGAAATTAAAGGTTGTATAGCAAATTGCTTTTACATACTCATTTATTCAAAGGGAAACTGCAGAAAGACTGTAGTAATAAAGACATCTCAAGAATAAGTACATATGGTCTAAAACGTTTGTTCTAAAGAATACTGATACTTTTTAAACACAAATTTAATTTATATAAAAATATAAACTTCTCACTTTAAATAAAACTCAAGTACTTTACGCAAGCACATAATAGAAGAGCAAAGTTACAGTACACAAAGGACAGCTACAATACCAAGGCAAGACAGAACAGAGTTAGCATGTAAGTACAGGACAGAATTCAGGTAAGCTTTCTGTTGCTATCTAAGGATCCCATAGATTCCAGTTTCCCATAACGTGTTCTTTATTTCCTTTGGAGTCCTCATGAGCAGCACCTGTAACATTCATATTTCCACCAAAATTTTGCTTATGTCAGTTTGGATATTTCTCAAAGAAGCTACAGGCTTTCTTTACCATGCTCCTTACTTTCTTCTGAGTCTCATCTTCAGCATTTTTAACATCCACATTTCTACCAAGTCTATTTATGATGATTTAAGTATTTTCTAAGATGACGTAAGTTTTCTCTGCTGTGCTCCTCACTTCCTTCTGAGGCTTCACCAGCAGTCTTTAAGATCTCTATATCTACCATCAGTACATTCCAGGCAATCTAGAATTGTTCTATCACACTCCTCAAAATTCTACCCATTACCTAATTTCAAGGCCACTTCTATATTTTTAGGAATTTCTTACAGCAACACCCCTACTTCTGGGTACCAAAATCTTACTACCTTCCCATGGCTGCTGTAACAAATTACCGCAAACTTGGTGGCATACAACAACATAAATTTATTATCTTACAGATCTTAAGGCCAGAAGTCCAAAATCAGCTTAACTGGGCTAATTCCAGTTGAGCTAAAAAGTTGTTGCCAAGCCAATGTTCTTTCTAGAGGCTCTAAAAGAGAATCTGTTTCCTTGCCTTTTCTGCCCTGACCTTCTTACCTCCCTCTTATAGGAGTCTGTGACTTCACTGGGCCCACCTAGATAATCCAGGATAATCTCCCCATCTCAAAATCCTTAACCTAATCGCATATGTAAAGTTCCTTTAGCCTCTTAGGATAACATATTCACAGGATTTGGAAATTAGAACATGGACATCTTTGCAGGGTGGTATATTACTCAACCTACCACAACATAAAACAAAAAGCATGAAATATAAATATATCTATATACCGGGGGTGCCAAAAAAATGTATACAAGTGGACACTTTGGTCAACGTTGCTCAAGCAGTAGTCCATAATCAGAAGTGTCTGGACGCTGATGGTAACCACTTTGAGCACCTCTTGTCATTGCAGAAGTCAAATGTGACTTGTATTCATCTTTTGTTATTGGTATATAGTTTTTCTTTCTTAAAATGTATATACATTTTTTGGCACCCTGTGTGTGTGTGTGTGTGTGTGTGTACATATATGTGTATTTATCTATATCTTTATCTATATATCTATATCTATATTAACTGGGCTTCTCCAAAATAACAAACTTTTGAACTTCAAAAGACTGGTGAAAAATGAAAAGGCAAGCCACAAACTGGAAAACACCTGCACATAGTTATCCAAAGGACGTGTATCTTGTTTCTCATAAAGGTAAACATATACCTACCAAATGACTCTATTATTCCACTGAGGAAAAATGAAAGCACATGTCCACATTAAAAATCTGCCATACAAACATTTGTAGCAGCTTTATTTATAACACCCAAAATCTATTAACAATCCATTGCAGCAACAGATAAATGGAAAACAAACAGTGATGTATGCCCAAAGTGGAATACTATTCCATAATAAAAAAAAAGGAACAAAGTATTGAAAGTTCACTCAACAAAATATGGATGAATTCAAAGTTACTGGGCTGGGGAAAAGAAGCCAGATAAAAGAGGAGATACATTGTCTGTTTATATAATTTTTAAGAAAAGACAAACTAACCCATAAGTGACAGAAAGTAAAACTAGTACCACCTGGAAATGGGGGGATGGAAGGAAGAATTACAGAGTTAAAAAGAGGTTTCTGGGGGACAATATATATATACTCATTATGTTGAATGTAGTTGTTTCATGAATACAATCGTATGTTACAACTCATCAAATTATGCACTAATTTATCTCAATAAAAGCAAACTTTAAATTTAAAAATTAGAACATGAAAATGAAGCAGAGAAATTAAAATCTGAAAGCTATTCTCTGGTAGAATCCCAATAAACAGTCTGGAGACAAAGAATCCCAAAGACAACTCAAAAGATAAAAGAAACAAAGATATTACATTGAAGCTGTAGTAAAATTAAATATACATATGTTCTTAAGTGTATAGGTATGAGTATATACACATACTCATACATATGGTCTTTGGCCCCAGTTCCTAGCACAGAGATTCACAAATCCTTGGAGCGTCTTTTGTTATTCATTCTCTGATACCAACTAGGTGCCCTACAATTCAATTCTGACACTATCTACCCAGAGTCAGAATGCAGAAGTTAAAGGAACGATTCTTCAGTTCTGACACTAACTCTGTCAGCGCCCCTATCAACTACCTGAATTTACGTTTAACAGGGTAATTCATGGTAGTGTCTAGATAGCTTCAGGATGGGGGCTGGTCACCAGAAAAACTTTCAGCCCCACCTCTCCAATCTCCAGAGAGAGAGGTTGGAAACTGAGTTCAATCACAAAGCCTATGATTTAGTTAATCATAGTTTGACTAATGAAAATCATAGGTGACATAATGAAACCTCAATAAAAATAATAAATACCAAGACTCAAGAGATCTTCCTGGTTGGGGACACACTGACATAGTGGGGGGGTGATATGCCTGGGTAGCAGGAGAGGAGATGGAATCCCTGTCGGCCCCACCTCCACCCCAGACCTCACCCCCATCCTCTCTTTCATTTGGTTGTGCCTGAGTTGTATCCTTTATAATAAAAGCGTGCTCCTAAGTATAGGGTTTTCAGTGAGTTCTGTGAATCATTCTATCAAATTATCCAACATGAAGGGTACTTGGGGAAATCTCGGAATTTGTAGCCAGGTCAGACAGAAATGCAGGTTGCCAGGGACCCCACTTCTGGCACTCTTCCTGAGAAACATGCCCTTGAACTTGTGGGATATAATACTGACTATGGGTAGTTAGTGTCTGAATTGAACTGAATTGAATTGTGGGACACCCAGTTGGTGTCAGAGAATTGGTGTAAGAACACAGATATTCTCTGTGGAATTCAGAAAAGATTTCCAGTTAGCAAGTAAAGGGTGGTGGTACTCAGTTTCCAATGGAGTTCTCCACCACATCTATCCTCCCTAACCCCATTTAAAAAAGGAGAAAGTTCAGGAAGCTTGTAATTTGATGTTTAAAATAAACTTTCTAAGCAGATTGACATAATAGTTAAAAATAAACTATACTAGTAGTGATGATGCACATTTAGTTACACCTTCTGAGAGTTTCTAATAAATTTTTAATGAGCCTTCTGACATTTTTAACTCTCAAAAGATAAAAGATACGTATCAGCTTAGTCAACTTAAAAGAATGATCCAGATGTACATGATCCAGCACAGCGCAGAGACACTGAGAAAATGAACACATCTGGACGCTAAGTCAGACAAGTCGCAGGAGGCAGTATTCTCTTAGGCAAGCCACCACCTCAGAAACATCCACCTGTTCATTCAAAGATGACAGCATAATAATCTCATGCTAGATTGCTGTCACAGCCCCATTTCTTTGTAACCCAGATCCATTAAGGACGAACTTCCTTCTAACTGGGAAGAACTGCTTATAATGTGAACATGACAAGAAAGTAGGAGGAAAAAACAAAAAAGAGGCGGAGTAGGAACTTGTAACTGGGAACCACCGGGCTATGTTCAGTTTGCTACGTCACTTCTACGGGTCACAGGCAAGTTTTGGCATGTGATGACAGATAAGCGATTCAATCTTTTCCACTCTGTAGCCAGGACAGCCCTAACATAGCTAGACAACCACAACTAACATGTTCAACAACTGGTATGAGCTAATGTATGGGATTAGGATCTAGTTACTCCCTCAAGTTCACTTCCAGGTGCAGTGAAATGGCCGCAAAAAACAGGTGAGGAGCCCTGCCTAGGAAAGTGGTATAAGTTACCCGCCTACATAGCACAGCTGGTTCACACGACAACATGACCCGACTGCCTAAAACAGCATTCAGTCTATCACTAACGCTGTAAGAAAACTAGTCAAGACAGAGGGATCACTTCAGTATCATCACATTTTCAAAACCATCAGCACTTCCACTTTTTCCAATCCAGCTGACTCTACAGTAAAACAAAGCCCACTTCTTTACACTAGTTTCTTCTGCCTCGTAAGCAAGATGGTGTCATTACTCCATCTCCCTGTGGTAAATAAGGGATTACAGTACCAAAGCCAAATTAACTACCAGAGTAGCTAAAACAAGCAAAGAGCAAACCAAACAGTCACTCTCAAGATTCCTTTTACAGACAGCAGTCAGTTCAGTCAGCCTTGGTAATGTGAGGTCTCTCACGGCCTTCACGCAGCAGTGGTTCCAAACCAGGGGGCGGGCAAGGCAGGAAGCAGTTTGGAAAAGCATAGTCAGTACTACAATAAATACACCCGTTTTCTTTGTACTACAAACTACAGGAAGTAATGCTTTACAAATCCCTAATAACACCTTCTGACTGCCTATGGATAACAGGTATGGGTGGGAGCAGGCGAAACCATATCTATAAATATATTCATATCTATATCTACAAAATGAAGAATGGTTTTAACTGGCTTCAGAGAAGGGGGAAAAAGGGAATCTAGGGAGAAAAACTAGAGCATTAACATGTCTACTTCTAAAAGCCAGGGATGAGTCAAACTAAATTCTCTCCAATGGCATCATGTATAATAAGTGAGAATCAAACTGGCAACCCTAAGTTATCAAAAAATAAAACTATGGTCATGACATGCTACTTTTAAAAAAGCATAGTGTATGATGTATTATTAAAATAGTTATATCGAAAAACATTGTAAATTGTTTTAGTATCCACAACATGTTATATAGAATTTATATTTTATCATAATGCTTTCAATCATATTGGAGCTAGAATTGCTAATTTTCATAAGAAATGGATTCAGACAAGTCAGAAATCCTCAAAAGCAAGGTCTGGGGATGTACTATATATATATAAATATGTTACTATATAAATAAAGATGTACTGTACTTACTCTGAGTTAAAGAAGTAGCCAGTCATCCATGACAAGTAACAATACTAAACAAATGAAATTTAGTTTATACTATTAATAGTGTAAAATAGTGATTCAGCCATTTTCCCCCAATAGAACCCTTTCCAAATGAAATCTTACTTCTTTTAGAATTGCTTGTGATAACGATGAGCTGACGAAAAATTGCACGTTTTTGTTTACCTCATCAGTGGTTCTCTTGCTTCCAGGATTTCCCTCAGTCAATTTCCAGCTGCTTGGCTAGCCCTAACTTTGGTCTTATTGCACTGGGACAACAGGAGGCTGGGCTGCACCCAAAGACAAGAAAGCCGCAAATATACAATTCTTACACATTGCAGGCATTAAAAGATAACCTCTCAACAGGCTTCTGCCTCCTTTTGGTCATTTTCCACTGTTTTGAAATAGTGGGGAATTTTTCTTTCAATATTTTAACCAGAATTTATCATTGTTATCGAGGGATGGTTCACTCAACTACGTCCTGGCTTCATTATCAAATATTAAAATCTCAAAATTCTATCAATGTTGACTGAAAAACTCACATCCTTGACTTGTATTCCTTCCACCAAATTAGGACTTTGGTCTCATCACACAAGAATTTAAAGTACTAGTACCTTCCAGTCTTCTCTCTTTAACTCACATAGTACTCAGAGAAATTTCTTGCCTGTATATTGCTTTTATCGTTAGAAAGTATTTTCTATGAAAACCAGGAAACATGTAATCAGAAACTAATTTTAACTTTCAACTCCACCACTACTTGTAAATCCATAAGTAAATCACAATCTCTCTGATCCTTATTTCTACCATCCATAAATAAGAATATCATCTGCCTCATTAATCTGTTAAGGTTAGGACCAAAATATGATAACTGATGTTGACAAAAGTGTACACAAGTGTTTGTCACAAATGTTATAGGGCCTGTGGCATGAGACCAGGTGAGTGGTTAAAATCATTATCTAAAAAACTGAACAGATTGGGAGACTCAATAAGTTCATTCACTGATTCAAAAACCATTTAGTGAGTTCCAATCACATATCAAGCAACCACTGTACAAGGCAAAATTTTTCAGCTTGCAAAATAACAATGTTGGGGTGCTGAGGACATAATGACTGAGATAAAACAGGTAATGAAGGAAATGTGGCATTTGTGAGTCATCATAAATTTGTGTTAATTTACGTAATGAAAACAGACCATCTCCTAAAAATGATATTTAATGAGGAGGAGCAAAGAGCAAAGCTTTAATCCAGTCTATACTACTTAAGAGGTAATATAAAGCAAAAAAGCAATAATAAAGAAAACAAACATTTAGTCAGAGCAAAAGAGCCATTAAAGTACAGTATTACAGGAGACAAAGACAGAAGTGAATGTTAAGAAGCAGCAAAATACCAAATGCTAAAAAAGGTAGGGCAGGATGGAAAATAAAAGATACAGGTTTAGCAACTGGGGCTCAGTCTTTGGGATGATATAGAGCATTTTAACATCAGCATAACCAATGCCTATCTACCTGGTTTTGTGAGAAAAGTGGTTTACTGTTACAGAACAGTAAGCAGAACACTGGTAGAAACAATAGTCAAACTGCAGAAGGTGGTTGAATAAGAGTTAAGAAATTGGACACTTAGAGTCGACTATAAATAAAACAAACCCAGTGATAATGGGAAGAATAGGAAGAAGAGAAGTAAGGTATTTTTCAAGGTCAAGTGTGATAAGGCAGAGAACCCAGCGCAGAAGAGCATAAGAGAGAGAATACAGAAAACAGCAAGGGTTCCATTGAAGGAAAGAAGGGATAAGATTAAGAATATAGATGGTAGCTTTCTAGAGAAATAAAAACATCTTATTAAATACATCTTATTATAGACTGAGGAAAGAAAAAATACAAAGTAAAAAATGAAAAAGGAATAAGAAAAAGAGGGAAAGGACTGATCACTTGAGGACAGTGGAAAGGTTCCAAATAACTAATATATGGAATGAAACAGAAGATCAAAAAGACATAAGGATTACCAGGAAGCTCTGAGGCAAAACTAGGAGAGGAAATGTGAATATATACTAGGAACCTCCCAAGACAGTAAACTGATATAACTGTAACAAAGGTAGGCAGTCCACAAACAGGGAACAAAACAGAAGAAATGAATGGCTGTAATTATTTAGATTGATGATAGACTGGGAAATTTGTGAAGAAAGATCAGGAGACTGGAAATCTTGAGTATTAATAAGAATAAAACTGAGATGGCTACTAGATTGAATGTGGGTTAATCTGGATTAATTTTTTCATTTAAAGAGTGAGTTCTACAGGAAAAAGCTTTTAGGAAAACTTCCCTGCATCATGTGTTTACTTCTGTAACTATACTGGGAGAAAAGGGAGTTAATACTAGCATGCAATGGTTTTCAGAAATTCAAAAATGTGTACCATTTAGAATAATCGAAATCCAACAGCTGACCTTTCCTAAGTTTAATAAACAGTGGAAGAGCACTCTGAGGAAGAAGAGTTTAAGTGTTCCATCCTTACAGCTCTGACCAATATCTCCAAGGAGTATTAGGATAAGAAGAGTAGCAAACTCTAGGACATGTGCTGAGAAGCTGCTAATACATACAGTGTATACAGCAGCCCCTACTGATGTTAATGACAAATTAGTGGCTTGACCAAAGGATAATCCTTTTTAAACGTGTAAAAAAAAGGGATCTCTGGTTAATATTAAATCCCCATTTCAAATATAAAACTCAGAGAATTAATATATACTCAAGTATTATGTCAGTAAGCATGTAGAACAAGAGGAGGGAAAAGGGAAAGAACAGTGCACAAAAGCCATTTTGCCTTAATTCAGCCATAAACAGGTCATCAAAATTCTCTTCATTACTGCATTTGATATACACCATAGGAGGACACAACTCTCTCAACTAAATCTTGTCCTTATTTTTCATCACAATGGAAAATTTAACACCATCACGAATGATATAACATCAGATTTTATTTCCTTTTCCATTGCAAAATGTCCATGGATAGTATAACACAAACTACAAAAACATCAGTGTGAAGAACAACAGTACCCATCCCATGGGCACTTAAGTTAATTGTTATCCAATGAAAACCATGATTTACAATCAACTAACAAGACGAATACCAATAATATTAGCTCTATTAAATTTCATTAAAATAGACTTTTGGTTATTCGAAATTAACACAGAATATGTTAATTTCTGAATATGAAATTAACACAGAATTTTAGATAATACAAAAGATATAAACAAAAATAAATTCCCTGACAAAAATACATGTGTTATAGTACATTACCACCCTTTTGCCCTTCCATAGGAAGCCAACGCTGAGCATGGTGGCATCCCACTGCTACATGGCATTTCTCTTAAAAAATTAAACACGGTAGGCCGAAATATCCTGAAATATGTCTTCAATTGATAAAAGAAGCCACACAATGACAAAAATAAGAAACTAAAATGCTCCCAGAAAAATTAAGACGACACATACTTCATCAAGCAGAAGAAAATATACATTTTATACATACATAACAAAAACACTGAAATAGTATTGCTTACAAATAACCTGCACGAGATTAAAATCATTAAGATTCTCAAAATCTATTGTCTCTTCACAGGAAAAGATAAAAAGAACTGTTAATACTCTGAGCCTAAAAAGCAATGGCTTTATTAAGGTATAAAATCTAAAAAATCCTGGCAGTATTTATTAGATTGATAAACTAAAGTATTAAGTTCTTCTCCAAACCAAAACACTAAATTCACAAGAGTAATATCAATAAACATGTCACACACAGCTAACACTTTCATGGTAAAACATGGGATCAACACATAATGTTTTGCTTAAAACAATTAGCTAAGGAATCGAAGCACAAATACAAGGATAATTGCTTCCTTTGGGCTTAGGCTGTCAAACACAGGAAATACCAACGCTTTATAGTTCTGTCAAAATTAAAACCTTGTCACAGACCTAGACAATCAATGAATATTTATTTAAAAGTAAATTTGTAATATGACACTAAAAGCACAGCAACAAAAGAAAAAACAGATAATTTGGACTTCATCAAAATTAAAAACTTCTGTGCTTCATTAGACACCAGAAAGAAAGTGAAAAGACAATCCACAGAATGGGAGAGGGTATTTACAAATCATATATCTCATAACAAACTAGCTTCCAGAATATATAAAGAATGCTCACAAATCAACAATAAAAAGACAATCCAATTAAAAAACGGGCAAAGGACTTGAACAGACATTTCTCCAAAGAACATGTGTAAATGGTCAATAAGCACATGGAAAAATGCTCATCATTAGTCACATGGAAATAAAAATCAAAACCACAATGAAATACCGTGTTTTCCTGAAAATAAGAGGGACCATCAGCTCTAATGCGTCTTTTGAAGCAAAAATTAATATAAGACCCAGTCTTATTTTATATTATATTATACCTGGTCTTATATTATATAAGATCGGGTCTTACATTAATTTTTGCTCCAAAAGACGCATTAGAGCTGATGGTCCAGCTATGTTTTATTTTGGGGGAAGCACGGTACCATTTCACAACTTTTGGGATAGCGAAAATACAAAAAGACTGACAATAACAAGTGTCTGTGGGTGTGGAGTACCTGGAACCTTCACACACTGCTGATGGACTTCTAAAATACTGCAGTCATTTTAACAGTTCCTCAGAGTTAAACACAGAGCTACCATATTCATGTTACCCTTCAATTCCACCCCTTTAAGTTATCGGTATATAACAAAAATAAAAACGTATGTCCACACAAAAACTTGTATAAAAATGTTCATTGCAGAAGCATTACTAATAGCCAAAAAGTAGATACAAACCACCAACTGATAAATGGATAAACAAAATATGATATACAATGGAATATTTTTTGCCATAAAAATGAATGATACATGCTACAACGTGGATGAACCTTGAAAATATTATACTAAGTGCAAGTCAGAAACAAAAGGACAATTTATATGAAATGTGCAGAATAGACAAATCCATAGAAACTGAGAGTACATTAGTGACTGCCTAGGGTGTGGGGGGCAGGAGGTTGAAGGAAAAATAGGAGTAGTTATTGCTAAGGGATAAAGGGGCTTTTTTCAGGGAGCCATGAGAAGGGGGATGTGAAAGTATCTTAAAATTAGATAGTAGTGATTATTGTAAAACGCTGAATATACTAAAAACCACTGAATCATACACTTAGGGATGACTTTCTGGTATGTGAACTATATCTCAAGAAAACAGTAACTGAATACAAATAAATCTGCAAAAAATAAAATATGTGTCATAAACATATAGAATGCAATGATGATTACTTCCCTCAAACTAACTTAAATTATATGTATGGGGGTAGGTAATGACAGTAAGTGACCGTTTTCTACTTAATGTATCTCCAGAAATCAGTTACCACATTTTAAACTAGTAAAAATTTAGTTAAGAAATTCTTGTAATACCATTTGTTCCTAAACATGTCACATTTATTATAAATTATAAATACACAGTAAACAAAGAAATATAATTGTTGAATATTTAAGCATCAACTATGATTATTATAGAATTTTAGAAACATCATTTGATTGAATGTTGTCTCAAACACATTAAAAAGTATAATAAAATGTTTATCATTAACATTTTTTCAAGTAGCTAGGAAGTTTCTTTTGGATAATCAAATAAATGTGTTGACCTTTTAAAAATATTTCATTGACTACATTAAAGCCATCAAAAACTTTATTATAACACTTGATTAACCAATGTTTCAGTACTTAACCCCCATTGTTGAAGTATACGTAATTGTAAAATCTATCATGATTAACCAAAGTATTATTGTATCTATATAATCACATTGCACATAACTCTAAAATACTATGAAGTAAAAGTAAAATACATTGAGATTAACTCTCCTACTTTTACTCAAAAATAAAAAAGGTAAAAATCTTATCTAGTGCAGTCCTAAGTTTGTGAAATTCTTAACTACAGACACCTACCATATTTTTAATATTACAATGCTAATACAAAAAATCTGGAGTAGCCCCAACAGAAAATATCACTGGGCCTGAACAGAATACTGGTCTTCGTGTTGGCTTACTGTGGTGAACAGGAACTAATGTAAGGAGGACTCAAGTAATGGATGGCTAGAAAGAAATCTGTACTAGTATCAACAGCTGACAGAAAAGTTACAAAAATCTAACTTGGAGAAAATCCAGTTTCATTCACAAAGTATTAGCATCCTGCTAATAAGACTATGTCTGACTCTGAACTCTTAGAGTACTTAGGCTGTATTCTAAAAGAATTTTCTGGACATGGTGTGTAGAAAAAATCAGAAGGAGATCAGAATAAATACAAAGAGAAGAAATTCCAGTGCCAGGTAACAATTAAAAGAAATATAAATTATAATTGTAACTTACACTACACTGGCTACTATAAATGTCATTAATGTAACACATATGTAAACTTAAGTAACATGCAAAGTATTTAACATGAAGAGTGTATACTTACCAAGTACTTAGATAGCCTTTTAAAATCCTGCTGATGGTTGAGACTCCCTAAATAAAAAATAACAATAAGATATAATTTTTCAACTTCACAGAATTTAACCCTACTCTGTTAAATCTACCCAAGAAACCCATTTATATAAGAGCAATTTATTTTTGCTTTTTTGTTTACAATACTTTAAAGCCTAAATCATACGCTAAAACTTTGGTATGTGATAAATAAAAACAATATTTTCCCTAATCTTACAAATAATTGAAATTTTATATGTAATACATGGAAGAGATAATGAATTACGATATTGGTAGGATTTACTGGACCACAACAAGTGAGGTCTATAATAAACCAGGTTTATAAAATACTGTTCTTTTGCTGTTGTTTTCTGTTTCAGTTTTGAAGGAGGAAAAGTTAAAGTTAGACTGGTGAAGAATATTTTAAAAAGCGGGGTCTCAGCTAGTCAAGAGTTGTAAGTAGTTACATAGATATCAGATCTTGAATTACATGGAACAAAGCACTACAAATCATTTCTCAAATTAGCCATGACCCATTCAAGTTGGCCTATTTACAATATCTCACCAATCAACCCAATGCAAAGCAACGGTTTAGCTCCACCTTATACAGAATTGAATCCTATTATATCTTTCAAATGTCTTCAAAGAATTTCACACTATCACAATCTTTTGAAAGATTTAAATGTTTACTTTAAACCTCTCATAATGCATTTCTACCTCCTTAGTAAAGCAGGTAGGTACAGCACTCAGTATTAATCCTTTCAAGCCTCTTGCCCGATTTCTACGAAACTGCAGAAGAACACTTACACATTACCTCATATGGTTTGAATGGAATCCCTCAACATTCTGATGACATTCTCAAAGACGCTACCAACGAATTTGAAAAGTAAATTCATAGTACTTTTTAAATATCTGATTGCTCCAATTGTTAAAACACCGCAAAATGTAAGTTTCAATACAACTTACCTGCATTTTTATAATCCTTCACCACACAATTACACCTTTATAAAGTTATACCCTCACTGTTGTCTTCAGTATTTCCACAAACCTTAAAAGTACTTCTAAATTCCTCACAATTGTTGTTAATTGCTAATTTTACAACATACTTCTTATGACACCTGGGCCTTACATGTCTCCCTACCATCTTCACAGTCCCTAAATCAACATAAGCCCCATCTGATTATTTTATTGCAGTGATATACAACCACTGTGAGAATTCTAATCCCCTTCCAAACAATGAACTTTATCTAGAAACGTAAACTGCTACCCACCTTGGTATCTGCAGATTCTGCAATAAATTGAAACTTCATGGAGTCCTAACATCTCACATAATCCCTAAAACTACACTTTTGAAACTGAGTTTGGGAAAAAAAAATAAAAAGGAAAATAATGTTACAATAACTGAGAAAAAAAGTAAACCTATTAACTCTTAAACTTACACTATGAAATTCAATGTATTCTATGCTAAAGAAAAGAAGGGCTCTGCAAAATCAAATCCATCAATACTATTTAACAAACGCAGAAAACAAAAGCCCAAAAAGATTTATTTGAAATTCTAGTTGGTAAAAGTCAGGCTTATCTAGAGCCAAATGTTCAGAATCCCAGTATCCTTTTCTATTACCCCATTGCCTACAAAGTAATTGGGATTTAAGGTCTAATCTTATAAAAAGGTTAAAACATTTTCCCTTAAAAAAAATTTTTTCCCTTGTCATTCAAAACCAAATCACTCCAATCAACCACAGAGGAATATACATTCTTTTCCACTGTGTACGGAACATTCTAAACTAAATTCTAAACCAAACTAAAACAAGCGTTAACAAATTTAAAAGAATTAGAGGAACTAAAATAATACAAAATATATTACATAATAGAATTAAGCTAAAAATCAGTAACAGAAAGATACCCCAAAATCCCAAATATGGAATTCAACAATACATCTAAATAACTTATAGATCAAAGAAGGCTCAAAGGAAATTAGAAAAAATTTTGAACTAAATGAAAATAAAAATACAACATATCAAAATTAGTAGGATGCAGAGTAGTGTTTAAAGGGAAATTTTGTAGCATTAACTGCTTATATTAAAAATGGAAAAGAAGGGAGTAAGATTTTTGAGAATGCCTTTTTATATAGTTTTGATTTTTAACCATGTTACTGTTTTACTATACTCAAAAAATCAATTAAATTAAATCAATAATGGGAGTGGCAAAAAACTGAATACAAACAAACACAAATGAACCTAAGTGCTTATCAAACTGGTGACATTAAAAATAAAATTAATTAAAATAACTTATAAGTATTGGACTCTGACTGGATACCTTCACTGAGATATATTGCATGAGCAAGAAACCTGTAGAGAAATCTTAAACTCTGCTTCCTTATTGTGTTTATTGTTGGCGATGGTATTGGTGTGGCAATTCCAGTATTACATCATGTACATTGCAGGGCAGGGCAAATGAATGAACACATACCGATGTTACTGTGAAGCAGGGTCCTCCCTGTGGGAGAAGAGAGATCAAGTACCAACAAGAGGAGAGAAGAAGCCTGTGGTACCTGATTGGAATTACAAATATTAGTGGGTCTTTTTTAAGTATATTTCCTTGTTCTGTCCAATGAAAAGAGCCCCTACAGAAGCAATAACGTCCAGTAATACAAAACACATCCAGTGCCCATGATATAGCTTTCAAAGGTCCACCAAGAAGAATAGGGAGAAATAACCATTTCGTGGCATAGGGTAAGAATGGAACATTTGTGGTGCCAGAAAGCAAGTAAGTGCTCTAAAAATGATAGGACATATCAAAGAGACATTTTAACAATTTTAGCCTTCAAAAGAAATATAACAATAATGGATCTTAGTCCACTGAATAAAAGAAGAATCCATGAGACCAAGTGATAATAAAAGAAGGAGGGTAGAAACTTCATTACAGGATGCCAGCTAATAAATGTGCAAAGAATAACAGAACTAGAAAATCATCATTTTGAAAACCTCAAAGTAATTAATGATTCAGGCAAAAATCAAATGGGTGTTAAAATCATTGGGTGAAAAGTAGTAGAGAAACTATTTATTCATCCTGAAGGCATGGATTAATTACCAAAGGGAAAAAGATACCTTTACAATGGACAGATCTGGCAGCACCAGTTAAACCAAATAATAAACCTTAACATCACAAACCATGGAACAAACTAATAGTACACAGGTTAAAATAAGCAAACTTTAAATACGTATGTATGTTAACATGTATAACTACTGGATAACTCTTGAAATGAATAGCGAGTGAAAAAAGCAACGTATAAAGGTATGTAAACATATTTATTTACATTTTAAAACCAATCACTACTATTTAATTTTTTTACAAATGTGTGCATAAAAGTATGAAAAAACTTAAAGGATACTTTCAGATTAGTAATTTCCTCTCAGAAAGTAGGCAAAAAATGGGATTAGTAATCTTCAAATATATTTTTTATTTATTTTTAAAATTCTGAAACAATTAGAGCAAAATGTTAATATTTGTTAATTTTGGCAGTATGAATACACAAGCATCTCATTTTCTCCCCTGCATTTTTTAAAATATTTTAAATATTCCATCATATAGAAATTTGAATTTTTAAATGAACTGCTACTATACAAATCTTAGTTCAGTAATTCCTGGTGTTTAAAACTATTGTTTTAAAGAAGTTGGATTCAGAAGCAGGCCCACAGTGACTCCTTCCACTTTAATCTCTGATGTAAATTAACAGAAGCAAATCAGCACATCCAAAATGATTCTAATAAGCAAAGTAAATTTTATTTACTTAAATAAAAAGTAACTTGGAAGGTATGCCATCGAGGGGCACTACACCTTCTCTAAAGTTCAATACTTCCTGTATCTCATATTGCTCTTTATATGTATCACAATTTAGAGAAATGAAACTTCATCCATTCTAACAATTCAGTTTTTTCCATCATTTTGACCTAACTCTACAAAACCATCCTATCAAAGTTATTATTTTAAATACCGATTAAGTCTATTTAAAAAATCGACTGTTGTAAAATCGGTACACAAAGAGATTTTTAAAACTCAAATTTTTAAGTGATTCAATAATAAGATAGTTCATCACATTCCTTTTAATGCTTTAATCTGTTGGTAAAAACTTTCTATTTTCTGCTTAAGAGAAGGTCAACGGCTTTCACTTCACTACTCTAACATAATCATGAATTGAAATAAGAACTCTTAGCTCTTTGGCCCGACAAAGCTACCAGTATGCCTAAGCCAATAAAGCGATTCGTTCATTAATGCTGCTAATAAAGCAACCTTTTGTTAGTCTATGAAACATCAGAAACCTCAGCGACTCTAACTTTGCAATTTTTCCCTGTTTCTGCCATATGAACTTACAAATTCTCTTACATGCCATTTACTTTAACAACTAAAACATAATCATTCTAGAAATTTGATCTTCCACTCTAGGTAATTTACCAACATATTAGTTCCAACTTCAGAAAACTGTTCCTAGATGAAACTACTTATATTTTATTTAATTATTCTCTTCTGCTTTCTCATAAAGGCAATCTGTGCAGAAATTTGTGCCATCTTCCAATAAACAACTAAAGGAACAACCCCTATAATATCCTCAAAATGAAAAACAACCATGTTCATTTACCCAATCGGCATTAATCGATCAACTACAGTAAGCAAGGCATGGAAGATACTGCAAAGATGAATCCAAAGTCCAGGCCCTCAAGCAGCTCAATTTTAGAATAAGACAGGCATCTAGAAAAATGACTGTAAGATAGCTTATAATAGTGTCAATGACTAAATATGAGTTAGCACGAAGGATATAATTAGTTGAACTGAGACAAGATTAAAAATTCTTCAATGAGGAGACTTTAGAAGCTAAATAAAATATATTTTAGGCCTAGTGAATAACATATACTTGTATACAAAACAGATACATAAACCACCACAGTAAATTCAGAAATTTGTAATTAATTTAGTAAGCCTAGAATGTATCGTGCTTGTAAGTAATTAGTAGAAAATGTCTTTCAGTTCTTATCTGTCAGGGCCATGTTTGCATTGCTCTAGAATGTGGACTTCATTCCATGCAATGGGCAGTTATTGAAAAGTTATAAGAAAAGGTAAATGGTGCTCAGGTCTGGTTTTTTAGAAAGGTCACTCCTGAGGTATCTGAATGCCCAAAAGCTTCTATTTTTAATAACCAGAACAGACTAAGCAGTTAAGTCACGTGGTCAGTCATAGAACTGAGAAACAGCAGAACGAGGGTCCAACCCCACCCACACCCTCAACCAATATAATATGCTGTATCCCAGGAAGCAACAAAAGTTAAAAACAATCATAGCAGGATTCTAACTACTTTGTTAAACTGACCAAGTATTCATTCCACGGAAATCCAAAGTAGCAAAAATCAAAACACAATTCCTCCCCTTCAATACTTTTAATGTGTATCTTCTTTTCTTTTTTTTTTTTTTTAGGAGGGTGCAGCTCACAGTGGCCCGTGTGGGGATCGAACTGGCAACCTTGATGTTATTAGCACCACGCTCCAACCAACTAAGCTAACTGGCCACCCTTCTTATCAATCTTTATTATTTATTAGTTCATACCTTCATTGGGAAGTGAGGCATATCAAAGTTCAAAAGATACAGACATCAGCATAAAAAATAAGAAAACAACAAGCCCTTAAAGATGGTTATCCCTGATAAACACCAAAACTAATACGCAAAGGAGGAAGCACATTAGAGAAAAAGAAGAGGTATTTAGAATAATCTTTGTAAATAGGAAAGGGGTCTTTTATTCACATGGATTCCAAGTAGGAAACTAGAAAGACAACATAATAAAGCTCAAGAGCATTTGGGAACCACGTGTGGCAGACCTTTTGGATACGGTCCCATACCCAAGGACACAGAATTCTTGCTCCTTTTCTAACAGATGCCAATAAAATCAAAAAGAATTATCACCTACCAATCATTCTCTCACATTCATAACTTTTTATAACATACTGGCCCAACAAAGTATGCAACAGGTCTTCAATTTTTATATCTTTAATTAAAGAAAAAAATACCAACACAATCATCCAATAAATTTATTATGCTAGGCACGAAGACAGCATGAATAAATATACTCTGTCCTGTGAAAACTTAGTCTACTGGAAAGATTGATATGAACTTATCAAACAAATAAATCACAACAGTGATAAAAGCCGTGAAAGTACATAACAGAGGTATTTAACCTAGTGAGTGTTTTGAGCGAAGAAAGGCTTTCTTTCAAGGAAGTGACCTTTAGATTGATATTTGGAGAATGTTTAAAAGCGAAGAAGGATTCAGGAAAATGGTTGATGGGGGGAAGGGGTCGTGGAATCAGATATGGTTCAAAAGGGAAGAGAATTACATTGGTCAGGTTTTATTTACTAAGCAGGGGGTGAAAACATAGGAGCTGTTTATGTGTCTTCATAACTTTCACATTAAAAACTTTTGATGTTGAAAACTTCAATCACACACAAAATAAACGGAATAATAATAATAAACTCATATTTATCCATTACACAACTTCAGCAACCATCAACATCCTGACATACTTGCTTCATTTAAACCGTCCACTCCTACCACCCAACGTGACTGTTATGTTAACCCACACCTCTGTGAGATACTGGACGTTTTTATCACTTCAGGAAACTCCCCGAGGCCTCTTCCCAGTTGAGCACCACCACTGCCCAAAACCAAAGAACGGAACCATTGCTCCATGTTTTTTCTCCTCGGAGGTCAGCTTTGCTCATTCTAGAGCTCAATGTAAATGGACTCATCCACACTGCGTCCAGCCTCTCTCGCCGTGTCTGTCAGAGCGATCCATGTCACTTTGCATGACTCCTTCCTTTTCATGACTGAGTAGGAGTCCATTAGATGAATATACCAAAACTTTGTAACCCATTATCCTAGTAAATGACATTTGGGGTGTTTCCAGTTGTTAGCCATTATGAATAAATCCACCCTAAAAATTCTTGAAAAAGTCATTTTTTGAACATATGCTTTCATTTCTCTTGGGAAAACACGCAGGAGCAGAACTGCTGGATCCAAAGATAGCTGTGATGCTTACATGTATAAGAAACTGCCAAATGGTTTTCCAAAGTGACTTTACCATTTTATACTCATGCCAGCAATTTATGGGAGTTCTAGGTGTCTTACTGGAAAACTTGTTGTCGCGGTCTTTTTAACTTTAGCCCTTCAAGTTGGTTTTCGTGGTTATCTCGTGGTTTCAATTTGCATTTCCTTAATGACTAATGCTCATAACTTTGATACATATTAAAAATTGGGTATTTTTTAAATGAAATGTTAGGAGCATATGGATACAGGAAATACCAAGATCAAAGGCTCTAGAGAAAAATATATACCACATTTGGACCAAGAGGTCAGTGTGGCTATAGCAAGGAGTAAAAAAGAAAGTAGCACGTAATAAGGCTAAGAAGGTAGACGAGGGTTAAATGACATGAATGGAAACTGGTCCGATTTAGACTCATTCTGTTTCTGGGATAGCTAAGTAGAGTTATAAAATAGGTCTACAGCTTAGATAAGTAAGGGCTGGAGCAACAGATGTAATTCTCTTGTAAGTAGAAATCAAAGTGGTGAGACTACCTGGGGAGAAAGAACAAAGAAGAGAAAGGAGCCTAGGACCAAGATTCAAGAAATTATAATTTTTAATGAGCAAACAGAAGAGAAGCCTGTAATAGAGGTTAGAAAAGATATTTGCAATGCATATTACCAAAACATTAATATGCAGATTACAAAAAGAACTGCTACAAATCAGTATAAAAGGCAATACCCAACAGAAAAAAAAAGAAATTTATTTAGCAAAGGACACAGAGAAAAGCTTCACAGAAGACCAGAATGACTAGAACCCAAGCAAAGATGTTCAACTTCACTAGAAATCAAAGTAATAAAAATGAAAATCCATTTTTTATCTTTCAGAAAGGCAAAAATTGGTAGCTACCTAAACTAAAATGTTGATAAATAGTTGGGGAAACATGCTGGTGGGTACAAAGTAGTACGTCCACCTTGGAGTGGACTTGACAATACCTGGTAAAATGAAGTGGCACCTACAACTTGTGATCCAGCAATTCTACTCTTAGGGGTGGTTCCCAGATTAAGTTACACATTGACCAGGTACTTACGTACAAGCCTATTAATTACAATACTATTTGCCAAAAGGTAGAACCAAGTTATCTCAGAGGATGAAACTGAGTTTTATTTCACCAAACAGCAGTTTTTTAAAAAATGCACTAAACCTACACGTGTGAATATGAATACATCTAGAAAACAATGTATGAAAACTTTTCGGCTCTTTTATGTAAATGTTTTTATATGTAGAAAAACAATGACTTCAGGATAATGGGTACCTCTGAAGGAGGGAGGAAAGAATGGGGAGGGGAGACTGTTAAAAGAAGAGAAAAAACAAACAAGGGGAAAAAATTAACAAATGTTTGACCTTCAGGCTGGGTACATAGGTGTTTCTTATATTTTTTGCATGTTTGAATCATGTTATAGCTTAAACAAAATTTTAAAATAGATTGAAAACTGTAAGCTTGCTGATTATGAACTACAATTCCAGAGGGTACAATGGAAGTAACTAGGTATTAGGAGAGAAACAGAAGGCTTTTGTCAAGGCAAAAAAATTACAAAACATTATGAAGGTGGTAATTCAGAAGATATGGCCACCTGCTGATAAAAATAAGATGAGAGGCAAGTCTCACACAGCTTGAGGAAGACAGAAATTGGGCCTCATGGCCAGACTACTTTGTCTCACTAAGTCCAAGATAAGTAAGTCTAACTAGTTTATTATCTCAGCCACTTGGCCGGCATCATTCTGATTGACAGCAACTCGAATCACTATTATGAAAGTGACTGTGCTGAACCTTGAGTCTAAATAGATGCAAAGCATTCTACTAAATGACGCAGGGACAGAAAGGTGTATTACAGTTCTCAGGAAGGTTATCATTTACTGGGAGAGCTACGAGGTATACAGAAAGAAAAAAATTAGCACTTAACGACTAAACAATTGCTACTGGAACTCAAAGAAAAGAATCCATCAGGCTGCTGGGAGGTATGAGAAAGGTTTCGCCACAACGGTGGAGCTCAAGCTGAGTACTGCAGGTCAGGGAGCAACTGAAAAGATATAGAAATTGGCATTCTAAGTAGAAAAAAACAATGGTAGGAAAGAAATGTAGACCTCTGGGGAGGAAAAAATAGAGTGTAACTGCTTGGCAATTTTTGGATCTTAATTAGAAAAATAAAATACTTTGACAACACACAAAATCTTTACAATTAGTAGATCTATCAGAGTTCTTAGCTGCAAACTACAGAACCTATTTCAGGTGTTTTCAACAGAAAACAAATCTATTAAAACAGTATGTTATTCAATGAATTACCCCCCAAAGAGCCAAAGAATCAACGTGCAGGTATGCAGCCAGGAAAAACACCTCCGTCTTCCCACCAAATTGTCCCCACCCTTTGGGCCCCACTACCATGAAAGTGGCGCCTGAGACAATAACTGCCACGAATACCTGTAAAAGGTCAATGTCTCACAACCCATCATCCACATTAGGAAACAATTCTAAGCAACAGCTATTACGTTGCAACTCTCCCTTCTGAATTCAAGTCTTACACAGATGCATCTGTCCAAAAAAATCTACAGTGCATGCCCATATCCTAGCTGCAAGGGATGTTCAGAAATTGAGTTCTGCCTTCTATAGCGCTCCCAATACAAATTTCTCCAACATTGAGAGGTTATTTGAAATGAGATCAAATCTTGGCTATAGAACAACATATACATTTATTCCAAATTTCAAGCTCCAAACAAGATCCTCAAGTCTAACAGATTATAACTAAGCCATGTGGGAACAAAACTTTTTGTTCCTCAAAGGGAGATGAGAACCAATTCCAAAACTCAGGGTGATGTCCCCTTCCCTTCTGGTGTCTTTTATAACCTATGGACTAAACTATAAAGGGGTGTGGAAATAGAAAAACAAGCTAAAATATTTTTTTTTAAATAAACACATAAAGAAGGAAACTTAACAGGTTCTACAGATCTGAGTCAGGTCTAGGAACTACAACTCACTCTTACAACAGTTCAAGTTGGACCTTCACTTGTGAAACCTAAAAATCTTGGTTATACATATCAAGTAGGACCTTACTGCACTGTCCATCTATTTGAAATCTGGGGATCCCATGATTAGCCACAGCCAAAAAGAAGCATTCGGGCTAGTGCACCTCCGATCGTTAGGCCTGTCATGCTACCTTTGGGAAACGCTGCCCCCGTTGCCTGACAGTTAGAGCTACCCTACAATTCCACCACCTCAAGTCAGAACGACAATTTCAACAGAAGTTTCTCCTCCTACCTACAGACAACAGCAATTACAATAGTCCCCCCTTATCCATGGGGGATATATTCCAAGACCCCCAGTGGATGCCTGAAACCACAGATAGTACTGAGCCCTATAGTTGCTGTTTTTTCCTATACATACATACCTCTGATAGCGTTTTATTTATAAATAGGCATAGTAACAGATTAGCAACAACTAATAATAAAATAGAACAATCATAACAATATACTGTAATAGAAGTTACATGAATGTGGTCTCTCTCCCAAGCTACCTAAGCACTTATTATGCACTCTGCCCGTAACTTCCACAGTTTGAAGTACAACAGCAAAACTAGCACGAATTTATCTTTCCTTCTTCACAATTTCGCAGATAGAAGATTCACTCTTACCATAGATCTTAACAATGTAGCATATTTTTTTTCTTTCCTTAAGTTAAGAATTTTCACCTTTCCAATTAAAGAAAGTACTTACAGCTTCTCTTTGGCATAATCAAATTGCCAGCATCACTACTCTTGGACTTTGGGGCCATCGTTAAGTAAAATAGGGGTTACTTGAACACAAGCACTGCGATACTACAACAGTCAATTGTATAATCAGCGACTAAGAGTCTAACAGGCAGGTAGCACATATCACGTGGACATACTGGACAAAGGGATGGTTCAGGTGGAGAGGGACAGAGCGGATGGCATGCGACTTCATCACGCTACTCAGAATGGCACACAATTTAAACATGAATTGTTTATTTCTGGAATCTTCAATTTATTTAGTATTATCAGAATGCAGGTGACCGTGGGTAACTGAAACTGCAGAAAGTGAAACGGTAAGTAAAGGGGAACTGCTGTGTATTGCTTTTCATAGATGCTGGAACTGTCACCAAACATGTTTCATTACCTTGGTGAATGAAGTGACTTTTGGACCTCTCTGTGGATAATGGTGGAGAGGGAATAGCAGAGGTGGGTGAATGGTCTCAAGGAAAACTCCACTCTATCAGTCCCACTTCCCTTAGTCTTCTGACTTTTTCCTCTAATTATACCAAGAGTTTGTAGGCATTCAACTTTACTTCAGTATAGGCCAATGCTGACACCGCTCAAAGGAACAATTACAACTTCTCCTAACTGCTTGAGCTAGAATACTGAATCCAGAATCTGTGGTAATTTCACCAGCCCAATACACTGAGCCAAATGCAACAGCACGTTTCCCTCTCATCATCAGAACCCGTTTCTCCACCTAAGTCCTGAAGTTTTTGCGGGTATATTAGCAAAAATATTTTTTCAAATGTTGATATATAATGCATTTCTTCCCATTTTGACTATGAAAAGGTACAGCATGCTACAATCCAGTTACAGCTAGATTGAACAATGAGGATTGTGGGAAGGAGAATAAGGAAACTGGCTTCCCTAGAACGGCAACTGTCAAAAGCGACATTGTAATAGGTCTTCAAAGAGGACAAGAAAGATGGCTTCTGCCAGCAAGAGACTTCATGGAGTTTGGAGACTTGAAGTATTAACACTTATGTGTCCATAATTCCCTATAAAGAATTTATTCAAAAGATTATTAGCAGCCAAAAATATGGCATATGTCCAATAAAAAGGGGGGCATTTATTACATTGCTATTTCATCTCCTCAAATTTTCTCAAAATTAGACAATATAATATTTTTCTACTTGATTATTTCCTTATGTATTTAGTATTAATTCTTAAACTTCTATATACTAAGATGAGGCAGCATTATGGTACTCAAATTCAAGAGCAACTGAATTTAAGCCTCTAGAGGGCAGTATTTCTCATAGGATAGACTGATTTTAATAAAAAAGGAATTCCATTGTCCAAGAAGTTTAAGAAGCACAGAATAAACAAGCTTTAGACAGTTTCTTTCTTGGAAGATGTCTCAGTATTTAATATATTGTTGTGCACTGTGAATCTTCATTCAGCCATTATTATGGCATATAGTGTTGCTTCAAACTGATTTAACCACAGAACCCTTTCTTCAAGGACCATTTCTAGTGATTACTTCTACAGAACACATTTTGGAAACAATCTAGTGGACGAATTCTGTCAAGACAAGTTTCACTTCTTTATTCATGGACTTACTCCTCTGATTTTTAAAACAGGTCTTTAGACATCTGCCTCTATTCACAGATCATGACTGAGAAGGTTGTGACAATCAGAAACATGGAGAACTTATTGCTTGGCTTGCTCAAAGAACAACAGCAAATAAAAGGAAAAAGGTTGGTGCCATAACTAGTTGAGATATGGCCCCTCCTAACTTTAAAAAACAAAAAATAGTTGAAGTATACTTAATAAAACATTTTTATATTTATCCAAACTCAGAATATTAAATATTTGAGCTCTGTTAACAATCCATGTCAACTGAAATTGTTACCTAGTTAAAGGTCTGTTGTAAACCTAATGAGATCTCTATAGATCTCCATAGATGAAACATTAATTTTTTATTTCCAAGAGAGCACTTAAAACAAAATTATTTGCCCCCCACTTTTTTTTTTCGGTCTTCCACCAAAATGGTGAAAGTTTTTAGAATATAGACATTTTTCCACTCTCCAAGTATTCTAAGAGGGTTGAGCCATGATTCCAAATAAAATGTGTCCAAATGTTTTTTTGATTACTAAATGTCTTTTTATCCATAAAAATGTTTGAAATGTTTTCTTTTTAATGCTTCATGACTATTAGGCATGCCGCAAAGAAAATGCAAGTAATTCTAAGGAGCCCTGGAATTCTAATTTCCAGGGTTCTTGATTCAGAAGTCCCCTTGGTACTTGTCCTGTGACATTAACATTATCAAGAAAGACTTTAACTCCTAGTCTCAAGTCACCGAAACACTGTAAGCAAGTATATAACCAACTTTCAATGTTTTAATTTCCAGACCTACAAATATAGTATATAACCAAACATAAAAGGTTTTATTTTCAATACATGAGCCACTAGCTACATGTGACTAGTGTTAATAGAAAATTGAATTTTTATTTAATTATAATTAACTTTATCTAAATTTAGAAGCTGAAGCAGTGTAATATGTCCTTCTACTAAAGATAACTGAATTGTTTTGGGAGTACTACATTTCATTGTAACCACTGCACTGCATATTACGCTGTGCATGTAGAACTATAGTGAGTCATTTCTAGTATTATACATAAAAAAAAACTAATCTAGTTAATATCGGTTAACTAGTCAGTTGAAATGATTTTTTTCTACACACCAATGTAATAATTCATTTACTTAATTTTTTTTTTGCAAATAACACAAGTTGGGGTGATACCTGTGTAAATCATAATTGGTAACTACATGGAATTTTTTTCATGTTAACTTTTACTTTATTTTTTAATGTTAATATTTTGAATAAAAGTTACTTTAACTCCAAAAATAAATGGCCAAAGGAGGGGAGTAGATAAAATATTTAAATTAAAGTGAAGGCATTCTACCCACACAGAATCAAGTGGAGCTACAGAAGCTAGTACTACTAGCAGAACAATGAAGTGAGACGGGACGAAGATGTTCCACAAATTTTACTATGAAATGACAATTACAAACAATGACAATTTTGGTTGAGCAAAATAAGCTGTTTCTTATGTAAAAAAAAAATTCAAATAAAAATGTGGACAATATTAGGAGACATTTTCAGCAGATACACAGTGAATTTTATAAAAAGGATATTTACAAAAAGTGGTAGATCTTCAATTAAGCCACTAAGCAATTCCCTATCATATGAAAGACTTTTCTAACAATATCAAAAATAAATAAATTGAAACTTTGAAAAATTACTACTTTCTTTTAGCTTTAAATTAGCAATGTCTCTTTACAGGAGACACTGCCAAATTAAAACTTAGGCGCATTTCATTTGAAAGAACTTTCAAATTTAGTAAGAAATGCTGATATGTAGCTTAAACAATCAAAATCGTAACATCTGTCAAAGAATTTCAGCTATATATTTCAAAAATTATTTTTTATTACTACAGAGTTCTTCTATGTTAGGTATTGGAATTTTAAAAGAAGGAACGGATGTTTCTCTTATTGTCTTGTTCCACTATGTGATACAAATTGAAAATATCTGTGCTCAGTTTTCTAAAGCCAACTATGAAAAATGTCATGAATTAAGTTGTTTAAATTAAGAATGTATAGTAATGATACCATGTTTCCCCGAAAATAAGACATAGCACAACAATCAGCTCTAATGCGTCATTTGGAGCAAAAATTAATATAAGACCGGATCATAATATAATAATAAACATAACATAATATAATATAATAATATAATACTGGGACTTATGTTAATATATAACATAAGGTAATATATTTAATGATCTTTTGTTTTTTGTTCATTGGTTAAGTAGTGGAAGGCTCTCACAAAGATTTACAGTATTGTTAACTGATTCAAAAAAGGATTGTTTTTCAATATTCAATAATCAAAGACAAAAACGGCAGTATTCCTTATGTTTCTCACTGGTGTCTCTACATGTAAAAAGCTTAATCTGAAGCAAAAAAGCTTAATCTGAAGCATCAAAGAAAAAGCTTATTTATGATCTAGCAACACAGGTATGGAAGTTAATGTTTGAAATTTAAAGTTTTCATATCTAAGTCAATAGTAAAGATTTTACACTTTTCCCTAACATGAATCAATGTACAGAATACTTAAATTATAATGGACAGTGTTATACAAATTGGCTGCAAAAATAACCAAAAAAGAAGTTGAAGAACACATTGACAAAATTGAGAGTTGCTTTTCAACTTATGCAATATCCTTTGGAATTTGATGTTAACACTGAATTGACACAAGAGTTAGTGAATTTGCTTAATTTGAGTAGCACAGTTTTGAAATTGGTAAGATTTTGCTTCCAAGTCTAACGAATTCTACTAAAAATCATGAACCAGTTTTATCAATTTGGTTGCAAATATTAAAAGAAAATTATTTTTTGGTAATTAATTAAAATATTGAAAAACATACATATGTTTGGAACACCTTAGGTATATGAATCTACTTTTTCAACCTTAAATTCTATGAAATCTAAATGAAGATCAAGTATTTCTGATGACTATTTAGTGACCATTGAGATATAAAATATCTACCAGGTTTTTGAAGAATTGGTACAAAAAAATGTAAAATATCTCCATATTTTTTTACTGATGATCAGTTAGAATGATATTTTGGCTATATCAGGTTAAGTAAAACATTCAAATTTACTTAGCCTCCTTTTTTTGCTTTTTTTAATGAGGCTACTAGAAATTTTAAATCACATGTGTAGCTCAAATTATATTTCTATCACACAGTGCTGTTCTAGGCAAGATTAACTGAACATGAACATAAAATAATTAAGTTCTTACAAGAAGAGCACATTCTTTAGAACACTGCTGTCAACTATAAATATTAAAATATCGCCCTGGAAGTTTACATTACAATTGCTAATCATACTATATGCACAACACACAGTAAACAAGTCTCAGAATCAGAACATAAATTTGCCCAAAGAAGATTCAGTGATACACTATGTTTTAGCAGCATTTGCAGCTTTAGTGTTATAATAGCTTAAACAGTATTTTATAATAAGTAAAGCAGGAGGACCGTTCTCTAGGAAACTAGTTGCAGAACATAACAGCAGCAAATAATATAAAGATAAGGAGAATAGTAAAATTGGGTGCTTATTAAAAGTAAGGATGCAAACCATATATGAAAGCAAAAAAAGTGACACTATCATAGTTAAATATTCCAATTTTGCTGCAACAGGAATAGGCATCTCTATCGCTTCTCGGCCTTTTGGCTAAGATCAAGTGTAAGAACAGGCATCTCATATCCTATACTTATTTCCTAAGGACATCATAATGTTGGACTCACACAAAAAATAGAATGGCAAAACAAAAGTACAGCCTTTCAAGTTAGTAAGTTGAAGTGTAACTTGTTAGAAAACAGAAACAAGTCTTGTGTACCCTCATGCTTTCCACAGAAGCCCAGGAGAGTGCCCATCACATGATACTAAATTTATTTCTTTAGAATTTACTAAGTGTAGTATTTTAAATGCTTAACGTACCTTATAATTTTTATTTTATTAAGAATAAAGAGTAAAAATAGCACTTCAAGTGCCTAAAGAGTTACGTACATAAACAGCATGAGGAATTTATATTCTAAACGCCGTGATACATAAGGATAGACATGCACCAACTGAACAACACTCGTAGTCCAGACATTAAACCATATATCTGGGGCCAACTGACTTTCAGTAAGGTGGCCAAGTCCACTCAATGGAGAAAGAATAGTTCTTCAACAAATAGTGCTGGGACAACTGGATTTCCACCACAAAAGAATGAGGCTGATCCCTGCCGCACACCGTATACAAAAGTTACCGCAAAATGGATCAACAATCTAAATATAAGAGCTAAAATCACAAAACTCTTAAACAAAAACACAGTGGTACATCTTCACAATCTTGGATTGCCATGATCTTGACAATGGATTCTTACATATGACACCAAAGTATGCGCAACCAAAGGGGAAAAAAAAAATATGTATATATATATATATATATATATATATATATATATATATATGTGATAAAGTGGCTTTATCAAAATTAAAAACTTTTTGTATCAAAAGGCATTACCAAGAAAGTAAAAAGACAACCTATCAAATTAGTGAAAATATTTGATAAAACACAAGAACAAACAACCCAATTTAAAACTGGGCAAAGGGCTTGAATGGACATTTCTCCAAAAATGATGTGACCAATAAGCACATGAAAAATGTTCAACATCATTAGTCATTAGAAAGTAACTTAACTAAAATCTGGAATTCAATTATTCTCTCCAAAAAGAAGCTGGCATGCCTTCTCTTCTGTTTTGGTCATCAAACACAATATGAATGAAACAGAAAGGACAAGAGCATATTTAAAATCAGAAATACCTGGATTAGCATTCTGACCCCTGCTTTGGTAGCACAGCCATGGGCAATTACTCAAAATTTCTGATCCTCCATTTTTTATCTATAAACAAAGTCCAAAATATCCAGTTTCCTTTTTCCCATTTATATTCCCTTTTCTCTTTTTCTATGCTTACAAGTATAGGTGATCACATTTCAAGTGGATCTATCTTTTGATTCAGTAATTTCACTTTGGAGAAATCGTCCTGCAGAAAAATGAGAAAGTTCCCAATGTGCTATTACGAAAAGATCTGTAACATATACCATAAAACAAAAAAAGGAAGTTTGTATATTATGTTCTTTTCTATAAAATGGGAGAGAATACCACTATATATATTTGTGTGTGTGTGTATTCATAAAGACATTGTGGAAAGATTTTTTTTAAGTACTGTACATATTAAAATATTTCATTTTTACTATTTTTAGACGAGATCGGGCGAGTTCAGGGTGCTATGGCCCTAGACCATTTTTACTATTTTTTAGACACGTCAAAAAAAAAAAAGAAAAAGATGACTCTATCTGGATAAGGGGGGAAAAAACTGCTGCCACAGAAAAAACAAAAGTACTAATAGAGCTAACCAGAAAAAATGATTTCAATGAATTCCATGTATCAAAGGCTGATTCAAACGAGGTGTTTTTGCACATTATATGAAAATGAATAGGTCTCTCTATTTGACATAATGAACAAACCCAGAAAAAAAATCTTTCTTTGTTCTACTGTTTCTCTTTACACTCTGTTCTAATATCTGCCTTTCTAAGTCTCCAGAATACATATATATGTATACATATATATAAAATATATGTACACATTCATTCGTTCATTCATTCATTCCTTGGTTTGTCGATGTAGATCTTAATTCTTAAAAATTTAGGTCATTTTAAAATGAATTCAATCGACAAATTTCTCTACACTGTCTACATAATCTATCATTCATATGAAACACATATTTTAGAAATGGTAAGGAACAGCACAATGAAGAAGAAAAGTAGCTTGAGGCCACACTTTGTTAAGACTTTTAATAAAAACTAAATACTTTCTACTGTGTTGTATAAGTAATAGGTAGTCACCAAAAATTTGAACAAGAATGAGGGGGTGATGTAAAGAAAGTAATGTTCTTGGGAAAGTAATGTTCTTGGGGGAAAAGCTGGGAAGTTATTCATACTAGCCAAAAATTGGGAAAACCCAAATGTCCATGAATAGATAAATTAAATGTGGTATCTCCATACAATGGAGTACTATTCAGCCATAAAAAAAATGCAGTACTGATACGTGGTAGAACACAGAAGAATCTTGAAAAATCAAGCTAAGTGAAATAAGCCAAACACAAAAGGCCATATACTATTGCATGATTCCATTTACATGAAATGTCCAAAATAGGCAAATCCATAAAGATGAAAAGTAGACTGGTGGTTGCCAGGGAACTGGGGGGAGGGGAAATGGGTAGTGACTGCTAATGGACAAAGAGTTTATTTTTGGGGTGATGAAAATACTATAGAATCAGATAGTAGTCATGGTTGCAAAACTTCATGAACATACAAAACCCACTAAACTGTATACTTCAAAAAAAGTAAATTTTATGATATGTAAAGTATATCTCAATAACAATAAAGCTGGAGCTGTGTGGAAAAGATTGCAGGCAGGAAGAAAAAAGCAACTATACTGGTTTATCAATGAGTACATAAAGCCCTCAGGGCTTCTTTCGTTAACCCCAATCCAGGGAGCACCATTCAGATTGTTGAGCTCCATGGAGCTCCCCTCACAGAGACGCTGTAGTAGGATACAGCCTGGGGAATAGAAGGAATAAATTTAAGAGGCAAAAGGACTCAATAATAATAAGTGTGTGTATACAGGGGAAGGAATTAAGTTTTTTTTTAAATCTATTTTTTCTTTGATTTAAAATGATACATTCGCAAAGAGGAAACGCAACAAAAGTTAACATTTGTTATCTTTTGATTAAGGTTAATTTGTAGTCTCTTATCCAGACTTCTCCAAATTTTCAACAATGATATTACTTATGTAATGAGGGAAATGTATAAAAATGTATTTACTTTTATAAACAAAAACTTTGTATCTCAACCATAAAAACCATTCTGAACCACGAAAGCCCTAACCTATTAGAGGGTCAAACACTGTTAAAACCTATTCCCTGTGGAGTTCACATACTATTGTCTCTAGCAGAATATGGAAGCCACAAGCTGGTAAGCACTTCAAATGTCGCTAAATCCACCCAAGATGTGATACTAAGTATAAAATGTATACCAGATCTCAAAATTAGTACCAAAATAAGAATCTAAAACATCTCATTAATAAGTTTTCATATTGGCTCAGTTGGTTAGAACGCGAGTTCTTAACAACAAGGTTGCCAGTTCAAATCCCGTAAGGAATGGTGGGCTGCGCTCCCTGCAACTAAACACTGAAAAGGGCAACTGGACTTGGAGCTGAGCTGCGCCCTTCACAGCTAGATTGAAGGACAATCACTTAGAGCTGATGGGCCCTGGAGAAACACACTGTTCCCCAATATTCCCCAATTTAAAAAAAAAAAAAAAATCCCAGAACTGTGTTCAGAAAGCATCAAGGAGAATCACTTTACCCCCACAGTGTTAAGACCTAATAAAAAAAAAACTAGTATTTTATAGATATAATTGAAATCCCGAATCAGTTGTTTTGAAATTAGGGAGATTACTGTGAGTAGGCCTCACCAAAAGAGATCAGTTCTTAAAAGATCAATTCTTAATCTCTTTGCTAAGAGATTAAAAGGGAGATTCTTCTCATGTCACTGAAGTAGCCAACAATCATGACAAACTGCCCACGGAGAGGAGAGGGCAAGAACGCAAGGGTGGCCTCCTAGAGCCTCTAGAAGAGTGGTCCCTGCCTGACAAAAGCAGGCAAAGAGGACAGCATTTCTACAGACACGAGGAACTGAATTCTGCAAACCACCTCCTAAGACCTGCCTGCCGAAGGGACCCAGCCACACCACGCCCGATTCCTGACCAGCGGAGACTCTGGGATACGCTGCAAAACTGCAGTGATGTGTAATGCGGTCATGGAAAACTTACGCAGGATGACTTCTTAGATTTGAAGAACTATGGTTAATATTTCTCTAAAAGGCTGCTAATCTTTATCATTAAAACAATTTCTAATACTTCATATTATTGCGAGTGATGTGATTCAATTTCACAAGTCAGCAGGATAAGGTTATACTACTCTCAAAACTTTATAGGGAAAAAAAACCTTCACAGCATCTAGGAATTTATTTCTTCCATCAACTGGGCATGTAAACAATACTATAATCTTAGTATATTTGTTTCTGCCTTCTAAACCAATGACATACCACCACCCCAGCAAAAAGAAAAAAAAGAAAAAAAAAACTCAGTCCATTTCCATTTCTAAAGAAGTAAAGTTAAATGTGTGGTAAGAAAAGCTAATTTTGAGATCTAGCATGATCATATAATTTGGGGAAGTCATCAAGTTTCTAAGAACCTCAGAGAACTCAGCTATTAACAAAAGGAACAAGAGAAATCTCAATGAAGTCTGGACTCTAATCAACAGAAGAAAAAATACATACATACATACATACATAAGGTATGCTCCATCAACCTAGAGTAACTATAAAATAAATGCCATAGAAAATAGCCTGCACTGCTATGTATCTTATTGTGGGACAGGCACTGTTCTAAAAATATGTAAGAAATAAATTTACAGGTGATAAATGTAGTATAGAATAGTGATTAAGGTCCCAGGCTCTAAAACCAGACTGCTCAGATACAATCCCAGTTCCACGAGTAATTAAAGGTAAAATCTTGAGCATGTGGAACTTAACTTTGCCAAATTTTCCACTAAAATAAGGACATTAACACGCTTACCTCAGAGGACCACCACGAGGATTGAATGAGTTAATACACAGAGGACAAAGAAGGGTGCTTGGCACATACTAAGCGCTTGAATGTTGATATAAATATTTTTATAATAGTGCCATATTAACATTCACTTCTAGAAAAGGCAACCTGTGGTAGATAGTGTAAAAGAACACTAATGATCTAAGACTTAGAATCCTAAACTCGACATGACCCCCGGCACCCCAACCCCCAACTCCGAAATTCTAAGGCATTTTTAATCTTTAATAGAATATCATTCAGATCATGGCTCTTAGTATTTGCATGTAACGTTTGATAAAATTTTATAAAAGCATGGAAATAAAATTCTGGAAGGGGCAAAGTCCAAAGGTATAAAACTATGGTTACAAATATAGTATTTAAAATGCAACCAAGAGAAAAGAGAAAATATTTTAGGAAACATTTGTAGAGGCTAAACGCATGTTTAGTTCTTTTTAAGGTAACAAAATAAAATTATGCATACTACTGAAATCTCATAATGAACAAATAAAAATAGTGCACATATGTCAAAACTTATTTTCACTGTATTTATTAAATGTAAAACACCTATGAATAAACTAACTGGATAAGGAATAGACCTATATAAAGAATGGGAAAGAAGAGAATGGAATTTTTTTTAAATGACAAATCATCTCAGCAAACAAAAATAGTTTAAGAAAGTACGTAACGGAAACACTCCATACATATCCATTAACTTAAATAATTTATACTTTAGAGACTAACAAGTTTTGGTTCTCAAATTTTCTGCTATACCTTCCAAGCATGACAAATCATAGGTTTTCAAATCCTAAATAATATATTTCAGAGGCACATCCCCTAAAAAAGAACCTCTTTCAAAAGATTTAACTCTAGCTACAAAACACATTTTACACATAGAAAAAAATATTTATAAATATCACTTTGCCCCAAAATCTTTTAGACAGGTTTTGCCTAGACAGATTTCTTCTACTGCTAAAGATGGAGCAGAACATTTGTCCTGATGGTAACACCAAGAGCAAGACTAAATTTAATTCAAAAAATGCAGGTTAGTGCAAGTCAGTTAAAATTACAGGCTTAAATATCAATTATTTTACATAAGGACATAAATCTGGGAATTGTTTCTGCATGAGTGTTAATCTTTTTCCTTCTAACATCTGTGTAAGATGAAATCCTGTCATTTTTCCTCTTATCTCAGTACAAATGATGACTTCCCATTTTTAAATACAAAATTCCTCCCATGAAACTGAAGAGGCAGCATGCATGGTGATTAAAAGCATGCATAGACCACAGAATCAGATGGATCTGGATATGAATCTCAGTTCTGTGAGTCCCAATTCCTAACTATATGTTCTTTGAAAGTTCTCTGAATCTGTTTCTTCTGCCATGAAACCGCCTTATTGGTACCTGTTTCCTAGGGACTGTGAAATATAAAAAAATGCATGGAAAAATTCTATTTAGCACAGCCTAACATATAACAAACATTCAGTAGGTGGTTATGAGGATCAGAATGATGATCATCAAATTATTAATCTATAAAATTATCAAATCTATATTCTTATCCTCTAGATTCATATTCTCTCCCCTTTAGCTAATTCTTTATAAATCACTGGGAGCAACTGAGGTAAAAGCAATGATCATCAAAAGAAACAGACCTAACCTAGTAGTCAATTGCCCTTTCTCTCCCCCAGCCTCTCCCCGAGGCTGTTCTCTCTCCCTCAACAGCCTCGGATATTATCCACACTTGAGAATAAATACATACTCACACTCTGTTTGGGCCCAAATGTACAAGGCCTACCACTTTTGCTTCATGATAGCTCATTCATGATGTCAAATTAATACTAAACATTCATCTTTCCAACAAGCTCAACACTAGAATGGGCCAATCGGTGAAAAAGAAATCAACCAAAAGCAACTTTCAGATGGTATTTGTTGGATCAAAAGTCTCATTACTTCCAAGAAAAGGAAGGCAGACATAACGCATAAGATGTACCAAATACCTAGGCTGTTTTACTTCTAGGAATGCAGAAGAAAAAAGTTCACACGGAATTTCTATCAATTACTGGAACTGGCTTCTAATTCATTCAGTAAATAATTGTTGAACACATATGGGCAGGCAGTACACTAAGCACTTGGAAACAAATATGACAAGATAATATCCTCCTCGTATAGAGCCTATTAAAAAACCTTTCTGGTTTTTTTTTCTCTTCCATTCATTTGTTAACATATTATACTTGTATGACTACTATGCAGCAGGAAATGTTAAGTACTTGGGATGAGGAGATATTAACTGAAAAGATAAGTAAGACATAACCCTTGTCCTCAAAGAACTAACAGACCTTGTATTTTTCTTGCAAGAGCAAAATACAAATAACTGTATTAAGAGCTATGAAAAGCTCTTGTGGGTAGCAAGAAGAAAAAGCAACTAACTACTTATATTAATCAGGACAGGCTTCCTAGAGGAGATGATATTTAAGCAGGGTCTTAAGAAGTAAATGCTTCGCAAATGAAAGGAAAACAGTACTCCAGACAGAGGAAATATTTAGCAAGGTGCAGAGACAAATATACATGAAGGTTTACACAGGAACATACATATACACACACACATACACACACACACACAACTATTCATTAAAGCATATACATGCTGTGTATATCAATGCACATACAGTCAGTGTTTAGATACAAGTGAAGAAAGTTATCTGTACTACAAATACAGAAAATGGTGTGACTATTTTCCCAATTCTCCCAAAGATGGTACACAACTAACACTATGCACAGCAGAAAAGTTAGTTTGTTTCAATTCCAGCCTTAATTCTCTCCCAGAAATAAAACGATAGTGCAGGGAGGTTTGAATGGTAAATTGAATCTGAACTGGAAAGGCTCTCCCTTAAGTTAAGTGTCAATTCAGGTAGGAACATAAAGGACAGTAGCAAAGAAATCAATTTAGAAGCTCCTGAAATGGACAGCGAATGGTAAGGGTTCAATTTTAAAGAGAGCAAAAAAGGAGAGAGAAAAAGAAGAGATCCTAAGTTAAAGAGCCTTTGACTTGGTGAGTAACAAAACATGAAGGGAGTGAGGCAAATCAGACTTGATTCAAGGTTTCTCACAACACATCATCCCATTAACCTTGACACTTACTTTTTCCATAGTGTATACTTGACTTCGTGAAGACTTGTATATGGCACTCACATCTCTTAAGCCGCCTACTCTTGATATACTTTTAAATGAAGAGTTTGCTACTGAAAAAAATCAAATTAGGACAATCCACCCAGAAAGCTTTCCTAGTATCCAAATAATAAGTGTAAGCACTCTTAGATTACTTTTGAAGTAACTGCGCTATAACCTTAAAAAATAATAAGATCTATTAATTTTCCTTTTTGCCTGTCTTTTAAAATAAACATTAAATGAGGCCTATCCATGTCTGTCTATGACTTACCTTTATCAATAATCGGTATTTATACAGAACCTAACTGGCAGAGTTCCTTACACAAAGAAAATATCCAAATAGGAAACAGAGAGCAGGGTTTCCTAACCTTGGGACCACTGACATTTTGGACCAGGTAATTCTTTGTTGTGTGGTGCTACCCTGTACGCTGTTCACACCTGGACTCTACCCACTGGTTACTAGCAATACCCCCACCCACATCTCCCTAGAGTTGTGGCCATCAAAACCATCTCTAGATATTGCCAAATGTTCCCTGGTACCATTGTCATGTGCCACTGTGCTTCACATTTATTATCTCCTTTCATTTAACAACACGGTATGCATGAGGTAGTTATTGTTTTCCCCATCTCAAAAATAAAGAAACTGGGGTCAAGAGACCTAAATAACTTGCCAAAGTCACACAACCAATAAGTGCAGTAATCTGTATTTGAACCCACGCAATGGTGGATTGAGTACCTGCTCCTAATCACTGGTATGCCATCTCTTATTACTACCTCAGCCTTTATCATCTGATAATTTGAAAGTGATATTTTGAATCTTATCTAGAAATAAAAATAAAATTATCCAAACAGTGGCAGGTAAAAGGTTCCCAACCTCAATTCAGAATAAATTAACACACATTTTTTAAGCAATGACTATATGCCCAGTACCAACTTTAGGAACTAGAGAAAAGGAAACTACCATTTATTAAAGACTTGGCTCAGGATTTTTTCACACATTCTCCCTCTAAAAATCTTACAGCATTCCTGTGTGAGGTAGGAATTATCTTTTTTTCAAATGAGGAAGCTATGGCTTGGAATAGAAAAGTGTTTACAATTTAATTGAAGAGACAAGAAAAAAGATTTTTTTGAAAAAGAAAAAAAGTTAAATACCTCATTTAACAATACATAGAAGGTGTGAAATAGGAAATGGGTGATGGGAAAAGTATACAGTTAGTCAGGAAATACTTCTTAAAAGTGGTTTCTAGTGTCCCTCTCTCTTAGAAATGACATGAATGAGCAAAAGGTGATAAGCTGGCGAGAAACAGCACATTGTAAGCAAAGTGAAACAGAAGTCTAGGGACTGAAAGGAAAATTTTGTGATCACCAATTTAAGTAGGAAGTCAAGGAGATGAAGAGGAGTGTAATAAGGCTGCTTTGAAATTAAGATTGACCTGTAGCTGGAGACAATGCAACTGCTTCTATGCTTTTAGGGTGCTCCTAGTACCAAACACAACGGGAACACAGCAACGGGAACAAACGAAAAAAGATCTAAAGGTAAAGACTGATAGGATTGGTTAATGGACACTTAGACACATGAAGTTAAATGATGAATTTCATGAGATGAGTGATGGGTCACCGATTTTGCTTTGTGTATTTTGTCTCCCACAACCAGACTGTACGTTTCAAGAGGGCAGGGATCTTTATGTTTTGTTCATTAGATCAGTGGCTGGCACAGCAGGTGTTCAGTTAATATCTGCTGAATAAGGGCAGTATTCCAGGGACACATTCAGAGGCAAAAATCAAAAATGCCCTCAGCATTAAAAAAATAAAAACAGCAACCTCACAAAAATAACAATAACTTTTTTAACAATCACAATATTTATTATTATTGCTAAAGCTGATACTTATTGAGCACTAACTCTCAGCTAGACTCTGTGATGCATTATCTCATTCAATCCTCTTACCTACCTATGAGAGAGGTAGGTACAATTATTTTCATCTCAGTTTTACAGAAAACACATAGAATAAATAACTTGCCCATGGTCACAAAGCAGCACAGCTGGAACCTGGGTCTATCTACCCAAACCTTTCCTCTCAACAACTAAGTCACTTATGTAGAATTACAAGCATCCCTGGTAGGCAAAGCTAGGGAAATGTGGACAATGAGGAAAAAAGACAACAAAGCCAAACAAAAAAGGAACTACAATGTGGTCAAAAACCCTTTGTGGGTCCCTTCTCCTAGCAGGTACAGTGGAAATTTTCCCACCCTAGGATACATTGATTATCCTATGCAGATTAAAACTTCAATGGTTTAAAGAATCTAGATGTTGAAAAACTAGGAACTAGAGTCAATCATCTAATCAACATTTCAAAGGGTGGCAGATAACAAGTGGTAACACCCCAAGTCCACAACCCAAAGAAATAACAGGGTGTGGCCTCTGAGTAAGACTGACCTCAAAACTTCCGGAGCCACTGTCCCTGGTATCTGCCTCTTCTCTCCCTCCTTGGCTGTGTCTTTCCCCCTTCAGTACATCCCATCTCTCCTTTCCTACTATTAATAAATGGCCTTTACAAAACATCTGAAAATATGTGTTTCCTGCTCTAAATTTCTAATCCAGAAAGTTAAAGTTTAAATGCATCTCTAATGAAAAAAATCTACCAGTGTAATACTCAACATAAGGAGGCCCACATTCATTACTGCAGCATCCCAAAGTTTCTATTATAAAATTCACACAGTAGTCAATTTAGAACCACCAATCATGATGACCCACGTGTTTATCTAACCTTCTGGTATTACATCCATAATAAATAAGCAGGAAGAAATTAAACTCACTAGAGAGACTATGCTCTTCTCTCATCTATCCAATAACCTATTCATAATTATGAAATACCTTTTTGAAAATCTCTGATATGGAAAGAATGTAACTCCAGATGCATAACTCCAATTGCTACCAACAAAGAAAAATATTTAAAATACTGATTTTTTTAACTAGAATATTCATTAAATAAACTACTTAACCAGAGATCCACTAATATTTAAACCAATCTACTTTCTGCATTTACATCAAAATCTAAAGCAAATGTGCTCTGAAAGAAGTTAGTAAGGACAAGAGCTGGCAAGAAAATCAGTAGTAAGAAATTTATCTCAATCTTTCTTTTCTGCCTTTGGATTTTTTTCATATACTTATCTTAAAAATACAGTTCTATTAAATAAACAGACTATGAAGGCATAGCCAAATTGTTCTCAAAACAGAAATACTTCCCAAATACCAAAATGATCCAGAAGCATTTCTTTCTTGTATTGGCCAATAGAACACTACACCAAGCTTGAAGGAAAAGTTACTTCAGAAACTGATCATGTATTTAATGAATACTAAGCATGAAAAGGGAATACCAAACACATGCACAACTGACACTCTAGTCATTTTAGGAAAAGGGCAAAACTAAAATTTAATTAAAACAGAATCACCTAAATTCCTTCGACCTTAATGTAAGATGCAATTAATATGGATAAAATTTATTAAACTTCTTCATGATTTTTTTAAAGCTTTTCATTCCCAATGGTTGAAGAGACAGACAATTAAAAGACTTGATAACCGAATTACACCCTGATAGTTCTAAACGGACAATTAAACCACAGTCACTTTCAGAGATAATCAACAAAATATTTTTAAGAGTCCTTTCTTATCTATGCACTACTGAGGTCTTGGAGATGGATTCAAATTCCAGTTATGTTCAAATCAGTGCTTTTCTATGAATAATAACCACAGCAGTTCTGCCATTTTTCTAGTTTTTAATTTTTTATTTAAATAAAAACTTAATGAACCATACACTGGTTCAGATGCTTTTGAAAACACTGCAGAATTATTTCATTATTATTTGTCGAATTCAAGGGCTGAATTTCAATGCAGGGCAACGTAAACCCTGACTTTAGCCTTCTCTCTGTGTCACACTTTAACACATATTTAACTTAATAACTTAACAGTGATGGGTAACATGTGTCAGCACTAGACTAAGAGCTTTCCATCATGTTTTATATTATCTCATTTAATCCTAACAACCCTGTTAAGGACATGGTTTTTCCCATCAATAGGTACTAAAGCCGACATCAGAAGGATAAATAGCTGGTCCAAGGCCACGTAGCTAAGAAATGAACTGCCTAACAAATGAGACTTCTGCCTCCATAGTATGATTATATTTTGTTAGGTAAATGAGAAATGAATTAGCAGCTTGTTGCTGGTTCCGGGCATGCAAAATATTTTCAACCATTAGATACTAGTTAAAGAGAAGCAACTCCTTCTCAGACCTAGAGGGTGTCATACAAAAGTCTATTATTTATTACCCCTAAAAAAATATACCATCCTAAAAGTCTGATATTTATATTCTTCCAAAAACAAACCAGCAATATTCCTTGAGATTTCACATTTGGCACTAACACAGATGCACCTTGACTGTGGTGGGTATGTCCCAATAAATCCATCTAAGTCAAAAATGCATTTACTACACCTAACCTACCAAACATCTTGGCTTAGCCTAGGCTACCTTAAATGTGCTCAAAACCCTTACATTGGCATACAGTGTGGCAAAATCAGCTCATTGACACTATCTAGCGCCATGAAAGAGTATCACACTCCTTATCGCTAGCCCAGAAAAAGATCAAAATTCAAAATTTGAAGTACGATTTCTAGTGAACGCATATCACTTTCGCACCATCATAAAGCCAAAAAGTCCAAGTCGAACCTTCGTAAGTCAGAGACTATCTGTATATTGATGGGTTCGTTCAAAATGCTGTGGGATGAATAGGCCAAAAGAAAACATGGTATCTTACCCAATGGTGAGCCTCTCAGAGGAAAGGCTACCTGACATTAAAAATATTTTGCACTATATTTTGGTATTTCCTAAAGTTCAGAGCAGTCATGCAAAAAGGAGCATAGTACACTAGGTACAAGTACACACAGACACACACTCACAACATGCTATGTACCTCCTTCCTAAAGACACCCAGATTCCCAATAGCTAACTTTCCACTGGAAAGAAAGGGCAGAACAGACACAGTAGAGCAACAAAAAGTGCACAATATCTGACTGATCCACAAGCTATCCCTTAGGTCATGGGGAAAGAGCAAAAGATAAGATATAGAGCAAAAAGGTCTCTTGTGTAGTACTGTTTATTATCTTTCAGCTACCGGTATTGTAGCTACAACACAAATGTAGGCTCTCATATTTTCTTGTAATAGTTTGCTGTTTTAGACAAATCAAGTGTTACTCAAAAATTTTAAAGGAATGTTTTAGAAAATTTGTTATGTATTAGTCATTCAATATTTAGGTCAAGTACAGATGTTCCCTCAAATATTTCACAATTCTGAATGTAGAATATGAGAAAATTTTAAATATGCTTGTGTATAGAAGTATAATTACTAGAAAATATATACCCCATAGTGTTAAGGAAATGTCACATACATTTAGAAAATATACTCCAAACATACTGTGAAAGGTATGAGAAAGTATCAATGAGGTATCATGAGAAAATAGCAAAAATCTAAAAGCACATACATTAAGGCATAAGACAGACTATTTTTATACTTAGCGGAAAAGTCTCAATGTAGAAAGGTTTAACAGCAAAAGTTCATAATTTGAAAGCAACTTTATTCATGTGCTTGTAATGACAATTCAGCTACGCTAAAAAAAAAAAAATCCAAAAAAAAAAAAAAATGAATACATCACTCTTTTCCCTGGTCCACTGAAAGTGTTAGCAATATAAAATATTTCTATTTGGAATATTTGCAAATATGAGATGAACACCTTGTATCTTTTAAATTGCCACCCATTCTTAAGCTTGAGAAAATGAGAAAATTACTTGAAAAGGTAAAAATTAAAAGGAAGATTTTTAAAAGAATAAGGACAGAATCCTCTCCTAATGAATAGGAAAGCAACTTTCTATAGTGACCCTCTAAAAGGTATACTAAAATTGTCAGATTATATAAACTCTTTTTTTGAAAGGAAGAGTTATTGAAGTACCAATTACATGTATAGAAAAACTGCATAAAGAAACCTGGTTTGAAATTAACTAAAAAGTGACCACAACTGCAAGAGTAACCCCCTTTCCTGCCATAAACAGGAGAATCCTGAGATAAACAAGATTTAAGAAACCAGGGCAAAAATATACCATCATCAAATGCAGGTATTTATTGACATATAAAACAAATGTTTTGATATCAACTACAATGTAAATTGCACAGAGTGAATGTGTTTCTAAACACATTGGAGACAGACTGACCTAAGAAATTAACCCATGCTACATTTACATTCACTCTTAAAAATACAGCAAAGGTTTTTAAAGTATACATTTCAATAATTTAAGTGATGTGTTAAGATATAATACTTGAAATTAACAAAAATTATGGAGCTAATTCTACACACTGAATTGGTCACTACAAGAAATTAAGACTTTAAGAGACAGCAGCACCAAACTTTAATGTTCTTATAATTTGGCTAATACTTTCATCTGATTCAAGCCAACCATAATCACTTTTAATTTTACATCTAAAGTAAATGCTTTACAATTTATTTTCAGAATCTTTCAAAATTATATCTGTATGTTTCTTCAAAGATCCGTTTGGCCGTGACACATAGCCAGAATATCGCTATAAGCCAATGATGGTGGTATCTATGAACAAGAAACACAAGGAGCCCCTACTTTTGGCTGCATCCCTTTATAGATGGCACTGTCATTGCTCCTCAACCCAGTTTTCATCACTATGTTGAACAGTAGACTCTATGCTTTATGCAGAATCCTATAAAGACAGCCCCCAAGGAACACAGCTCACTTAGAAAACAGAAACAACCTAAAACAGCCAGTTCCAGCTTTGTAACTCAGACTGCACTGTTGGTGGACTTGGTAGTTGTCTCCACCCAGGACCCATAAACTACGTGCTAAATGCAACTTACCTCCCGTTTTTATTTGTTGGAACAAGTCACACTCATTCATTCACTTACATATCGTCTATGGCTGCTTTCACACAAGAGCAGAACTGAATCACTGCGACAGAGACCATGTGGTCCACAAAACATAAGCTATTTACTAACTGACCCTTAACAACAACAACAAAAAAAAGTTTGCCAACCACTCCTCTACACAATGACACATCACTAGCAACACAAGACTTTTCCAAAAACCATCTCCAAAGTCCATGAATTGGACCGCTACTAGCTTGGATGTGGGCTTTGCAGTCATCTGGTGCTAAAACACAGAAACACAAACTCACATCCTCACGGTTCTTCAATCATCCCGTATCAATCCCAAAGCTGCCAAGGCAAAGCACAGAACGTTTCCAGAATCCCAGTTTTCCCACTGTCTTTACTAGTAAATCATGTTAACCCAAAAAGGTTGCCCTTTAAGTAAACTTAATTCATCAAAACATTGTTTCGCCTGCATCAAAAATGTAGAAAGGAGGGGTAGAGAGCAGGCACCCATATGGCATATATTCCAGCCCCTGCACCCTCATTCTGAAATCACCTTACATCTAAACTCCCTGTCTAAATTTCTCTTCCCCAGGGGGTTTTGCCATTTGAATTACACTCTTAAGAAGAGGCCAAGGAAGCTAATAGGAAGGTGGAGAATTCGAACTAAGGAACACAAAAGTGTGGTTATTTATATATTCCGCACCCCACAATCCTGAGCCCTTGCTAGAGTCAACACTAAACGCTAGCCACACTAGCTGCAGGTTTCACCACAAAGGAAAAACAGGACAAGTCTTCCAGTGTCTCAGGCTTCAAGATGTGTGAATTTTTTAAAGTGCCAAGTTCTTTTGTGTTTGTTTTTTAATAAAAAGGTTTTACTCCAAAAAAAAAAAAAAAAGAAGAAGAATTTTCAGCACTGCTGTGGCAACACAGGGATATCCCCTCCATTGTACCGGACACAAAGACACACACCAACAGCGAGCAGGGGAAGCAGTCTTCTCTCTGCCAGCTATTTTTAGCCCCACTTCGTCATGTTAAACACCAAACTTAGGATAATAATGCTGGGCAAACTTTAAAAACATGAATATGGTGAAAGAACTCTGTCCTTTTATATGTAAGTTCCTCAACAGTAAAATCCTACATATTCCTCTGAACTTGACCTCAAGGGAGGTTATATACTGTATGACAAGTTTGTGACAGCTGTTCCAATAATAGGGAAGCATATTCCCTAAGACTAAACTGGTGGCCATGTTTAAAGGCTGTGTTTCTCCCTTTTCAACTTCAACTCTTATCCACTTTTAAAACATCTACTTTAGGGAGATCTATTCTCTGTTCCTACTATATATATATATCTTTGCTAACTTTCACAGCTTTCCCTCCCCCAAACAAAAATACCCATTTTTCAGATTTTTATTCTCCATCACACTCTCAAGAAACCTTTATACTTTGAAACTGACTCCCAGCTCTACATTTTTAGCGTATCACTCGTAAGTTTATTTTACTGGTATGAGATTGCATCAGTATCCAACAGTTACCCTAAAATTTAATGTCCAAAACAAGGTACAGTATCCCATTTCTAAATTATTTTTTACAAGAAACCACTAGCACCATATTAAAATATTGGAAGCATCTGTTTTTTCATTCCTCCGTCTATATAGCTCTTCAATAATCATGGTGTAAAAATGTTGGTTCCCTAGAAAAAGAAAATCCCAATCCAGGTATACTTTCTCTTGGCCTAAAATAGTTTCTCCTCAATCATCTACAACTACTGTCTTGGTAATGTTGTTCTCAATTGCTTCTCTGAGTTGTAAACATGTATCTACACAAACACAGATGGACCCTAAGCCTACCAATAACTTCCCTCTGTATGCTCATCAAGCTAACTTCCTAATTACTTTCATTCCTCACACTCTCCAATTCCAAAAGTCTTAAACAGTTTTCTTCTAAAAAAGACCTTCCTAGATTTGGCTCAGACATTCCAATTAGCTCTGTACAGTTCAACACCAACATTTCCCTAACAAAAGATGTATAAATACATATACATCTAAAAAGTACCAAGCACAGTATCTGACAGCTAGTGGTAGTAGATAAATATTGCTCTATTCCCCCCATCCTATAATCTTGTGCAATTGTGATTCATTGCCTTTGCCACCCATAAGTAAAAGCATCTCAGAGGCAGGGACCCCAAAAACTTTGTCGTTTCTTTGATACCCAAATGTGCAATAAAACATTACCATGATTTTAAACCAATCTATAGTCAAAGCAAAAAATAAGTAAGCCTTAAAGTTAGTAAGGAAGTTTGATGGAGTACAATCTATACTCAAACTATAGTTTGTTGGTTGGGCGTCCATTCTTCCCTAAAAAACAGACTATGGAAGACTAGACTTTTCTTCCTCCTATCTCTGTAAAACATGGGATACATGACTTCGTCAAGGTCACAAAATAACAGAACCAGAGACATTTGTTTTTGATTCGTCTAACATTACATCCACTCCTGAATATTTTCATGTCAGTACCCACTTACAATAGATAGAATTTAAGATTCCTTACAAAAGCATAACAGGAGCAAGGCATATAAAGAAAAACTAAACAGGTGGAGAAGTTCCAGAGAAGATCAAAGTGATCAAAGGATTCGAAGAAATTATCTAAGACAAAGAGTCAAGAAAGATAATGAATGGTCAAGAGAAACCATCAAAATCTGTAAAACCAGATGAACCCTGGTTTTAGCATTTCTCAAAACACAAACCCTAAAGGTGTCCTGGAACTTTAAAGAGATAGGTTTGGGATAAATAAATGAATTGTTACATAATTCAGGAGCAAATAAACTTGTAGAACTCATTAGTTCAAAAGAGAAGTTTTAAATAAATGTAATCAACATCCTGAATGGAGAAGTTAGGGCAGACAACCTCAGGCTTACATTCATTCCCCCAAAGCTTCACTCAGCAGTGGCTTCAGAGAACAAACCCACACAGTTGTCTGGAGGGTCCATAATTCTCAGTATATGATAGTACTTCCTATGTTGTTATGCAAAATTCCACCCTCTGCTGAAGCCTTAAGGTCTGTATAAAAATATGAAATGGTAATTGCTTTCCTGCACCTTAATTTGGCACTCTGAGAGGATACCTAAAATACAAAGATTTTATACACTTAACCTCTAAAATAATGGAAGGAAAAAATAATAATTCTTCAAAATATTACATATCAAAAGTTTCTCATGTGATAGAGAAGTAAAGACAACTCAAATAACCAAGCCTCAAGTCATTCTGCCAAATAAAAAAGTCTAGCAACTGGGACATATGCTACTCAAAAAAAAAAAAAAAAAAAAAAAAAGGCACTCGGGTAAGGAAACAAATGTAACAACTTTTACAAACTGGTTAAAGTATCAAGTGCTCTCCCAAAGTAAGTTGTGATTCATTGGAACTCAGAATTTCCTGAATAACTGAAGTCTGTTACAGTGACCTAACACACAAGTATTGGACCCAGGAAATGAGAAGGTAAAAACCTCCTGTACCTATCTATAGGTACTGAAATGTAAATCGCTTCAAGGAAGACTGAAAAAAAAAAAAAAAAAAGGAAGGAATTTTACTTTCAGAGGTTTGCCGGGTAAGAGATTCCCACTTGGGAACCCAAATAATAGTAAGAGTTGCCCAGAAACAAAAACTACAGCGCTGTTTCACACCCGGTGTACCAGGAAAAGGTGTATTAGAGAGAGAGCCTTTGTGCGCACAGAAGCTCCCGCTTCCTCAATTTCCTTTTGTCAATCACCGGCCAGAACGATGCGAGTGTCCCCGCTAGAGAAAGGCAGAGCCCCCCTAAGAGAAACCTGCAAGCTTGCGCATTACACGTGCAAAGAGCTAGAAGGTTACACGCAGCACCACCTGATACCTCACTGTGCTGGGAGGAGTAGAGGTACCCCTGCCCCCCGCACTCCCAACACTCCCGGAAAACATCAGCACAACTCCAGGAGGACGCCCCCGCTTCCGCCCACTTGCCACCCCTCCGTCCCCGTCCCGGGACCACTCACCCTTCAGAGAGGAGCCGTGGCGCTGAGAAAGTGGGTGGCTTCCCTCCTCCTCGGGGCTGAGGCTGCGGCTGCGGCAGTCCCGACCGGCGCGGGACCGAGGCACAAGCGGCGCTCGCGGCGCCCACCCAGGCGGCCAGCGGGTCTCTTCCGCGCCGCCGAAGCAGAGGCGGCGGCAGCACGGCTCACCTCCCTTTTCCTCTTCCTGGGTCTCTTCAGGTTGCGTTCGCTGCCCGTCCTGGGCCACTTCTCCCGGGACAGTCACGTTCGGGAGGCTCCGGATTTTGTGTTCAGCAAGTTTTCTCTGGGCGGTGGCAGCGGCCGGCCCCCCGGGTCCCCCCGGCCCCGCCGCCCTCCGGGCTGGGGCGGGGAGGGGGCTCTAAGAACTCCTCCCGGAGTCCTGCCGAGGAGCCGGGGGGCCGGCGACTGACCGCGAGGGAAGACCCCCGAGGGGGCTAAGGGGAGGGGGGAGGGAAGGAAAGGACGGCGGCGCCGGTCCCGCTCTCCACGCTGCCCGGGCCGCCGCTTCACATGGGGGTCCCCGCCCCCCCGCCCGGGGGTGGTCGATGAGCTTGGGGCCCCGGCTCATACACTCCGCGGCGAGATGCTACGGCCCCGGGCGGGTGGCCGAGGCGGCGGCGAGGTGGGGGACCCGGCCGGCTCCGCTCGGCGCCGCCCCCGCTCCCGGCTCCCGCATGTGTCGCTGCGGCTGGGACCCCCTCCCTACACCTCGGGGGTCCCTCGCCCCGCGCCCCGGGACCACACAGAAGCTCCGGCACGTCCTCAGCGTCCTCCCACGGCGGAGCAGCTGACTACTCCCGGCCCCAGGTAGCCGCCTCCCTGCCCCCCAGCCGCCGGCTCCGACTGGGGCTCGGGCTCCGGCGTGTGCAGCCGCGGCTGCCGGCCGGGAAGGTGAGGGGGGGAGAGGAGCGGTGGCCGCGGCTCCCGCTGGCCCAGGTTAGGGCGGAGGTCTCGGCGGCGGCCAGTGCACGGGGGCGGGGTCTCTCGGATGCTCCCCGGCTCTCACGCTCCCGGCGGCGGTGGCAGCAGCGCCCGGAGCTCAGCTAGCTGTCTCGCTCGCTCGCTCTGTGCGGGGCTCTCGCCTCACTCCAGAGAGAGGGGCGGGAGGAAAGCGGCGCGGACCGATGACGCAAGTCACCTAGCAACGGCTCTCCTCGCCCCCTCCCTCTCGCTTCCGCTCCGAGGCCTCCTCCGCGGGCCCGTTTCGCCTTTCCAACCACCCCGCCCTGGGAGACTCGGGCGCGCTCTGATGACGCGCGAAAGGAAGAGGAAGTCGGGGCTCGGCGAGCGGGTGGGTGCGCCTCGGGCCGCGGGACTCGCCGCCGCTGCCGCCGCCGCCTCTGCGGCCGCGTCAGAATTGAAGAGAGGAAGGGGAGGAGCCGAGTGGAGCCTCAGCTTGCCGCCCGATCTCACCCCCGACCCGCGGGCGGCGGACAGGGCTTGCTCTTTAACGGTTTCCTTCAGGGTAGGTGGCGACCGCTCCTTGGAGAGTCGGGAGGAGGCCCCGGCCGCGCGGCCATGCTCGGGCGCTCGCCACCCGAAGGTGAGGCATGTGGCCCCCCACGGGCCTTTGAACAGCCGCACGGTGCGAGCGGTTGTCCTCCGGCCTGATCACTACAGCTATGCCAGGGGGCGCGCGCCCCACCCTTCCCGCGGCGTGGGACCCGGCCCGGCGCCCCGCGGTGGGTGGTCGGGCCGAGCACGTGTTTGGGGAATGAATGAAGGAGGGAATGAGCGCTCCCGGAGCTCCGGGGCGTGGACGAAGTGCAAGCGCTGCGCAAACTGCATAGCCCTGGGACGATGGCTGTTGTGGGACATCCCTCCCTCCCTCCCTCCGCCCCCCTCACCCCCCAAAAAGAGGAAATAAGGGTGCGGCTTGAGTGCGGAGTCACAACCTGAGCCTTCGGGGGAAAAGGAGGCGGATTGCCTGGACGGGCGAGGAGAGCCGTCTTCCCGGAGGTGGCGGGAGGACAGCTGACGGGTGTTGAGGGCGAGAGTTGAGTCGCAGTGCCTCCGCCTTGGGCATCGTCCGTGCCCGGGTGTGCGGCCGCCGAGAGCTGCTCTGGGCCGTGAACCTGCACGTTACCGTCGTCAAGAACGTGTGGCCTGGGTTCCGGGTCTGACTCAGAGACGGGGTGTGCTTTCTAAAATGTTGCTGTTGTGCAGCTCTCCCTACCGATGTGATCCTGAACAGGAAAGGAAAATCTCAAAACGGTAGTGGTCCAGGAAAAGACATGTTTAAGATAAAAGGGCCCGAGTCCCCAGAAATGAGCCTGGAACCTGTCCTGGCGAACAAGGGCGAACGTGAGAGAAAAGCAGCAGCCATGAAGAAAGGCGGCCGATTCCGCGACTGTGTCGCCGGGACCCTGGCGCTCCCTGCCTTCTCTGGACGAGGCAATGGCAGCTAGCACAGGTCTTTCCACCCCGAGGGGCGAGGAGCAAGTTCTTAGAGGGAGATTTGGGAACTCAGTGTGTCTGCCACTCCTGCCACCACCATATGCAAACAGGAGGCCAAGTAAACTTCTAACTGGGTCAATCCCGAGGCTTGTTTTTATGTAAATGCTGCAGAAAAAGTGATGGGGGGGGCGGGGAATGTTGCAGAGGCAGGAAGAGACACAAAGTAGCACCTGCCCGAGCGCCCTTGGTCCTGAGCGCCAAGAGCCAGGTTAACTGTCATGTTTAATAGACTCTGGATGCTTTTTCATGACCTGCCTTCTCCGTGTTCTTCCAAATAAGACTCAGGGAATCAGACCACCAACTGATGGCCTCACATAGCTACCAAAACAAATCTTTTATTTTGTTTCTGCCTGTCTTCTTAATTTTCTGGTGGAAATTGAAGTAGTAAAATGGACAGATTCAGGGGATTTTTGTGAAGCTGAGCACCTCAGATTTTAAGTTACATGGATTTTGGATAAAAAGAGTACAAACAGCAGAGCTCTGCGACCCAGCAGAGGAAGCCTGCAGAAAAGCGTGTACCCAGTGCGGTTTTTCAGCAGCCTGATCTGTGGCTCCACCTTAGAACCTTAGCGCCGAGGGACAGAGTGACACTCAGGAGAGCCCTCAGCCACATGCTTTTGAAGTAACAGCTGCACTAATCTCACTAGGCAAGATCCACCTAGCGCACCACCCAGCATGATAACTGGAGGAAACAGCTGGACCTGTGAACTGGAGAGGAGGAAGTTCACACATTTACAACTTGGTTTGCAACTCTTTAGTTCTTTTATTATTAATCCAGAGGGAAAAACAGCTAGTTCATTCAAAATTCCAAAACATACAAAGTTTTAGGTAACAGAGGTCTTCCCCTGGTTCCTCAATTTCTTGGTGACAAAGATCTGCATACTATGTTAAAATATAACAAAGGGATGTGTGGATAGGGTTCTTTTCTCCTACACTTGAGGGTGAGCTCTTCTGAGACAATCAGTGTTTTATTATCCCACATCAGTGGTTTTTACTGTCAAAAATTTCATAAGCTAAATTACCTGGCAAAAATTCTTTCTACAAATGCCATCTACAGTATTCAATTTTATCATTTTCATTGTGAAATACATATTAAAGTGCATAAAGCAGTTATTCAGTATAATGAGTAATTATAAAAGAAACCTCCATGTGACTAACCCGGTCAAGAAACAGCGTTACCAGCACCCCAGAATTCCCCCTACTGAACACAACTCGTCCCCTTTTTTAGAGGTAACCACGATTCTAACTTTTGTGATAATCATTTCCATGCTTTCCTCTATTGTTTTATCATAGGCATGCATCCCTAAACGACACATTGTTTAGTTTTACCCTTTTGAACCTTATTAAACAGAACAACATAATATATAATCTGTTGTACTTACTGCTTTTGCTCAACATTGTTTTTAATGTGTGTGTTGTTCAAGTTGTTCATAATAGCTGTAATTTCTTCATTTTTTAATTGCTGTGTACTGCAGTGTTACATAATTTATTTAGTGTATGCCATAATTTATTTAACCATTCTACTGTTAATGGCTATCTGGGTTTCCAGTTTGGGACTGTTATAAGCACTACTGTGAACATTCTTCATATATGTATTTCATCACGTCTGTATCACGTGATGTTTGGTATCTGTTTCTGTATGGTATATACCTGGGAGTGGTTATGTGTTTCATAAACTTGAATAAATAATGCTGAACTGTTTTCTAAAGTGTTACAATCACACCAGCCATGTATGAGTCCCACTCTTCACACCCTCACCCGCACGCAGTATTACCAGTCCTTTTCAGTTTTGTCACTCTGCTGGGTGTGTAGTACTGTGTCACTGTGGTTTGAACTTGCATTCCCCCTGGTTACTGATGCTGTTGAGGACCTTTTCATATATTAACTAGCCATTTGGATTTCCTCTTTTGTGAAAGTGTTACCTTTTTCATGCCTAATCTCTGAGATGCCCAATGTGGTATTGTCATTTGTTATGATTTAGTTTCCCTCAAGCATGTAAAAGCAATCTTTATTCTCTTGAATCGATGTATCTAAACTCTATTCTTTGTTGCTTTATAGGCAACTATGTAACAGATTATTTCCCCAGCACAGATTTGTTTTTCATTTCCCAGTTTTATTCATTTTATAAAAGTCACAATAGCTTTTTTTTCCTCGTAACGTTCCTGCTAAAGTACATGGTTAGTTTGTTTTTAATGTCACTCATTAATATCAAATACATACCACCCATGTTACTACCTGGCAGATTTTCCCAACATGTTATTCTGTTTAATTGTTTTTATCATTCTCTTATCTGTCAATTCTTTATTTAGAATCAGTGATATTTTAAAACTGGTGGAAGATTTTTAAGAAACTTGCCCAGGTTAAATGAGCAAGTAAACCGGAAGCCTGGATTCCAAGTCTTCAAATAGAGTACCTGTGCCATTTATCACACCTGTTCAGTCTTGTGGACCAGTAAGGTAAATTAATCCCATGGCCTATAGAATATTGTTCCCTTCCACATTGCAAACCTCTTTTTCTACCATTGATTGGTTATTTTAAGCCTAACAGCTTTAAGATCATACTGATACGAATAAAAGTTAAATGCAAATCTTAAAGGCTAATATAGATGATAGTGCTAAAAAGGATTACATGGAAACTCGCTTTAAAAAAATAAGGTTTCTCTACTCTGCCCTTCATCCCTTATAGCTAGTCTGTTACTAGGCCCCATTGCCTCTTCAAAGAATGACCATACTTCCTTAACATCTGAGAAAAGAGTTACAAAAAAAGAAAGCAGTGGTTAGTAGTGTCCAGTGATGCAGGAAAGGCTCTTGGATTTGATGATCAGCTCCCTAATAATTTCATAATGCTGTTAAAAATGTTGGAGGATATCAGAACTTAACATTTTTTAAATACAAGAACAAACCAACCTAGAAAACTTAACCATTTGATGAGATTGCCTGTGTTACTTTTATTGTTATCTGCGTTTGCAAAAAGATTAAAAATGAATGATAGATGACATAGTTTTAATAGAAAATAAATAAAATAACTGAATCATTTGAAATCTTTGATAATTTAACCTTAAATTTTCAGAAGAATCCTTCGTTTGGTTTTGTCATAGTCACAAAGTATTTTTATCTAATCTAGCTGTTATTTTTTTAATTAATGAGTAAAAGCAGCGTTAAAGAAATAACTTCATAAAAATGTTAAGGTAGGCTTAGATGTAACTTAACTCTGAAGAGCAAAGGCTTTAAAATGTTCTGGGTTGAAATTCAAAGTTCAGTTATTGAATTAACAATAGGGAATTGCCAAAGGTACCGAATACATAAATATTATTTGTACTTTATTGTGTTAACTTCCAAAAGGCAGTAATATATAGAAAACGAAAGGGTTAGAATATCTATTATAAGTATAGAATTTTCACATTTACTTCACCATTCAGTGAGCAAAAACTTACTTATCACTTACTATTTCCTAACACTCGACTAAGTGCTTTCTGGACTTAAAATGTTTTAAAGAAAGCAGACCTTGTCCCTAGCTTCATAGAGCTTCCCATTTAGTGCCTGGTACGTGCCAGGCTCAATACTTCACACCAGTCACTATCTAAGACTATTTGATCTGTGTTATCATCTGATGATCAGATTCGTTGCATAAATGAGTCACCGCTTTCTTCTCTTGATAAGCAAATCAATGATCATATGCCAGAAGCCTTCAATCCCATTATCATTTTTCAGATTTTCGTGACAATTTTGAACAATACAGAAACATTGAAAGAATAGTGTGTGTGTTTATATACCTTTCACCTAGCATCAGTCCTTGTTAAGATTTTGCTGTACTTGCTTTATGTACTTTTTCTGAACCATTTGAAACTAAGTTACAAACATGATGCTTCACTCCAAGTACTTCAGCAAGTATAACCTATGAAAAAGGATATATCCTAACCCCAACCTTGAATCAACTTTAAAAAATTAACAAAAATCTTTTTCTAAGTACAGTTCATATTTAAATTTCCCTAATTGTCCCAATAATATTTCTTTCCAGCTTTACTGGGATATAATTGACAAATAACATTGTATAAGTTTAAGGTGTAAAACATGATGATTTGATACAAGTACACAGTGTGAAATGATTACCAAAATAAGGGTAGTTAACACTGACCTCACGTACCTTTTGGTTTTGGTTTTTTTGGGGGGTGGGGGGAGGGGTTGGCGTGATGACAACATTTGAGATCCACTCTCTTAGCAAATTTCAAGTATAAAATACCAACAGTATTTTTGATAGTGTGTGCCCTTCCCCAGGGCCAACCTGGATCTCATCAAGGTTCATACATTGCATTCTTCAATCATATTTAAATTTAAATATTTTTAGGGAAACTGAAAACTGGACTCTCCAATATTTGGAAGTAATTGCTTTACATTATATTTCTTTTTTAAAATGTTATATATAGATGCATATATATGTATATATACATGTATATTATATATACATATGTATATTTATTTTTTAGATTTTTTTTAACTTTATTTTAAGTGTGTTTTTCCAGGACCCATCAGCTCCAATACAAGTAGTTGTCTCAATCTAGTTGTGGAGGGCGCAGCTCACAGTGGCCCATGCGGGGATTGAACCGGCAGCCTTGTTAAGAGCACCGCGCTCTGACCAACTGAGCTAACCGGTCATTCCTAAAATGTTATATTTTAAGTCGGCTAAGAGAATTATGTATGTTTACTAAAGAATGATCTCCCTTTCTTCAGTAGCTTTTTCACTCACCTTTGACATCACTTAATGCGGCGTTAGTAGTTGGGGAAATCACTCACTGAGACACTGAGCATTCCACTATTTTCCAAAAGTAACCTGTACATTTTCTTAAACATTGCTTCCTCTCACCTTTGCCCCATCATGCCTTCCCTAGAAGGCCCTGATCTTTCTCCCAGCCAAAACCTTTATTACCTCTTTCTTTTCTCCTTTATTTGTCCTAACTTCCTAGGAACCCTTTCAAGAGGATCTAACGTCACAATTCTTGTTCTCTACCCACACAGCCTCTGCTTTACCAGAATCTGCACCTGATTTCCTTTACCAAAACCCTTTCGCTAGTAGTCCTTTGCCTCAGAACCACCACTGCAACCTGCCACCACTAGTGTGTACTTAGTTGATTCCAAAGGAAGGAAAGGATGTAACATCCTAGGTCCTAGTCCTAGGTCCTAGTCAAGGACCTAGACTGTGCAGTTATTTCATTTAATCTTCACAAAACCCTGCAGAGTATGTGCAAGATACATGCATTCCTTTTCCCTCTTCCTGTTCACATAGCAAACCTGTATTTCCCAGCCTTGTGGTTAGTGAGTCGCGCCATGTGATTAGTCTGACCAGTAGAATGCAGGCAGAAATAATGTGTGTCACTCCCAGGCTTGATCCCTAAAGTCTCCCATGAGATAATCAGCTTGTGATTTCTAACCTGTCTACAATGCTTAGAAGCAAAAGATGTTAAGATACTGGATCACATGCTAGAAGAGTCCAAATTCCTTAGTTGCAGCTTGAAGGAATGCTATCTGACCTCAATCAGACGGTTAACTGAGCAAAATATAAAGTTGTTTTGTGTCCAATTGCTGAGTTTAATACCAAGTTTGCATTTAGAAACAAAGAATAGCAAGTCATTATGTTAGTATTCTATAATCTAGTGAGGTTGGATTATATAAGCTTTTGCTACCAGACATGAGAATGCAACCCCCTTTTGTTTAACCGTTTTTATAGAAACGTGAGTTCCGAGTTCCAATCCAAATTATAAAAATGTTAGAGAAAACAAAAACCTTAGGGATTTACTCTTCTGTGAAAGTACCACCACAGAGTAGAATATCAGCACTCTCCAGGTTTTTATCTTAAGGCTTTCTTTTCAACAAATAGACTTCCATTTCAAAGATGACGTTTCCTCAGGTTCTCCAGCCTTTTCTTCTAGGTTTGGCATTTCGTTTATTAATCAAATAAAACCTCATGACCTACCATCTTATAAGCTATGAAAAGTTCAGAGCCAGCTCTTTCTACTGTGGCTGGTATCCTCAAATTATTTCAGAGCTTTTCCCATACTGTGTGTACACTGTTATCAACCTAAGTCCATTCTATGTAGTGGACTTTTAGGTTGAAGGGTAATAAACTGTTACTTGGTTCTTTAAAAAAAAGTGTGTATATATATATATATATATATATATATATATATATATATATATATATTCACAGGAAATAACTTCAAAATCTGTGTCACATAAAACTGGTTCTAAAACTGTTGGCCAGTTGCAACCTTGGGGAATTTCTCACTGATTATGTCTCTCCTTAAGTCTCTTCCAATCACTCAACCCTCATATCCTCCTCACATATCTCCAGAGCAATCTCCTTAAACACAATACTCCTTTCACTTTGTGGAGCAAGTAATTCAACTCTCTTGGGTCTTCACCTTTTGCAAAACAAAACAAAACAAAAACCATCAAACTAATAGTTAATAATGTATGCAGATGCAAATAACAGAAAACCCAACTTGCATAAACATGCTGAAGGTTCACTGTTTCTCTTAATAAAAATCCACTCGGAGGGAGCCCGAGGTTGGCACAGCAGGTCAATAATGCCCTCACATACCCAGGCTATTTTTCTTTCTTTGCCACCCATGTCAGGTTGACTTTTATCATCAAGACTGTGACCTAATGAGTCACAAATAGGCTGTTGTTCCTCAGGAATCCCATCCACATTGCAGACTAGAAGGAAGAGGAAAGGGTGGTGCCTGTATGAGGAAAAGCTGGTTGTTTTCCCAACATTTCCAGCACACTTTGGTTTAGGTCTCATTGATAAGAGTGGACACCCGAGATAAGTTCTTTTGCTGGGCGTTGTTGCCCAAAATGAGGTTGAAAATCTGTTAATAAAGTAGGAAAAATTGATAAAGCGTAGGAAATTAGCAGTGTCTGCCACACTTTTTCTTGGTCTGTTCTGACTGATATTAAGAATACACCATAGACTGGGTGGCTTCTAAACAACAGAAAGTACTTTCTCACACTTCTGGATGCTGGAAGTCTGAGATCAGGGTACCAGCATGGTAAAGTTCTAGTGAGAGCCCTCTTCCAGGTCACAGTCTGCTTATTTGTATTCTCACATGGTGGAGAGCAAAAAGCAGCAACCTCTCTCCTAAGTCTGTGAAGGGCACTAATCCTATTTGTGAGGGCTCCAACCTCATGACCTCACGTAATCCTAATTACCTCCCAAAGGTTTCACATCTTCGTACTACAGTGTTTCCCCAAAAATGAGACCTAGCCAGACAATCAGCTGTAATGTGTCTTTTGGAGCAAAAATTAATATAAGACCTGGTTTTATTTTACTATAATATAAGATCAGGTATATATAATATAATATAATATAATATAATATAATATAATATAATATAATATAATATAATATAATATAATATATAATATAATATAATAATATAATTAATATAATATAATACTGGGTCTTATTTTACTATAAGACCAAGTCTTATGTAAGACCTGGTCTCATATTAATTTTTGCTCCAAAAGACGCATTAGAGCTGATTGTCTGGCTAGGTTTTATTTTCAGGGAAACACAGTATCACATGGTGGGTGGGGGTGGCAGGCAGAAGATAGGATTTCAACATTCAGTCCATTGCACCCTTAAAGATGTTTTTCTTAAAAGGACCTCCTTCCCTAGAGATGAAAAGTCACTGTCTAAATCCCAGATATAGCTACTATTGGTTTTTGTTTTAAATAGCTATTTTCCCCATTGCTTTGCGTGCAAGTATCAGTAATATGTAGAAGCCTCTTTTTTGCTTCTTGTAGTTTAAAATTTCTAGCAATTTAATCTCAGGAGCTTTTTTTAATAAATAAATTTGTAATCTCCAGATGATTGGTGTTAGTCTTTTACATCATCATTGCAAAACACATCTTATTAGTGGCATTTTAAGCTCTTTTCTAAAATATTTCTTTTTTAATTACAATTGACATGCAATATTATATTAGTTTCAGGTGAACAACATAGTGATTAGACATTTACAAAACTTATGAAGTGATCACCCCCAATAAATCAAGTACCCATCTGACACCATACATAGTTATCCCCACAATATCACTGACTATATTCCCTATGCTGTACTTTACATCCCCATCACTATTTTGTAACTACCAGTTTGTACTTCTTAATACCTTCTCCTTTTTTTCGCCCATCCCTCACCCTCCCACCTATGTGGTAACCATCAAAATGTTCTCTGTATCAATGAGTTTGTTTCCATTTTGTTCATTTATTTTGTTCTTTAGATTCTACATATAAGTGAAATCATATGGTATTTGTCTTTCTTGGTCTGACATTGCACTAAGCTTTTTTTTTAGACCCATGTGTAACAATGATTAAATACTCATTTCCCTTTTAAAATCAAACAGCACATATATAAAAATGCTCAATTTCACTACCTATTAGGGAAATGCAAATTGAAACCACAGTGAGATACCACCTCACACCTGTTAGAATGGCTATTATCAATAAGACAAGAATAACAAGTGTCTGAGAGGTTGTGGAGAAAAAAGAAGCCTCATACACTGTTGGTGGGAATGTAAATTGGTGCAGCCGCTATGGAAAACAGTGTAGAGGTTCCTCAAAAAATTAAGACTAGAATTACCATATGGTCTATCATTCCCTCTCCTGGGTATCTACCCCAAAAATCTGAAAACATTTATTTGTAAAAACATATGTACCCCTATGTTCACTGCAGCATTATTCACGATGGTCAAGACATGGGAAAAAACTGAAGTGTCCTTTGATAGATGATCAGATAAAGAAGATGTGGTATATACACAATGGAATACTACTTACTCAGCCTTAAGAAAAGATGAAACACTGCCATGTGACATACTGCCATCTTGTGACAACATGGATGGATCTCGAGAATATCATGCTGAGCAAAAGAAGTCAGAAAAAAGTCAAGGACTGTATGATTTCATTCATATGTGGGATATAAAACTGAAAGCAACAAATGTACAAGAAAAATAAACAAACAAAAATGTATAGCCACAGGCAACAGTTTAGTGGTTACCAGAGGGAAAGGGGGAGGGGAGGAGGTAGCAAAAGGGTAACGGGGGTCAAATATATGATGGCAGAGAAGATCTGACTTTGAATGGTGAACACACAGTGCAATATACAGGTGATGTATTATAGAATTGTATGCTTGAAACCTATATAATTTCATTCACCAATGTCACCCAATAAGTTTAATTTAAGAAATCAAACAAGCATTATATTTATTTATTTTTAAAACAATATGAAACAGAAAATTTCCAAGTACAGTATAAAGAACTTTTTTTGTCTTGAACCATTTGGGAGTAAATTGCCAACCTGATGCCCCATCACCCCCAAATACTTAAGGGGCTAGATGTATGTCAGACATTCTCGCACATAATCACAATACAACCATCAAAATCAGGAGAGTAACATCGGTAATCCATACTAGCTAATGCTGAGGCCCCCATTAAATTTCATCAATTGTCCAGGTAATATCCTGTTTAGCAAAATAAAGGCTACACTTTAGAATGTTTGTGGCATTGTCACATCTCTTTCGTCTCCTTTAGTCTGAAGTCTTTCCTCAATCTTTGACTTTCATGACCTTGATTCTTTTGAAGATTACAGCTCGTTATTTTGTGGAATATCCCTCAATTTGGGTATGTTTGTGTTTAGCAGGAATGTCACCAAAGTGATGTTGTGTTCTTAGCGTCTCATCAGGTGACGTTCAATTTCAATTAGTCCTATTACTGATGATGTTCACTTTAATCACTTGGCTAAAATGGTGTCTGGCAGGCTTCTCCACAATGAAGTTACTATTTTTTCTATTGGGAATTAATAAGTATATGTTTTTGTGAGGAGATACTTTAAATCTAAATAAATATCCAATTCCTCGTCAAATTTTAATTTTACTCTTTTATTTATATCAGTATGGACTCATGGTTTCCTATTTTGTCCAATGGATTATAATCTGTTACTATTATTATTTATTTTGATGCCTTAAATTGTCCCATATTCAGCCAGTGGGAATGGCTGCTATGTCATTTTGTCCCATCATCCTTTGAATATTTTCTTTTTTTCTAGCACACACACACACACACACACACACACAAGTTCCAGTCTCATGTTGTACTTTCCCTGGCCAGTGTTGGAATTGGCCATTTCTCCAAAGAACAGTATTACCAAATAAAATAGAGGTTAATCAGTTAAATTTGAATTTCAGATAAATAATGACGTATAGATATGTCCCATGCAATTTTCTTATTTACTAAATATTTGCTGTATTTTTATATATTTGACACCCTACTAAGGAGTCCTTGTTCCTTTAAGAAGCCCCGATCTAGGTAGGTCGGCTGGTTGCAATTTGGGTTCACAGCTTTTAGCTCTCTTGATAGAGCTAGGGAACATTCGTACACACACACACACACACACACACACACACATTTACATCTATATGTATCAACATCAATGCCATATAGATATAGACACATTGCCATCCATGGGTTCACACTAATAACTTCTAATTCCAATCCAACACTTGAGGTTTTATTCTAGTTTTCTCCATTTCCATATGTATGACTTCATTCTCCTAGGGTGACAAACCTGGCTCACTTTATCCTTAATATATTTACCTAATTGATCAATCCTTTCGTATAAAACCAAACTCGTATTGCTGCCTCTGCCCACGTCCCTGAGAGAAGGCCCTGCCGCTTACACTCGAACCCCTGTGCCAGGCTATCCCCATGGGTAGACACCCTCTTCACCCAAGTTGGGCTCTGCCACCTCACCACAGGCTACCCCACAGCATGGGTCCCTCTTCATCTTACGTGGGATCTGACATCCCCACCCCTCCACACCAGCCCACTGTCCGGATCCTCTCCTCTCCCTGCTCAGGATTTGTCACCACACACCAAGCCATCCTCACGTGGGGGCCTCCTCAGACTGCTCAGAATCTGACTCCACACCCATCCTTCCTCCCTGTCTGTACACTCCCCTCACTTTGCTCTGAGCATGAAAGTCTTCAGATAGAAGTGAGGCTTAAGTATGAAATATTATATTACTCTCATTACTCATAACACAAGTTGAGGTTTTCGATGTAAAAGAGGCTTTGACAGAAGCAACCGCAAAAATACTTACTTGGGGGTATTTTTAATCATTTGCATTGAGCTGATGCTAACCATTACTTACTGACTAATAATAAAAATCCAAGAAAAGCCAAAATTAGAAATGTAGGCTACTGTTCAAAACTATGTTTGTCTCCATTTCCTCTCAAAAACCCTCCAAAATAACAGTCAAAGAATAAAAAGTACAAAGAGGACAGGGAGATGAAATGATAGCAGAAAAGAGATATCCGGGAAATTTCTAGAAGATAGAAAGTGAATAGACAAGGGATAGCTAAGAGATAGGAAGCTAAAACTTAAATTCCCGGCAACAAAATGTCCAGCAATAGCCAGCCAATTCCTCAGGTAGAACCCTAGAAAATGTCCAAACTTGAAGTCATTGATTGCCTCTGAAGGCACAGGTACAAGGTAAAGCAGAAAACAAGCTTTTTCTGAAACATAAATGGACAGCCAAGGATCACCAGACACTTAAGGAAAGTCCAAAGTTAAAACAAAAAGAAAATTAACCTGGAGAAAACTGAGACAATACAGAAGAAGAAAAGTATCAAAGATTATGATAAAACTTTATTAAGATGAACAGCATGAGACAGTGGTATGTGGCATGAGTGTATGCGTGTGGTGTGGTGTGTGTGTGTGTGTGTGTGTGTGTGTGTTGAGATCATTAATGATTCATCTTTAATAATAGTAACGTAGATGATATCTTGGTTTGAAAAATCATAACATATCTGTATCAGCATGTGATTTACATGCAAATACTAAGGGGGAAAACCACCTAAAGAGTTGAAAAGCTTGCCTCTGAGGAAGCCACGTTAGATGAGGGAAAAGGCAGATGACTCACATTTTTCTTTTCTTTCCTTTTTCTTTAAAACAAGTCCATATATTACTTTGATAAAAACAAGAATTTAATTTAAAAATTAAGTTTGTATAGATTGAAACATCTTAATGTAGCACAATTTGCAAAGAAGCAGGCTGTGGTGGAAAGAACCAGAATTTGACACTTAGATTCAATTCAATGGGCAATTCTGCCCTCTCACTGCTCATGTAAGTCTATATGAATCTTAACCTTTGAGATTCATTTTATACATTTATAACTTGGGGATAATAATACTTGTTCAACTGTATTAGTTTGCTAAGGCTGTCATAATACATAATGCCATAGGTCAAGTGGCTTAAACAACAGAAATTTAGTTTCTCTCTGTTATGGAGGCTGAAAGTCCAAGATCAAGGTGCCAGCAGGGCTAGTTTTTCTGGAGGCCTCTTTCTTTGGCTTGCAGTTGGCCGCCTTCTCACTATGTCCTCACATGGTCTTTGCCCTGGGAGCTCATCCCTGAGGTTTCTTCCTCTTCTTCTAAAGATACCAGTCATTTTGGATTAGGGCCCTATACTAACAGCTTCATTTTAACTTAATCACCTCTTTAAAGACCTTATCTCCAAATACAATTACATTCTGAGGTTCTAGAGATTGGGATTTCAGCATATGAATTTTGGGGGAACACAATTCAGCCCATCATACCTACTTACTAGGTAGGTACTTTCATTCATTTGCTACAATTTTGTGGGGTTCCCTTAATGTTCCAACCTGTGCTCGGCACTGAGGGTTGAAAGAAAGGATCAAATGAGATAATGGTATTTTGGAAACTAACTTAAAATATGAAAAAAAATATGGCATAGCTCGCCCAACATAATGCTTTGCTTACAGGAAATAATTAAGTTCAATGAACTCAAGTAAGAAAGATGGAAAATTTCTCAAAAGGGAACAAATGAGAAAAACAGGGAAAGTTATTGAACAGCAACTATTATTTCTTAGGCACCTGATATATGTTAGTCACTGACTAAAAAATTTATGTAAACCATCTCATTTAATCATGACTACTACCATGCTGGTTCAATAGTATCAAAATCATTTTACTGGTGAGAAACTTATCACCCACGGACTCAGTAACTTCCCTAAGGTTGTACAGCCAATACTTGGCTTGTATTTGGAGCTGATGCCAATGTCTAGTACCCATGCTCCTTCCACTACTCTCTACTGTGAGTCTCAATCAGCAAGGAATAATGGCTAGTCTTTATTTCTTTCAATTATTTTTGTTAAATATTGAATACGTTGAAAAAGTGTCATTTACGTGTACAGAGAATAACGATAAAACCAGCACATGTATATTCACCATCTGGCTTTAGAAGGAGAATATTCAATACCTTAGAAGTCCTGATATACACCTCTTTCCATTTCTATTATTTTTCCTCTTTCTCCGGAACCATTAATCTAGTTTTGTATTTACTAACCTCACACACACACACACACACACACACACACACACACACTCATTTTCATTTTGTATGTTTTTAAAATCTAAGTAAATCATGTGTTCTCCTGGGACTCACTTTTGCCCCCATCAACATTAGGTCCCTAAGACTTACTGAGGTTGAAGTATGTGGCCCTAATTACATCCCATTGCCTCTGATGGTCTAGTGTTGCCAACCTGGCCTCTAGAATCCTAATATTCCCATTGACTTGGGGGCATCTCTTACCATCAATCTTGATCTAGAGGACAAGCAATTCTGAGCTTCTCAGAATGTATTAGTACATTTCTTATCACTTTAGTGAAGGGAGTATCCTTGGACCCCTCCCAGAGAACATTTTTAGCTGGTAGATGCTCTGGTATTACATAATAAATGCATTCTTGATTCAAACCTGTTTGAATTCTTTTACTCCTTTCTTCTAAGAAATTTCATCATCTCCATCTCATCATTGTTTTCAAGCTTCAAGGAGCCATTCCTGCAATGCACGAGGTACAGTTCCAGGCATTCTACCAGGCTGTTGTCTTGAGTCACTGGATATGCACCCATGTCAATAAACTCTGCCCCACTCAGCCTTGTAGTCTGTCCTCCCTGATCCTGCACATTTATGATCCAGGGAAATTCTTCCAGTTTCTGCTGGTACATATTCACCAGGTACTGCGGTGCTTTTGGTGAATAATCCCTTTCTTCACATAGCAGTATTCCTGTGTTTGGCTCGTAATAAGACTTTTAATTATTAGTCTAGAAGCAATAAAAGGAGGCAGGGAAAGATCTTCCAGACAAGCATCATCTTGCAAGGCATCTGCTCTAAGTAAGTTCTTTGCACAATCTCCATGCAGTTGGAGACTGGTTTCCTCTAGCAAGAAAAAGAGCTCCAGAGAATTCTGGTTCAGAGTATGCAGCAGAGTCTGAGGAGTTAAGTTCTCAATCCATCCACCGAAACATCTCCATCCAAGAGAGGTGTCAGGGCTCCTCTCTTTCCCTTTCAGTTTCCTGACGTTAGCATAAGAAACCTTCAGTGCTTGAATTCAACTTTATTTTTTTTTTTAGTTCTACTGTACTTAAGATGTAACGTGAGGTCTTATTTTTCAGTTCAGTCTACACTCTATAGGAGATGAGACTCCCTTTAAAGATACCATTGATGATTTCTGGCTTTATTTCAATCCATGTTCTAAATTAACAGTTACCTGACCCGAGCCTGTTGTTTCCTTCCTTCATGGCTTCTCTAGCAGTTAACAACAACAAACCAACTCCAAAATTCTAATAACTACCATTGCCCCCCTCCACAAATCTTTCAGTTCAGGAGCTACTCTAAGCTAGTGCATTTTCTCCCACCTGCACACCATCACAGGTAAGGCTCAGTAATAGTGACACTACAGCATGCGGACGTTATCATGACCTCACTGACCAACAGTAACAGGGGCTTTGTTGCCATCCGATCAGCAAGAGATCCAATTCTATAATCCCATTCTGAGGGTCTCCTTCCTTGTATCAATTCTAGAACCTACTGACTTAGGCTGGGTTCCTTTGAAACAGGATCTGAGTGGAAGAGCTATGTTTGAAATGTAAAACATGATACCGGGAAGTCCTGTTAGAGGAGTGGAGAAGTAAAACAGTAAAGAGAAGGAAACAATACAGAGCACTTTCATGAGGAGGGTACCACTGAGGACAACTGTGGCTCAACCCCACAGGTAACATCTGGGAAACAAAGAGACGGCACATCAAAGTTGTCCTGTGCAAGGAGGCTGGGAAGCTGGGATGTTTGCCCCTCAACTCCCATTTGCCATTGTCTGAGGGCTGTTCCCCAGGCGTGGGCTTGCCCGCATATAGGTAGAGAGAAGCCCTCAGGCTATAGGCAGGGAGTCACAAGGGTTTCCATTAAGGTTGGCTTGTACTGGATCATCCCAGAGTGTCCAGCGGATGTGCGCAGGACACCGATGGCTGTCAGATATACCTTCCTTAACTTCCTATCTAAAATAACACACACCCCTTCATTACCCTTTCCTCTTCCATTGCTTTCTTTTTCTTCAGTAGGATTTCTACCCAGCATTCTATTCTATTTATATTTATTTATAGCCTCCTCCCCACACATGCACTAGATTATAGGCCAAAGACTTCATGTGATTTAGTCACTGCTATGCCCCACACCCAAAACAGTACCTAAAACATGGCATGGACACAATAAATATTTTTGAATGAAGGAGTAAATGAAAAGAAAATAATATTTGTAATAAGGCTTGAAAACAGCCTCTGTGGTTAGGAAGTCAGGAAGGAGAAGAAGGTTAGGGTTTTAGAAGAGGGGCTCTTTGAGCAGAGTCATGAAGATGTGCATAAGTTTGTCAAGGGAAACAAACATGGGAAAGTTGTTCCATTCAAAACCTTTTCTGTCTCAGTTGATTAGAAGAAAGCCAGTTAATTCCTTGAGAAAGAATGATAGAATTTTAAAAGCCAATGCTTTGGGGGAAAAATACCTACTAAAATAATCAATTCATGCAAGGATTATTAACGGATCTTAAAACTATTAGGAGAAAGTTAAAGGCAGACAAGATAATCATTTGTTGATAATGTATATGCCTTCATTTCTTTTGGATCAATATCCAATAGTTAAATGGCTGGGTAGTTTGGTTGGCATATGTTTAACTTTTTAAGAAATGGTTTAACTGTTTTTGAAAATGGTTGTATAATTTAACATTCCCACTAGCAGTACACGAGAGTTCCAGTTGCTACACATCCTCGCCAACACCTGGTATGGTCAGTTTTGTTTTGTTTTTAAATCCTATTCATTCTATTATGTGGATGGTGGTATCTCACTGTGGTTTTAATTTGTGTTTTTAATTTTTATGAAGGCCAATTTATTGGGTTTTTTTCTTTCATAGTTTATGCTTTTCGTGTTGTATTTGGCAAAGAAATCTTTGCCAAACCCAAGGCTACTATGATTTTCTCCTCTGTATTCTTCTGGAAATGGTATAGTTTCAGTTGTTTCATTTAGGCATATGATCAAATTTAAGTTGATTTTTATATATGATGTGAGGTGAAGGTCGAGATTCATTGTTGCTGTTGGTTAATGTATGCTTATTCTAAATCAAGTGTGGGATGATGAGATTGAATATAGAGAGGACATCAGTTAGAGATTTAAAAGTAGGAAGAAGACTTGGTGATTAATTATAGCCTAGATTTTCTAGGACTGTCCCAATTTTTAATTTTCTGTCCTTTCCTTTCCCCCCAACTTTTGTTGTAAAAAATTTAAACATACAGAGGAGTTGAAAAGAACTTTCGTAAACTTTTGTAAACACTTTTATAAACACCCATGTACCTACCACATAGATTCTACAGTTGTTAAAGTGTTTCCATATTGCTTTAATTGCCTTCTGAAACACTTGAATGAAAATTGCAGAAACCATGACACTTTACACCTGCTTCAACATACAATGTTAGGATATTCTTCAGTATAAAAATAATTCCATTTTCACACCCAAGAGAATTAACTATTATCCCCTATTGTCATGTAATATCCAGTCCTATTCCAATTTTCCCTAGCGTCATCTCTGGTGTTTTCAAACCAGCATCCAATCAAGTTTCACTCATTGCATTTTATTGTCATGTCTCTTTAGTCTTTTTTAATCAAATATTCCTCCACCTTTTTATAATGTGCCTTGTAGAATGTACCATATTCAGTGCATATTGCATAATTCCATTTACACAAAAATCTGAAAAATGCAAACTAACCTATTGTGATGGAAAGCAGGTCAACCATTACCTGGGAATAAAGGCAGAGGGCAAAAAGAAGGAGGGATGGATTGCAAAAGCCTCTGGGGAAACTTTCAGGGTGATGATATGTATATTATTTGATTGTGGTGATGGTTTCAGATATATATACAGAAGGTGCCAAAAAAATGTATACACATTTGGAGAAAGAAAAAAACTGTATTAAAATTGTATTATAGGGGCCGGCCCCGTGGCTCAGGTGGTTGGAGCTCCATGCTCCTAACTCCGAAGGCTGCCGGTTCAATTCTCACATGGGCCAGTGGGCTCTCAACCACAAGGTCGCCGGTTCAATTCCTCAAGTCCCGCAAAGGATGGTGGGCTGCACCCCCTGCAACTAGCAACTGGCAACTGGACCTGGAGCTGAGCTGCGCCCTCCACAACTAAGACTGAAAGGACAACAACTTGAAGCTGAACAGCACCCTCCACAACTAAGACTGAAAGGACAACTTGAAGCTGAACGGCACCCTCCACAACTAAGATTGAAAGGACAACAACTTGACTTGGAAAAAAGTCCTGGAAGTACACACTGTTCCCCAATAAAGTGAAAAAAAAGAAATATTGTATTATAATACTCTCTCTCTCTCTCTCTCTCTCTCTATATATATATATATACATATATATACAAACATATATACACACATATACATATATATGTATACACATATATACACACATATATACATATATGTGTGTATATATATGTATATATGTATTTATGTATATATATGTATATATGTGCGTATACATATATATACATATATACTGATAACAAAAGATGAATACAAGTCGTGTGTATACCTTTTTTTGGCACCCTCGATATATATACTGATAAACTATACATTTTAATTGTGCATTTATTGTATACTAATTACATCTCAACAAAGCCTGTGAAAGGTTGGAGGGGAGCAGAATGTACTATTGAAAATATAAGACAGAAAATTTTAAATTGGGATTGTCCTGGAAAATCCAGGCGGATAGTAATTTTGCTCCATATCAACCACCACGTCTTTATCCTACTTGCTTCTAAATTTCTGTCTGATACCCTATTTTCACTCACATCACTTTACACTGGGTTTAGAAGAGGAGTAAATCTTAAACAATAGCAAAAATGCGTTTTAAGTTTTAAACTACTTCTATGAAAGTGCTTGAAAATGATTTAAGAAAACATTGAAAATGAATTTTCATTTAAAAACCGAAAGAATTAAAAAAGAGAGACTTTCAGTAGCTCCCCCCTTGCCTCCTGAACTAAATATAGAGGCCATTCCCAAGAGGATCTAAATTTCTCTTTTCGGCTTTTTCTCCCAGTCCCACTTTGTACATAGCCTGTTCCCAGGTTGATTGGCCTGCCTGCTATTTGCAGAGCCCGCACCTGCACGACTGATGCTTCTGTCATCCAAAGGAGGGGGACCAGGATGAGCTCATGCAAGGGAAGCAGCGCTCATCGGAGATGCAGATTTTAAGAAGGCACCAAAAAACTCAGTAAGCAAGTATTTTCAAACCAGTATCCAGTGAAGTTTCACTCTTTGCCTTTGGCTGTTATGTCTTCATGGTCTTTTTAAATCTAGAACATTCCCACTACCTTTGAAAAAATCATACAGAATATACCATATCCAGTACCTATAGAGTAGCTCCACTTTATGTTTATAGTATATAATATTTTATATTAACGTATTTAAAGTCAAAATTAGTGCAAAATACATATGATGTCAAAAACGTTAATGAAGACAGGATGAGGATGAGGCGTTGCCTTGAGGCTCCGGCTCCAATGTGGCTCTAGGCGGCATGGTCTCAGACCCCCACTGCCTGAGTGAAAGCGCTCGCTGCACCTGTCCGAGGGCCTGGCAAGTCCTGGGCACCCATTCACCCGACTACAATTTTCTGCTCCTTCTGTGTATTACTCCCCTCATTAAAGAAAGGACAAAAAAACAGCAGCTATGATTAAGACGTCTAAGGATAGAAGACTAATGAAGGAAAAAAATATATACCAGGTGTGTAATCAAAGAGAATACAGATTGTCTCCAAGACAAAGAACGTCACCTGCTTTCCGCATGTGAAGATAGACCACAAGGGCAAAAACAAGCTATTATCTTAAATAGTTCTCATTTCAAAATTCTCTTTTTTATACCAGTAATAATCATCCCGAATAATTGAAATCATCTTTCTGATCCTACGCGAACTTTTTGTCATAAACAGATATACATTCTTGATATAAAATCAATACAGTATATAAAGCCCCTTTCCAGATTTTCTTATCTTTCAGTTGTTATAGGCTTCTTTTGCAGTAGGGATGAGAAGAATTGTCAATTTGTGGGCGCTCACGTTCTTTGTGATTCAATAACCATTTTGACAGTCTTCTTTTGCGGGCCCAAGACTTTAAAATAAAAATCTATGAAAGTATTCAGTGACAAATAGGGTATCTCAGTATTACCATTGTTTTCCTGTATTAATCCGAGATTTAATTATTCAGTTCATTTCTTCAGGCATCTTGATTTCATCATATGTAGTCTATTTTCTAATCTGGATAAAACTGGTTTGGTTCTTATGACTCTGTAAATACATATTATAATATAGAAAATCTCAAGTCTTAGAGAGAGAAAAAATCCCTAATATAACTTACTGAGCTGCTGTACATTTTCATGTTCTTAGCAGTATTCTTTCTAATTGTATATGTAATGCTGCTTTGTTTGGTAATATAGTCTGCTTTTTAACATTATCTGGTCTTATCAGAAAATAAATACAAGCAGAGTTCAAATGGCTTAAGAAAGTACTCCCTGTGTAAAAGGATAAATTCTTGCCCCTTATATTAGGGTAAATTATGTCCCACATTCACTGAAAACTTAAAACTACTATTAATTATAATGGCGATCCATCTCTTTAGTTCAATATTAAGAGTGAACAATAATAAACAACACAAAAAAACCTGAAATATTTTTTAATAACATAGAACTGACTAGATTTCTTCGTTTCATTAGTCCAATTAAATCTATCACATACAAAATGCATCTTGCCTATGTCAAGGGAAGAAACCAGCTATATGGCTTGGAGAATGCCTTATATTTTCATTTGCACCAGTATTACTGGTGATTCATAAATTATATTTTGAAAGTTTAACTACAATTTTAGATTTTATTACTGACCATAAGCAGTAAGACATTAATACATGGTAGTCATTTGGTAGGGAGGAAGGTCCAGATATGCTCCTAAAAAAATAGGTAGAGACCAGCTTTTGGGGGCATCTGCCTTTCTTGGGCTTCATCAGATTTTGAAATCCAGAATTAGAACAGGATCTTCATTGTGCACCAGAAGGGCTTATTCCTATTACACTAAGGAGAGGAACTGGTTAGTCAGGAACATGGTAAATCACTTGTGGGTACATTGGTCTCCTCACAGTTGACAATGTAAGCAACTGATTTCCTCAGGGAACAAAGAGAAGACCTTCAACATAGCAGGCACAGTACTCGTTGCCTGCGGAAAGCTGTTAATGCTGGGTGCTGAATGTCTGACAGTTTCCAAGCTTTGATCAAGGAGCGTCAGTGATCTTGCTTGTGTTGTCTACTGCAATATACTCGGCACCCATCACTCGGCCTGGCACGTAGTATATGTGTAATACATAGCGCTGATGAATTTTCAGAAGTCTATAGCCTTGAAAATATAAGGAGGAATCTTAAATGCATATTGCTAAGGGAGAGAAGCTAGTTTGAAAAGGGTACATACTGTATGATTCCAAGTGGATGACATTCTGGAAAAGGGTAAACTACAGAGGCTAGAAAAGATCAATGGTTGCCAGGGCTTCCAGGAGAAGGAGGGAGGGAGGGATGAGTAGGTGAAGCAGAGAGGATTTTTAGGGCAGGGATACTATTCTGAAAAAAGTTTTTTGTTTTTTTTTTTTTGTTTTTTTTTTAAGGAGGGTGTAGCTCGCAGTGGCCCATGCAGGCATTGAACCGGCAACCTTGGTGTTATCGCACCACACTCTAATCAACTGAGCATATGGCCACTCCCAGGGACACTATTCTGTATGATACTGTAATAGTAGATATATGTCATTATATATTTGCCAAAACCCATAGAATGTACAATACAAAGATTGAGCCCTAGTGTAAACTGTGGATTTTAGTTAATAATAATGTATCACTATTGGCTCATCAATTATAATAAATGTGTCACACGAATACAAGCTATTAATAATAGGGGGAACTGAGGAGAGGGTCGGGGTGTATGGGAACTCTTTGTATTTTCTGCTCATTTTTTCCCGTAGATCTAAAACTATTCTAAAAATTAAAATCTATCAATTAAAAAACAAATTCTATGAAGACTGACTTCCAGGATAATATAAAAAGAGTTATCAGAAACCAGGTGCGTGAATGAAGGAGATATTTGAGATAATATTCATTAGAGCCTATTTTATTTTGAGTACATAAACATCTACTGAGTGCCAACTAAAGCATTTGTAGGCAGTGTACAGTACAGAAAGGAAACTGCTCCTTATTTTGAGAACTACAAAGAAGAGCTTTTTATCCTCTAGGCCACAAGATTCTTCAGGCGAGAAAGTGTTCACCTGCCAAAGAAGAAGAAAAAAACACCAACGTTGCAAAGATTAGGTAAATATATGAAGACAGGGAAAGCATCTCAGTAAAAGCACAATAAAGGTAAAGGAGCTTATGTTGCAAATAAGTGAATGCAAGAATTATGACCTCTTGAAGCAGTCAGAAAGCTTGTGCATGATTTTATAAGTCCTCTGAGCCATGCTGCACCCACCTGGAGTGTCTCTCTCTCTCTCTCTCTCTCTCTCTCTCTCTCTCTCTCTCTCTCTCTCTCTCTCTCTCTCTCCCCCCCCCCCTACTGCACACACACCACACACACATACTAGCTGTACTCTTTCTAAAGATCTCCAAGTTATAGACAATTGGATGCAGCCGTAGGAGGTAGGAGAAAGGGTGTTTCATTTGATGCTTAAAACAAAACAAAGCAGAACACGGTCTTATACAATTAGGACATCTTTTTATCACCAAAAAGGCAGAGAGCTGGTGCTGCTCATTCCTGCTCCCACACTTATCCATCCTGGCTGAACTTTTGTGACTTCCTTTATTTTTCCAATCTGGCCTGGGTGTATATTTTAAGCTGGTTTTATCTGTACATCAATTGCAATGCAAATGGTAAAGAAAGATGACAAAAGGAAAGCAGTATGATTTCCCCTAAATCCTACCCCACATAAGGAGAGCCCAAACTTGAATACAGCATTTGGGAACTATGACCTACTCAAGATAGATTACAAAAAACAAACAAACAAACAACAAAACCACACAGATTGGGGACATTTGTTGAATATCCATGAAGGAAGTGGTAATGTGCAGATAGGGCGTTATGGTCAGAAGGTTCAGATCTACTACTTACCAGCCTGGATGGTCACGTAGTCTGTCTGAACCTCATTTTCACATCTCCAGTATAAGGGTTTAATAACACTTGGTCCTCACAACAGACAGTTATACTGAACATAAAATGAGATAATGAAAGCAAAAGTTATTGTTATGCTATCATTGTCATTATTCTTTCCCTCACTGGAAAAATACAGTTGTCCCAAAGGAACAGGAAAGTGCTTAAGTGTTTTAGGGTATGATTCAACCCTTGGTATGACCCTGGAAGGTTGGAAATATATACAGTGGCTTTCAAGTTCAGCAGACAATTATCACCAGGGCTGAACCATATGGCCATATGAGGTACGCACTGCACAGCTCCAGGGGGCACCATTTATATTTTGGGACATGTAGTGGAAAACTAAGGATTAGCTGATAAAGATTTCAGATCTCACTGTCTACAATACACTCAAAAATGATTAAGCAAACCAGATCGCTGGTTATCCAAACACGTGGCACATGGATCTCATGTTTTCAAATAAATTTGATGAATGCAAGGGATTTCCATCCTGAAGCTCCAAGTCTTTTTTTAAGTGATAAAAAGATGTATATAAATGATAAAACTAAACAGGGACAACAAAAAGTGTAGACCCCCCCCCACTTATTATTTAAGTCCTACAATCAATTCTGAGATCAGCCACAACAGAAATATTACTTTAAATACAAATTTTAAATAGCGCTATGGAAACACGGAGTTTCTTCCTTGTGCAAATGAATTTTTCTCTCAAAAGAAAGAGAATGAATTGGACAGAGAACAGGTACCACAACCCTGATCTATTTGACAGCAGGGAACACTGATCCTAGCCTTTGGATATTTTCCAGAAATTTTTTCTCTTAACACTTATGCAGTTCCAACCAACAGCTTAATAGAATCTTTTTTTTTTAAACTTGGAAGTTATTCTAACCTTCATCTGAAAAAAATGAACAAATGGATATTTGGATAAATGAACAATATGGATCTTCTAAAGAGAAATGAGATAGTTAACCCTACCAGATACTAACACATATTATAGAGCAACAAGAATTTTAAAATTTGTGGTATTGATATGAGGATTGAATTGACAAATCTTATTTTATTTATTTTATTTATTATTTATTTATAATTATTTATAATACATTTATAATATATTTATTAAATATTATTTATTTATTTATTTTAAATTGACATGTTAAAAGTTGTATGACAAATCAATTAGGAAGGAAGAATCATTCAATAAATTGTAATGGGCTTAAGAGTTACCAATTGGGAGAAAAATGAACTCACCTCACATTGTAAATAAAAAGAAAAAATTATACAATATGTAAAAAGATGAAAAAGAAAAATCAAGCTTTAGGTGAGCTAAAAGACAGGAGAATTACATATTTTTTGAGCTTCTGGAAAATATAAATTTCTAAGCTTGAAAACAACAGAAAAATAAAAAAATTGACAACCTAAGAACAACCATAATTTTGGAAGTTAAAATAACAAAGGCAAACAGCACACTAGGAAATACAGTCATTTATGGGAAGGGACTAATGCATCTAAAGAGTTCAGATAAACAGATATAAAAATTACCGAGACTCGAACAGGTAAATCAGCCAAGGGCATGTTCAGAACATTTACAGAAGAACGTTTACAAGTAGTTTTAACCAAAAAATTTTCACCTGCAGTTGTGATTTTAAAAAGCAACAAATAAAAAAATATGTCGTTTTTACCTATTAAATTGGCAAAATTAAAGAGTTATGAAATCATTAATGTAGAGGGAACAGAAAAATGAATATGCTATACATTTCTAGTTACACAACCTTTTAGGAAGTAATAAATTTGACAAAATATATCAAAAAGTAAACAAGATCTCCTGCCCATTTATCCAGGGTCCCTAGTCTGAAGAGGAAGAAAATAAACAGTATAGAAAAAGCCACATGTACTAGTACAGTCATAGAACATTATTTATGATTACAAAAGATTGGAAGCAACTAAATTATGTAACAATCTGAAATTGGTTCAGTAAAGTATAGAACTGGTCAAACAGTAGCTTGAAACAAAAACAATGAATGAATGAAACACATACTATGGAATATTATTCAGCAGAAAATAAAATCACTACATAAATCAAATGGCCATGCAGTGCAGCAATAGTTTTGAGTTTTTTCTCCTCCTTTGTCCAACATGTTTACCAACCAATTCCCTTCTGATAATAGCATCCCTTTCCTTTGGAAAATCTTTCCCAGTCTGGTGTCGTCCTGGTGGGAATGTACATCGTGATAGCTCAACCTCATCTCCGTTAACTGGCGAGCATATGACCCAAATTTGACTAGTAACAATAACATCCCTCTGTATGTGGTAATTGTCCAAAGGAGGAATACATTTTTCTTGCCTGACAAATTTGAGTCCTTTCCCGGATTTTTCCAAAGTGAGAGCAGACAGAGGCTCTCTCTTCCTTTTGGATGACGTTGGGCTATTGGCAACTGTACCTCCTGCTGATTGGGTTGAGAAATGCTGGAGGATGGAGGCAATACACAAAGAGAATCAGAATAAATGAGAGAGAAAGAAAGATCTGAGGACATCCCCTGAACCCCTGGATATAACACTACCTAAACTCCTTCTACTCCCCACCTACACATGGTTTGGAATGGTAAAGCTGGTATGGGTTGGAATGTAGTCCTTAGTATTCATGTTCTCACCCATGCAGAAATAATTTCTGTGCAGTATCTTTGGTCACCAGAGTACTCTTAAGAATCTAGATCAGAGAAGTAACTGCCCTGTTTACAGTCTTACAAAGTTTCATGTTGCTCTTAGACCAAGAAATAAACTCCTTACCATGTCCTGTGAGGTCCACAGGATCAGCCCCCTTTCTCTCTCTCTCTCTCTCTCTCTCTCTCTCTCTCTCTCTCTCTCTCTCTCTCTCTCTCTCTCTCACACACACACACACACACACACCCTCCTTTATTCAGCTCCCTCCATGCTCCTCTTTCTCATTTATTCTACCACATTGGCCACCTTTCTGTTCCTCAAACAAGGGTCATTCCTGTCATGAATCCTTGACTTGCTGTCTCACATGTGAGGAATGCTCTGGTCCTGACCCTCACAAGGTCAATTCTTACTTGTCAATCAGGTCCTATCTCAAATGACATTTTCATAAGATCTTTCCTTACTGCTTACTCTACATGACTCTCCTTTATTTACTTCACATTATCTATGTCTATCTTAAATTACCTTATCTATTTGCCTTTTGTTTTAGAATGAAAAAAAAATAGGATAAAAACTTTTAAGTACACTGAGATTACAACTAGGAAACAATAAGCATATGAGAAAATATATCAGATTTATAACATGGGGGTGATGGAGATTGATTATGTCTGATTTCTTTCATCTTTTTCCTGATTTTTCCACATTCTCTGTAATGCATTTATATGTTTCATTAATCAAGAAACAGGTAGAAAGAAGTCATATGCCCTTCAGAAACCACTAGCTTCCTGGCATTTCTATGAAGAATCTCAGTTACCCCAGTCTTAATTTTCAGAAAATACAATGACAGGTTTTGCCAACAGCAAGCCTGAGAAAATCTCTTGGTTAAAAATGAAGGAAAAAAATTAAAAGGAGCATTTGGGATGATAAAGGATAAATCATAAAGGATAAAGTTGCATTGGGTCATTGTTTAAACTGCCAAAGCACAAAACATAACTGTGATGATTTTTCTATACATACACATTAAGCTCCCATCAAGACATATAAAGATCAGATACAATAATAAAAGTTCTTAGAATCATTTGTCCCAATGCCGTTGCCAAGTGCATAATGAAAAGGATCCATTATTTGTTTTCTGCAACATGGGAGTAGTTAATTGCAAATAAAAAGGCTATGCGCTAGAAATTCTACAATTTTTATTTTTAAAGTGGTATTTACACTTTTTTAAAATTTAACGCTTCATAAAAGTATCCCCAAAGTCTACGGTGATCCCATCTGTTTCGTAAACTCCACAGTGAACTTCCTCCTTGGAATCACATTTCTCTATATTGCCAGTCCTCTCCTTGCTCTATCACACACATGGACCTTGGCACTTCTGCCCTCCCAGAGATCCCACAATCACCCTCGCTGGTTTCTGTAAGAATTTTACCTGTTTTTCAACCACCTAGTCTCAATTTGATGGAAAACTTTATTCACTTTTTCCATAAATGAAGTGCACAGATCCTGGGCAGAAACAAGGCAGTCCCCTCTCCTGAAGCTTACAGTTTACTGGGAGAAACAAACAAAAACAAATGCACAAACAAAATAAATACAAAATTTGATAAGTTCTCAGGAGGAAACAAATAGGATTTCCTTCTATGATGGTCAAGGAAAGTCCCTCTGAAAAGGTGAATTGAAACCTGAAGCATGAGGAAGAGTCAGCCTAGGGTAGAAAAAAGGCACAGTTTATTTGAAGGTTTGTGTACTTGGAACATCATAAGCAGCGGGATAAGTGGCATCAATGAAGGTGAGTTGGTTATAATCAAGTATCGCCTTACAAGTTGACTTTTATTTAAAGGGCAATATGAAATAATTGAAAAGTTTTAATCTGAAAAGTGACATATCTGATTTACTTTTATTTTTGCCTTGTTTTTTCTCTTTATTTACTGGTTTTCAAGATAAGGAGTGGGTTCCTCAGTATCAAAAAGGTAGAATAATTTTGTTGATATTACAAAATAACTGGCTAAGATTTTGATTGGGATTATGTTGAATCTATAGATTAAGTTGGGATGAACTGACATCTTGATAGTATCCATGAAGGTGGACTATCTCTCCATTTATTTAGGTCTTTGGTTTCTTTCATCAGAGTTTTGTAGTTTTCCTTATATAGGCCTTGAACATATTTTGTTAGGTTTATACCTAAGTATGTCTTTTGGTTAATGTAAATGACATTGTGTTTTTAATTTCAAATTCATTGTTGGTACATAAGAAAGCGACTGACTTTTGTATATTAACCTTATATCTTACAACTTTGCTATAATTGCTCAATTAGTTATTTTTTTTAATGATTCTTTGGGATTTTCTACGTAGATAATAATCTAGTATCCTTCAAAGAGTCTTTCAAAAATATATCATTATGAATTCATGGATTTGAATATTTTAATCGGATACAATCTCTTGCAATTATCATTTTATCAATACATAATTATCCCATATGGGGCCATTGGGCGTCTCTTCAAGTTAATTCTTGAATCCTTTTGATATGACCTCACTAGTCTTGGATTGCTTCACTGCTATCTGGTATGGCAAGATATTTCAGACTAGTCTCTTACATTTCTTACCCCAGACCTGTAATCAGCTTATTCTCCAAAGAGCGCTGACTCCTTTTACTGATGGTCCAGGTGGACTACACCATCTCCTAACCAGTTTCTCCAATTCCACTCAATTTGTTTTAATTCCATTCTCTAGATAAAAGCAAAATTGATTTTAAAATCACACCCAGAATTGTGACTTCTAAATACGGTTTCCCAATAAAAGGCTCCTTGGGGAAAAGAAAGACTCAAGAACAACTTCCAAGTTTTGAGTGAAGACTGATAGTAATATCAGAATAATGAATATTCTGGGAAAGATTTGAAGTGGGATATTAAATCACTATTTCCAAAATGCCAACAGTCTAAAATTTAAAGCTATTGTATAAACAATGTTCCCAAAAATCCCATACACTTAGTAAGGGTTTACATTACTTTGTATACTCTTCCAGTCATTATTGACTAAATCTATAATTTGAAAGTTGCAAGCAATGTGTTCATTCTGCCTTGTGGCCTGCATTTTCCCATATAGACAATTTGAAATCTCATCACTTTAAGAGATATTTAATCATGCTAACATATAATACACTTAATCAGTTTCTTATTTTGGGTTATATTCCTTCTGATTTTTTATTACTGTGTCTCAGTTAAGACTCTTGTTATATGCAACAAAAAGTGATTCAAGTTACTTTAAGTTGAAAGGGTAATGTATTGTAAAGATAGAGGGGTGTGTCATGAAGTAGAAGGGCAGAATGCAATTTGGGAGTCTGAAAGAAGCCAGAAAGTTGTTAGTTCATTCTTTGTTTATTTCTGGTTTTCTTGGTGACTCTGCCTCATTCTTCTTTTCCTTATCCTGATCGTCTCTCCTAGTAGGGGAATAGAGTTACCCACAGCCCTGGTTTATTTTACCACCCTGATCATTATAAAGGCTAACCTGCAATTCTCTGTCCCAGTTCCACATCCTAGCTTGCATTAGATCCATCTCTGGCTGAGTTGTAGCTCAGGAGGTGACATTATCCAATATAAACATGGCTGCCAGTGCCCTATCCCTGTGGATGGACAGTGGGAGAAGTTTCTAGAGAAGAGGGAGTGGTTCATGGGCTGGGCTGACCCCTAGAAGAAGTCACTACAGTTTGAACAATGCTGCTATGAACAAGTTTGTGGAAGTTACTTTTTTCCTCTTTGGAGTATGTTCTTCAAAGTGGAATTACTGAGTCTCAGAGTATGAACAATTCATGGCTTATCCTTAGACAACATGAGCTGGGCCAATGCTGAGGATAAGAGAGGAAATGAGGGTGTTGGGAAATACTGGTCTGGTGGCTCTGAAGAAACTCTTCCTTATCTCTATGGTATGCCTTCTAAGTCATTGCCTATTTCTACCCTCAGAAAGCTCTAGAATGAATATATTCTCTTCACATTCTTTTCCTTTCTTTTTTTTCTTTTTGTCCTTTCAGTAGTTTTTACTGAACAGAAGAAATGAGAGGACAATACAATCCAATGCTCATGTAGTAACATCACATTCTTAAAGAGAGTTATGAAGTTGCGAATTAATAACTTCTCACAAATAAATAGCGCACATCCTGTCATCTTTCTTATTGGTCCCATTTCCCAACACCTTTCACAGGCTACTGGCCTTTGCCACTCTCTCTACTTTTCCCCCTCAGACTGAGGATCTGAACACTTTCCCTGCAGAATATAATACTAGGAAGTACTCATAAGCTTAAACTATTAATTCCTTTGAGTAATGATAACTGTCAAGGCTATTGATTACTTAAGTACTTTACGTTTTCCACATTTTAACAAAATTGCATTGTTCTTTTACTACTTGGGGCCAGAATTCTAATTTATCTTTGGGTTCTTTAATTCATGACTGGGAATATTACAGAATTCAGTCCAAGATCGCAGAAAGTGGAGGGAAGCATAGGCTAGAGAGAACCAGGACCAAGGACATCCCAGGTCGAATCCATCCTGGCTGAGCTGGCCTAGTAGACTGTGAAAGAGGTCATATGCCAGAAGAGACAGACTGAGGAGTCAGCCAGTATAAATGGGAGGTGTCTGACGGACCTGGAGGAAATGACCAAGTGTGGCCTCTGAATGGCAAACCAGCTATTGAAACTAAGGGTCTTGGCTGGGCAAGAAGGCAAAGGTAGGCTTGGAGTCCAAGAGATGGGGGTCCAAGCGGTGGACATGTCCATCTCGAGGGACCAGAAGGATAAGCAGAGAGATCTGATTCCATACATTAGCTTAAGGGCAGTATTTGCCATGTTTCCAATACATTACAATTCCCCCAAATTGCCCTTTTTCTTTACTGTGTTATAGTGTTCCCATGTTGCTTACTTAAAATTGTACAACTAACGAAGGCACTGTAGGAGCATGACTCTTGGCTCTAAGTCAGAGTCTCATCCTCTGTTGTTTTAAGTGCAAGTGATGAGGGCTGGCATAGCCTGACAGGTGTGTTCTCATCCCCAGCATGATGGGACTATGCAGGTACCACTGGCTGGGGCTGCAGCCCAGGCAGGGCGGAAGTGTCCCCTGGAAGATCCCTCAGTTCTTAAAGGAGTTCTTCCACAGATACAATGGGGGAGAAGGGGCTCTTGCCTTATATCATTCATTATTTTACACACTCCCACCTAATTTTAAGGGTATAAAGGGATTGGCAGCTGTTTTCTGAGTTTGCAGGGAAAAGTGCTGAAAGCAAGTAAGTAATTGGGAAACTTGAAGTTCATAGAATGAACAAGGCATCGATGTACGATAGAGTGACTTATAACTGTTCTGGGAACACTTTACCAGTGTGTTAGAGATATGGTTTGCCATTTGTTTGAAAGGATTCAAAGAATAAACAGCAAAAGCCACTCTGGTAGTTTTGGGGGAAAGATGTAGGAAAAATTACAGAAGAGGAGGGGGAGGAAGAGTGCACAAGGGCCGTTAAGCAGCTGTCTGTTAGAGAACATTTAACTTAAAATTATATAAACAGCTATTGTACTGTGAAACAAATAGTTTTGCAACATTTCCATCCTTGCCTCCTTACGTTGCTGTTCTCAGACTTTGCTAGATGTGAAGCTCAGATTGAATATGACTCAATCCCATTCATCAGTATTGAGAGAAGTATTTGGCATGTTTTTCCAGTACATTATAATTCTCCAAAATTGCCTCTTTTCTTCACTCGATTGTATTTCCTCCCATGTTGCTTTACTTAAAATTGTACAATTCATAGACAATTAAGGCTTGCTCCAATGAATATGCTCAAATTTCTCACTTGACATAGAATTGTATGTGCTTCTGTCTTTGTTAGTGACTAACCCCCTCTGAGTACTTAATTCTTAATAAATATTAAGTGATGCATTTTCTTTTATGCATACTGGGCATACTCTCAAATTTTGTACCTTTTTGGATCATGTGCTTTTGGTAATAGTGAATCAAAATAGGTTTATATTCAAATGCTTCTTTGAATTCAAAATAGAGAGAAAGGGATTCTAGGATCTTCAAAACACTAGGGAAATGTGACCCCGCAATGGAATTATGTCAAAGGGAACTGCCAGGATAAACCGAGGAAGGTTCTCCTTACCATAAACTCTGGAAGTGGAAGCAGAATTTTTAAAAATAGGATGTCTCAAATTAGATTTTATTGACAATTATAATAATAATTTAAATTATTTCAGGCTATGTATAATCACCTGAAAATATCAAAATGCATGTAATGAACTCTGCTTTAACTAGATGGGACTATAATTTTTCAAAACAGTGAACTCCAACTTATATTTAGTAAGATTTTTTTTTTCACTATGCTACTGACCTAGTTTCAGACGTGGACTCAGAAGTCCCAGGTTCCTAGGAGAATAGGAAGAAAAGTTACTTGCTTATATTCTGCAATTTATTACACTAATTTATGGTCCTTCAGGTCTGGTCAGGGGATGGGCTGTTCTTGTTTTATAGAAGAACCTTTTTGTCCTTTGTTGGGGATGTTTCCAGCAATTTAACAATTGACTCTAATAGAATCTTATGAATAAAACTAATGAAAACATGAAGAAATGAACTCTAGAGACCAAACATACAGTAGCTTATTGTTCACTCTCTGGAGAATAGAAATACCTTCTCTAACAAGGTACAATGGTGCAAACAGGAACTAACACTTGGGTTTCAATGAACAAGGCATTCAGGGTCAGGAGAAGGCCAGTACTGCCAACCTTAATCTGGTCAGTAGGAGTGAAGTCCACAAACAGATATAAGCAAAAAGGCTAATGTGTGTCAGCTTTTGGATGTGTTCGGATGATTGTTAAAATTGTTTTAAGAGAGCAAGAAATTACAGAATCTAGTTTCTGTCCTTAGAGCCATCTTGACGTCTTTTTTTAAAGGAGCTATATATAAGCAGTGTTTTATCATTCACTAAAGCCAATCCTTAATTTGCTTATTCTCTGGGACCTTAGGAAGTATATAGGAAATATGGGAAGGGAGAGTTGGTACAACTGAAATCCTAGATGGTTTTTAATTACCAAATTCTTCAATAAAGCAAGACTTTTATTGGAGTTGTAATCACAGAGAGACTCAGACAGAGCAAATCACTCACTTTCTTGGGTCTCAGTGTCCTCGTCTATAAAATGAGGGGTGAATATCTTTAGTGTTTACCCAGGTGCGCCACCCATGCCACTGGTAGTACATGAGATGATTTTAGGTGGTAGGTGGACAATTGTTTTAAGTTATGTATTTGTTTCACTAGCCTATCGAACTAGTACTGTTTATGAATATTACTACTTAGAAGTAACGTGGGTATTAAATTTCTTTTTTTTTTAAAAGCCAGTCAGCATAAAGTATTAAGTAAATGACATGAGGATATGACAAAATAGTGACATGTTATTTTTTAATGAATAACATCTGGAAACTACTAGGCTGGATAATCCCTAAAGTATGTTTTAGCTCTGCGTCTAAAATGTCTGTAATTTTTAAGCCTTTGTTCCAAACCCTGTTCACATTAACCATAATAAAGAAGCCAAAGTTAAATAAAACAGACAAAGGTTAAACAGCAGAAGTGGAAAGAAAGAAAAGCAAAGTGCTTAGATAATTGTTAGATTTGATAACGACTCAAGAATTAAAACTGGACATTTTCTTTTGATTTTGACATAGAATTTTCACATAACTGTCTAAGCAGTCTCATGAAACACTTTCACAAAAGCCTTTTTAAAAACCCCATCTTGAATTATAAATTCTGTAAATGTGCTCCAAATGTTTATATTAAGATCAACTCTGATGTTCTAAAAGAATTGCAGATTCTGTAGTGGTTGTCCTTTGACTGCTTGTTGGAATGGAAAGATAACAACACACATACTAACTTCATCTACTGAGTGCTCAGCAATGATCTTGCACTTTATAAACTTTATCTTATGTAATCCTCACAACAACCTACAAAAGAGGTATTATTTCCCTTATTTTCAGGTTAAGAAAGTGCAGCTCTTTGAGTTTCCTAACTTGTTAACTATCTTACCCAAGGGCTCACAGCTAGTCTGTGGCGAGTATTTAAAAAACTGTTCCCCACGTCTGTCTCATTTCCAAGCACACAGTTTTTCTACAAAATAAAAGTTTTATGTTAGAATTTTAAAGAAATCTCTCTCTCTCTCTCTCTCTCTCTCTCTCTCTCTCTCTCTCTCTCTCTCTCTCTCTCTCACAAATAAAGAGATATTTGGACTTGACCAAGAAACTCAGATTCATGAAGAGTAGGTCAGAGACTTAGGCTGAGGTAGTACCTTCAAGGTGGGTCATTTCAAAGAAGCAAGTGGTTATCCTACAGATCACCACCTCTGTCTTGACAGTTTATGGTGCATTCTGGGGGTCCCTGGATTGAGACGCTTCCTCTGTCTCTCCCCACTCATGCCCAGGGTGAAAGCTGGCATCTTTCCTTACTGTAGCAGTTTTCTTCCCCCACAGCTTCTGTGTCCAGATCCCCAGCTAAGAGCCTATTCTCTCCCTGGTCTCTCCACCAACTCTTAACTCTCAGCAAAAAGTGACCCCGCTGTTTGCCAAACTGGCCAAACAACATCACCTCTTGACCTTTCCTCCCCTTTTCTCATCCAGGAGTCCCCTTTGGAAGGCCCTAAGTGCTCTAAGAAAGACCAACTAGCCATTCTCCTTTCCTTGAGAATTCTCTGTCATCCAAAAACAATGTGGGAAGTTAGAATGTGTGAAGTTAAAAATTATGGCTGCAAATAAAATGATCAACCCCTTGATCCTTCTGAAAAGGGAAAAGTTCTTATATAAATTAACTTATTTTTTTTAAAGTAGACTAGAAGAAGTATCTTATCAAGTGGGTACATAATGCTGAAAACACGTACTGTACTTGGAATGCAGTCTTAGTCATGAAGGTGCTAAGGAGAGAAGGAAGCTACTTGTAAGCATACCTTGTTTAAAACACAATGCCTTCAGTTTCAGACAGCTGACAGGTGCGGAGAGCAGTTGCTCAAGGGCAAAGGGACCAGCAAAGAAAATATGGATGGAGGTTTAATCCCACTCGCAATTGTTATCAGTGCTTTGCCCACTTACATTGACGTCCTAAAGGAGGCCGTGTCCTCAGGAGACGCCTCCGAGGTTGGACCAACCCACCTATTAGTTTAAATATATGAGATTGCCATTTTTGCAAGTCAAAACTGGCCAAATAGCAGCAATTCCAACTTACACATTTCCTTCCCATCACAGGAGGTGACGCCTTTGCCTTGAACTTGCTCTCCACCTCATTCACTTTGAAGGGACATCTCTTCTGGATTGTTCCTTTGCAGCACCAGTGCCCACATCCACACGTGACCTAGCTCAGACTGATCCCTGAACTCCAGGGTGGGTAGGAGCTCTTATCTGCTCTGTGGCCCCCGTCCCTGTGTAACTTGCTTCAGAGAGCATTTAACTTTACAAGGACCATCTCCTGACAAACCTAGCAAACAGGATGTTCCTCGGAGAATTCCCACCACTGAATAGGCTCTGGGCCCCAGAGTGTCACTTCGTTCGCACATACACTCCAAAACATCGATGACGTTTTCTATTTTCATTTTTTCTATTTCATTAAAAAATGCCGGTGAGTACCCACTAAATTTATTTTGTGATGCACAAACAGGTCATGACCTACTGTTTGAAAAATACTCCTCAGAGAAGACCTTCTGGATAAATTTCTTTAATACAAATGAAAACATAAAAACGGGTCCCCCAGAGGCTTGCTTTCCTGGGTGCCATGACCTAGTTTTTCTGGTCCTGCCTCATTCCTTCTCTTGCTCTGACTCAGGGTTCCCCACCTAGATGGCCGTTTTGGGAACCTTGTCTTTGCCTTCTTTATGCTCCCGCTCCACAGCTCCACAGGCTTCCTGTCCCGTGAAAATATGTGCATGGCTGTGATGTGAAACTGTAGCTTCAGAGATTCATGTTTTCCATTTTAATGAGTCTATGTTTTAATGCAATTTTGTACAGTTTACCTTAACAAATAGCAACATACGCAAACAACTGAACCTAAGTACTGACATCGTAACGATCCATTATGACAGAGTATATTTTTCAAAGTCTGTTCTATTCTCCAAGATTTAAAAAAAAGTCAGAAGTTTTCTTCAGAGTTTATAGACTGTATTATTTATTTCTGGTTATTTGATTAATCACAATCTGTTCCATGAGATCCCAGTTCAAGGAGACCAGAAACTGTAGGTTTCAATAAATAGTTGCTGAATGAGTAAATGAATATTTCCTTTAAGAAGACTTTGGTAAGATTTCTTTTTCCACAAAGGCTTTGAACTTTCATGTCTTGTAAATTAGAACACTGAATCTGAATTTGTCACTGACTCAAAAACTACACATATAGCTCTACAGGTTGAAGTTCCCTTTAGGATTCCAACTGGGGTATAATCTCCCAATACACATCAGCATCCAGCCCCAAATGCAGTTTTCTAACACTGATAGCTGCCATCTATTGCGCACCTCATAATAACTATAGGAAGTGGGTACTGTTATTATCCCCATTATACAGAAGAGGAACTTGAGGCTCAAAAAGGCTTAATCTAGGTCTCTAGAGTCTATGCCATTTTACCTTTATGCTACTTTTGTGTGAAACTTCTTGTTACCTTTTCTAAAAAGTGCATTTTCTCTCCGTTATTATTACTTTTCTCAGAGTTATTTGCATTTCAAAAGGACACATATTCTACATTTTTCTGTCTCTCGTAATCAATAATCAAAGTGAGCTCTTTCAAGGATCTGACTAGCAACAAACACAGTGACCACCCAAAGCATTTAATAAATGCTTAGGCAGGAAAAATGGATGGTAAGACTGACCTGTGCAAGCTCCCGGCGGAGGCGGCCCTTGCCAATCCAGAGACGTCAGTGAAGATTGACTGTTGCCTCTTCTACGTTCCTTCTGCTTCTTCTCTTCTCTTGCCCATTTCACCTTTGACCTCAGGAACTAGATTGAGAGTCTTTCTGCTGGCTCAGGGTGGGAAGGTGCCAATAATTGGGTAACAAACTTTAGCTGATAGCATTAAGGCAACTACCCCCTTGATTTCCATCTGCAGCCAGTACAGCTAGGGCTTGGAAGCCATGCTGATTCAGCCACCCAGTGAAAGAAACCCATGGAATCGTGTTTAGGTGTAAAAAGCAAAGTGGGAAATTATGCGGATCAATAATGCTGCTTTGATCCCTAACTCTGATCTTGTCACAAAAAAGTTAGGAAGTAAAATGAGAAATGGATTGTAGTTACGGGGGTTGATGATTTTGTAATACTAAAGGAACAGTGGGAACAGAATTATACACAATGATGAGAAAGACCTGTTACTGGTCCTCCCACACTGCCTCGCTTCGTGGCCTGAGGTCATTTCATACCTATCTGGTCTGGGGATTCCTCATCTGCCAAAAAATGTATACCTGTTGAGCAGAAATCACAAAAACCTGAGTTTCTTTCCATGTCACATAAAATAATTTTTTTTATTATTTAGAAAAAGATAATGTAATAGCAATATAAACCTTCTAATTTTTTTTAAAACCATAACTTGAACAGAACTTTGTTTTTGCATGTTACCTCCCACACGCATGGTTTGAATATAGTTTCACTCACAGTGTGCATACATTTTTACGCCGAAATATTTAACAGTAAATAAATCCACCCACTTAAACAAAAACCTGTTCTTTGATCTGTTTACTGAAATTTTCTACACACATTGCCAAATCTTTTATGTTACAAGTTCTGCATAAGTTCTTTCATTTCTCTTTCCTTCCAGAAATGAAGGCTTCTGCAGGATATTAGACGTTTTGCTTGACTTTTGGAGTTGTGCTGCCTGTGGGAATTTACTTGTAAACTAAACTTTATACTCAGTTGGACTAAACAGAGCATTTAAAACCACCATGACCTTTGGGTTCTCCCAAGTCTCCATATGGCTCCAGCTTCCAGCACTCTATTAAAATTCCTCCTCTTGAAATGAGTGACCATCTCCACTTTCTATCTCAACACAGTCTTTAAATGTTGAGTGTTTCCAGGGTTTAGTCTGGAGCCCCAATTTCTTCTCTCACAATATCCTCTCCAGTGGGCAGTTCATTTATTCTCACGGTTTTAAATACTTTTCCAGGCCTCTCCTCTAAGTTTATACACCCCATATGCTGGGGGTGCCAAAAATGTATATAAGTGGACACTTTGGTCAACGTTGCTCAAGCAGTAGTTCACTGTCATCAGAAGTGTCTGGACGTTGATGGTAACCACTTTGAGCACCTCTTGTAACTGCAGAAGTCAAACGTGACTTGTATTCATCTCTTGTTATCGGTATATACTGAGTATTACAATTTTAATTCAGGTTTCCTTTCTTAAAATGTGTATACATTTTTTTGGCACCCTCTGTATTCACCCTACTTCTCAAACTGCCTTCTCGCTGTTTTCCCCATTTAACTTAAGATTGACGCCGCCGATGGAAATAATCACAGAAGAGTCTTAGAATGTGACGGTCCTTCAGAAGTCAGAACTTTCCTCAGAAGCACCTCAAAGTCAGTATCTCCAAAATAAAACTCTAGATCCAACCCAATCCCACTCCACAACATTCCCTCTCCTAGTTTCCCTCCTCACCTCAGTGAGTGCTACCATCCTCCATCCAGCTGTTAAATCTAACAGGCCCTGTCATATTTAATTCCTCCCTTCTTCTTTTCTCTCACTTTCAATGAATCCTGCCATTTCTACTTCCCTGAATATGTCTCATCTTCAACAGTTTCTTTCCAGCCGTAAGCCATTTTCCAGTCTTTCCTTAATGGCTACAGTAGTGGCTTGATTTCCCTGTTCCCCCTCTTGCTTCCTGCCAAAAATTAGCCAGCATAGTTTTTTTAAAAACATGAATTGAATCATGATACATCACTGTTTGACAACCTTAAATGGACTGTACTTTCAATAAAGTCTAAACTTCTTTCATGGCCTACAGGACCTGGCCTCTTCCCCTTTTCCTGTCTTCTCCCATCTGTTCCCTTGCTCTGTACATCTCAGCGATACAGAACTCCTTTCTCTCTAACTAAAGATGCCAATCCCTTTTCTACTTCAAGTCTTGTCCTTATTGTTCCTTCTGCTTGGGACCCTGTTCCTTGTTTGTTTGTCCCTCTTCTGTTCATTCTTTAGATCTCAGCTTCAGTGTGGTCTCCTTCAAGTGGCCTCGCTCTAATTACACACACGCGCGCACACACACACACACACACACAGTGAATACCCACTGCATCTTTTCACTGATAACAGTCATTGAATATTTATTTACGCATCTTTTGTTTATTAATCATCAAGTGCTTCTGCCACTTAATCTTTTTTCTCCATCCTCAGGGTTTTTTTTTCTTTTCTTTCCTGCCACTTATCTTTTCACTAGTTAATAGTATATTCATATTTGTTGAATGAATGATTTACGAACTGTGAACGCAAGAGAATTGACTTTTAAAAGGGGGAAACTGTTTAAACGTTCAAAAATTTAAGATAATTTTCCATCGTTTGGAAGTCTGGAGGTTCTTATACAATCATTGGAGAGTATAAGCCAACAAAATAATTTTACGGAACCGTGCTCTCTCTACAGACTGGCCTACAAGGGAAAAAGAGGCATTAATTTGTATATTTGTTGGGCATGTTTAACTGAAGATTGAAGATGCTGATGGAAATAATCACAAGGCATCCTTAAGAATTCAGCACTTTCCTCTCCTTGCTTTTTTGGGAAGAGACAATGTCAGCAGCGGTATTAGCCAAGGCTGCTCTTGTTCAGTTATCAGTCACAATAAAGAAATCATTTGATCTGGCAAAATGAACGACGAGGGTTTTATCATCATGGAACTTGTTCAGATAAAACATTCAGACATCTGGAATCCCCTCAGAGTTTGGGATCCTTTCCTGGTGTATGAAGAATGCATTTTTAAAAACATCTGGTTTGAATTCCTGCTGTCTGTTAATTGGGTAAGCAGCTTAAAATACCACATAGTGTCATTTAGCCAGTGTATTCGAATATTTTGAAGGAAAGCAGTCTTCAGTGAGTGACATTATGGAACTAGAAAGCAAGTTGATTTTATACTAGTATTTCATTTATTTTTACCTATAAAAAATAAGTGTGCAAATTTTTGATTATCCAACATGATGGTAGAGATGGACAGGAATATTTACTGTGTGAATGAAGTCTCTATCTTTGGTTAGTTATAGCATTATATTAGCATGCATCAATTGATTGAGGAAGGAAATAGTTCAGGGCCAGGACAGCTGGGTCGAGAGGCCAAGCTGGCTTTCCCAGAGCCTGTCAGCTTTTCCCTGAAATGAAATAATCCCCACAACAGAAGTGGCATGTGTGCCTGCACGTGTGTGTGTGCAGGGTTCCTGCTCCAGAGAGCAAAGATGCCCATACGAGGAACAGAAGCTGATCAGAGTCTACACAAAGAAGGTTGAGCAGCAAAACCAGGGTGTTTACATCAGCCATTGAACGACTTCTGGGCAGGATAGGAGAATGTCTTAAGTGAGTACTAAAACTAGAAGTTATAAACATCCTCTCTTCTTCTCCGAGAGCTTATGGGAACAGCTCTACACAAAGCAAAGAATCAACTGGTAGGGGTGAGGGGGAGAAAATTTTTGTGGGTAACAGGTGGCCGCTGCAGGCCCTTACATCCTCAAAGCCTCTCAAAGATTTCCTCTGTCCTCCAGAGTTATTTATGTTAGGTCTCTCTCTCCTGCCCCTTCTTGATTGTGAGGAGACATCAACTCTTCTTTGCCACAGCCCTAGCGTTTTACTTTGTTGAGTTTTTGAACAACTCAATTTTGGTGAATTGATTTGAACAAAATAATTCTAAGTTCTTATTAAGTAAACATTACTGGACTCAGCATAAAAGAACTTCTGTTTAGGTTGTTGTTTTGTGGGTGTGTGTTTTTTAACTCCTTTGTTGAGGTAGAATTCACATACCCTACAATCTGCCCATCGAAAGTGTAGCATTTGACATTTTTAGTGTGTTTGCAGGGTCGTGCAACCATCACCGCAATCTAATTTTAGAACTGTTGTCTCTCTCCAAAAGCAAACCCTGTACCCATTAATAGTCATTCCCATTCCCCCTCGTCGCCTTCAGCCGCTGGTAACCACTGATCTATTTTCTGTCTCTATAGATTTGCCTATTCTGGACATTTTATGTAAATGGAATCATACAAAATGTGGGATTTTTGTGATCTAAGCTTTACACTACAGAAACATTCAGAGAGATTTCTTTTTAAAAGGTTGGCTCCTTTAAATAAACCTCTTGCAAAACCCACTCTAGAAGGGAGAAATCATTAATCAAGCAGGAGGAACACTGAGTGACCTTTTTAAGGGTGTTTGTATTTTAACAGCGAATAACAATGACATCACACAAATAAATGACTCTTGTTTCAGGGGAGGACACTTTGGGGGAATGTAAAACACATCAGGAGCAGTTGTCCTCTCCCAAGCCTGGCTCTCCCCTCTGGAATCTGCTGGAAGCAGCATACTCTGAGGGGAGCGATTATCAAGCTCTTAGTAAAGGCCACAAATTTGCTTGTACCTTCTCACTAATAGGAGGAGATGAGGTGCCGCTTTTCAACAATCCTTGAAAAGCCTCCTGGGAATTAAACTTATCCCCTTACAGAAAGAAGCGGACACCTTTATGACCAATTTCATGGATTCTTACATGCATATATTTTTTTTCACATGTGAATATTCCTTCCATTGGGATGCGGCTTACAGTCGCCACGGGCCTGGTCGTGAAGGAGTTGTCATTGCTGGTACAAGCACAAACCTGTCGTGGTGGTTCATAGGGCATTTCAGCTGAGATGTGTGCCTGGCCGGCACCACCTGTGTGGCGTCCCCAGGCCATTTACAACGTCTTCAGAAACGTACGCAATGATTTGACATCAATATCCTACACACCCGGTGCTCCCGACGGCACAGGAGATATTATGTGAAGAAACGTCGAGGTTGCTGACCAAGAGTTACAAAGCGATTCAGAGCGCTGCAAGCAGAAATGTCTTAAGAATACCCTAACCTCATATTTTCCTCTTCGTGGAGGCACAAGAGTGACATGTGATTTTTTAAAAAAACTTGTCAAAATCTGAAGGAGCCTTTGCAAACTGTCGTTTCTTAAAAACTCCTGTTCAAGTTGAATGAGTAGGTATTTGTTTCTTTCTTAGTGGTAGAATAATGATGCATTTTACAATCTTAAATTGCACATCTTCAACTCAGCATATTCCTGGTGTGTTACGTCCTCCATGCCCTGTGCGAATTCGAGAAGGGGCTGAGAAATGGAGCCAGATTCTCAGAGACTCAAGCCAGCGGGGCTAGAAAAATGAGTCTTACCTAAGGAACTTTGGAGTTTACTTCTCATGCCCTAGTGCTCGTGCAGAGAACAACTACAAAAATGATGAGAGACCAGCAGGTTGGGATACACAAGATCCCAAGGAGATTCAGTGTTCAGCGAGCTGGCCAGCAGCCTGGAGAGGCTCCATAAGCTCCTGGAATCCTCCAGAGGATTGCAGAACGCCATAAACTACATGCTGACATCAGCCCTGTCTGGGCAAAGACAGGACCCGCAGCCACCCAAGAATGGCCGTGCAGAATCTCTAATGAATTCATCACCATAAACCCCTGAGCGGGAGAGAGAGAACAGGCTCAAGCCAACAGCCTGTCTTGGCCCGGGCTTCCACCTCCCATTCACCAATTAACTTTACAGTCGCATCTGCCTTTCCTGCCAAGCTCTCCCATAAAGGAATTTATCACCTTCTGTTCTGCTTTTCTTCCCAAATGTGAATCAGAACCCAACAGTACCATTTAGAAAGGCACTTCCAGCCAATCCAATTATGCTCCCGAGCACCTTTACAGGGAATGAGTGAGCTCTTCTGCATTTCCTTTTGTGGCTTTATTAACGATGCTGGCCCAGAAGCTGGCTGCTGGCTGGCGCCAATAATAATAAGAAACACTTGTTTATGTGCCAGGCACTGTTCCGAGGGCTTCGTCTATATGACCTCATCAAATCCTCATGAGAATCCTATGAGGCAAGTACTGTTATTACACTCAGGTTACAGATGAGGAAACTGAGGCACAGAGAAGTTAAGAAAGTTGCCCAGGGTCCCACAGCTCTAGACAGAAGAGATGAGGATTGAACTCAGGCAAGCCAGCTCCAGACTCCATGTTCCTCACCACCGTTAAGTTCAACCATGAAGAAAGGTATCGGACTCTCACTTTGCCTTTTTATGTGAAGGTAAGCTAGTCTTGGGGGTTTCGTACTTTTAAAATCAGTCTCACTTAGAACTCATATATATAAAGGATCCAATTAGAGATGGCCTGTTTGAAATGGGTCCAAGGACCTCTAGACATTGCCCTTGTTTGGCCTTCCTCTAGCACCCTGAGGTGGCTGTGGGCATTTCCTGGGACCCCAGGGGCTTCTGGGAATCTTCTACCTAAATGCCTCTTCCTATTGATGAGTTCTCAGAGATCTCAGAGAGGCAGCTTATTTCCCCAGGCTGCAGAGCTTGTCACAGGCAGACTGCAGGCAGAGCCCAGCTCTCCTGACCAGCCTGGCTCCCTGGCCCCACCCCAGCACACTGCCTCTGCACGTTGTCACGCCTTCTACACCTCACTTAATGAGGACAAACAAATGTGCTCATCGCGTTGAGTTCAAGTGTGAATGATGTGATCATTCAGCTCCTGCTCAACAATCCTTTCTCTGGAAAGATCTAGGGCAGATGTTGCAGAGCTTTAAACATAAACTCCCGTATAACAGTGGCATGTTTACAGGGGAGTCCTCCAAATCTGAGTGGCAGGGTAGCACTGCTCATGACTTCATCTCAGGTAGTCTCATCGTCAAGGGAATTTTTGTCCAGCTATTACTATTGTTTTTATCCCAGATAGCATTTGGAAGTCTGTCCTTCCAACTTATCCCTAATAAGATAGGGGACAGAAATCCTAAACCACCTGAGAAATTTTGAAGAGTTTATTCAAGTTGGTAATATCTCTTTTTCTCGGAGAATAAATCCCCCACTTCTTCTGTATGGATCACTCTGTATTTGCTGAGAGTCCACAAAGCGTCATTGTTTTTGAAAGCGTTGCTGCTGGAAAACGAATCTGTGTCCTTTCCTTGAAAATGAATCTGTGTCTTTTCCTTTGCAGCAGGCACTATCAAGAACGTTTCTGAGGGCTCAAACCAGACCAATGGAATAATTGGCTATGAAGTAATAGTAACATACAATCACGGCTCTGTATTTTTAAGTTAATAAAAAATGATCCTTTGGTTGCGACACTTTCCTTTTGTTAAATGAACATTGACTAGGTACCTGATGTGGTAGTTTAACAACTTTTTCAGAACTCTGGTCACATCCATAAAAAATTTAGGCAGCCTTACCTCCCTTTCTGGCCTTGTCTGATAACTTGATTTGATAACTTCAGTAGTGCGATGCATTTATGTAGGGTAGAAGAAAATAAAAAAGAATTAAGGTCTTGCCCAATATTGATTTAAAAAAAATCCATCTTCTTCTATGTGAATAGATGCATTATATTTAGAATCAAATGCAACCACAGTTATTATGTTCAGCATCTTTGGGCATCTTCAAATATGCCTGCCTTCATCTTTTGTATACTTGGCCAAGTTATTTATGCTCACACTTAATTTCTCTCTAGAAATAATGCTATGTTAGTCATTAGGAAATATGAATTCCCTCCCAGCCTGGCTTACGACCAGGAAGGTCCCAGGCATAACTTGGAAAACTGTGGGGAAAGTGAGCCACTCAGTTATAAAAAGACATTATTAATACAGGGCGATAATCCTTCTGCTTTATGTGAAGGGGGCTACCTTCTTCCATCTCAGTCAAATGTTAAAGTAGTCTGGGGCGAGAATACACAGTGGGTAAATGTCTTCTTGTCTGGATGTAACCAAGTATAAAAGAAAAAATATATCTACTAACAATAAATGCCATGAGAATTGTTTCATTGTATCCACTAATTTTTCTAATGCCGTTGCACTTAAATGGAGCATTTTCAGTATACAGATGTGCAGTCTCCACCCAAGACCTACTAGGTCAGAATCTTTGGGGATGTGACCCAAGCAGTGTGTTGAAAAGCTTCACAAGGTTTTTTTTGTTTTTGTTTGTTTGTTTTGCTGTGCCTAACATAATTGGCTAAGAATGACTTCTCTCAATGGCTCATTTTTGTGTTCTGATTTTTAAGAATTTAAAGCACTCTTGTAACCTTTTGTACTGTTTTCTTGATTTCACTAACGGCAAAATTAATTTCCCGGATTAAAACATCACAACCCCAGCAGATAATTTGAAGGTAAAGTTGACAGTAAGTGATCCTTGGGGGAAGGCAGACGGGATGAAAAATTGGGGGACTTCACCAAGTTTCAGTGTGAAGGAAGCACAGTCTGTGTGCATTAAAAACTCCTACCATCTGCTGACTTTATGCAATGACATGGTGTCAAGACAGGTGTCTCTGTGCCACTAAATTGTCACTACTAGGCAGTCTAAGCCTGAGGACCCAACACTGAGCAGATCCAGCAGGGTCTCTGACCTACGTAGCTGTCCCTTTTCTTGGGGAAGACTCCTGCAGTCTTGGGAAGAACTGTGTCGAACATCCAAGGAGAGGGCCTTCCAAAGCTGTCATCTCCAAGCAACACTCAATTTCTTCTGGAAACACACATTCCTGCACTCACCTGGCATTGCTGATCGCAGGTTCCTGCCCCAGAGTGTGAGTGGTACAATGGTGAGAAGTGATTAAACAAGGTGTCAATGGTAGGCCAGATTGTACCAAGTTTAAGTGAATATATTGTCATTTCCTATGTCTATGAAGTCATTTTACACTTGGGTAAAACAACACTCTTTCAAAATGGCAAAGCATAAAAATTAGAAGCAGGCACAATAGGTTAAATCTACTCTGAGCTATGGTTTTCTATGTGCAGATGCCCGTTGTGAGAAGCTTGTAAAACCAACCACTGTGACCGTTCATGCATAGGCTCTGCTGATTTTACAAATACATCGTAATGCAGCCTCCTCTCCAAGGGCAGTCTCTAGCCTGACGTTTGCACAGCCAGCAGAAATAATCTCTTGCAGAAGATAGAATTTCATTGTTTAGCAATATTCCATTAAAGGAAGCTGCACCCTCAGCCACACACGCTGTTTCAGAGGAGATGCTGCCCTCCCCCTGGCTGCTCCCCTTCAAATTAATGGTAGCCAGCAGGCAATCAATGCCTTTTCTATAGGACAGCAGAGAAGATTCTGCAGGCTTCTATACTGAGGATATTTATCATGTGAGGCAGGCATGAGGATTTTTAAAAATAACACGTATTGCTGTTGCTGGATTATCAAAGGACATCGTGTTTAATATAGAAATGTTGAAAAATAAGAAAGCTTGAAAAAGAAAAAAATCATTCATAATTCAGTCATTCAAAGATAACCACTCTAATGTTTTATTGTACTCTGCAGCCTCTTATACAATTGGCATTACACCACATATTCAGTTTGTAGCCTGCTTTCTCACTTAATATTATATTGTGCATGCTGGACATTTGGTTACTTCTTTTTTTGTGATCATGAATGATGTTTCAGTGAATCTCCTTGGATGTAATTTTTAGTCTACATTTCTCATTATTTCCTTAAGGTAGATTCCTACGAGTGGGCTTTCTAGATCAAAAGGTACAAATGAACATCATGGCATTTCAGCAAAGATTTTCTAGGTTAATTGGAAAACACACTGCTGTGTTTAACTGGTTGTGTGCAGTTGTTTCCAGATAAAGAAAAAACACCTGCCACACCAGCTTTTCTCATACCACCACCTTTTTGTTGTTGGTTCGGAGGTTTGATGTGTCCTCTAGAGAACAGACAATTGAATGACAGGACCCACTTCATCCAGCTTCCTTTTGTCTCTTCAGATCTTCTCTTTTCCTGCAAGGCTGATCTTCATGAACTACATCAGTGGGCTCTCTCCTTCTGTGCATTCCAGTAGGTTCCACCCATGAGACTCTGGCCACCATTGGAGGGTGAAAGGACAAAGAAGTGGATTTTTATCCTCCAGATTGCTCCCTGAAGAATTGCTATGAGTTGGCTGCATCCTTCTCCTTTCTTTCCTATCTGCACTTTTTAAATTATGGCAAAATATACATAACGTAACGTAGTGTTGTGGAACCATCACTACTATCCATTTCAAGAACTTTTCATCATCCCAAACAGAAATTCCATACCCATTAAACAATAACTCTTCGTTATCCCCTCCTTTTAGTCAATGTAATCTCTAGTGTACTGTCTGTACCCACGAATTTGCCTCTTCTTGGTACCTCTTATAAAGTGAGCCATCATATTTGTCCTCTGACTGGTTTATTTCACTTAGCAAAATGTTTTCAAGGTTCATCGGTGTTGTAGCATATATCAGAATTTCATTCCTTTTTAAGGCTGAATAATATTCCACTGTGAGTATATACCACATTTTGTTATCTATTCTTCTGTTGATGGGCATGGGGCTTGTTTCCACCTTTTGGCTATTGTGAATAACTTGGCTGCTATGAATGTTGCTTTACAAGGCCCACTAATGCTGGGAGGTGGCCCTTTCCGTATGACTATTCTCAGTTTGTTCCAATAACCACTCCCTTTCCTTGGCCCTTTGCTTAGGGTGGTAGTGGCTTCCCACTATTGCTAGTCTTGGGGTACTGCACCGTCCTTTGTGGGGTTACCTACCACCTACCCATGTCTTTGTAATTCTCCCCTTTTTACTCTTTCTTTAAATTACCCAGTTTGAGCATGCCATCTGTTCTCTGCTGGGATTCTGAATAGCACTGAACTTTTGCTGCAAATTGTCTCCACCTTAGGTTTAAAATAACTCGATAGCTATCAAAGAGTACCTGGGCATATCGCCAATGTATCCCACCAGTAGATATTGTGAGGACCTAGATATCTAGTGTGAGGACCTAGAAAATCTTCATTTTAAAGGAGTTCCCAAGTGATTCCAATGCTGTTGGTCCAAGGTCTAACGTGAGCCCCTGGCACTGAAACTCTTGTTTGCAGCCTTGAACCAAGGTGTACTTCTAGGTCTGCTCTAAGACTTTAGGCCAATATTTTAACTAAAAATAGCCCAATTACATTGAAATGAAGCTATTTGAAAAGTAATCACATTTCATTTACATGTGCTTTCTAAATTAGCTTTGTTTCATATTGGGTTGCCTTCTAAATGATCGAGCTTTTAGGAGGGAAGCCTAGAGAACAAATTTCATACCCAGAGACCATGTTCTAAGCTGCCAACATCTTGTCTGGTTTTCTCCAGGCACTGTCTCACTGAGCACTAACCTTTCATCTTCAAGATTCTGTAGAAGTAATAAAAGGCCAAGATTGAGAAGCTGCCAGCATGCAACCGTCATACTTCTAAAAGTTGCTTAATTAAAAATGCTTCCCATAGTGTATTTCCTGAGGTATATAAATACAGCTGTCCTTAAACGTAATGTCAAAAGTCACAGCAGACATGCTATGATTGCACTACCCGTCCCTCCTAATAAACAATGGCTGCAAATGTTAACGGTTCTCAGAGGTAAGTAGGGAGCTGAAGGGCAAGGTAAGCAAAAGCAAACAGGCTTTATCAACCTCAATATTTTTGCCAAAGGCAACTATGAATTCAGAATATTAAATCAGTTATTATAATAGCCTTTGCTCATTACCTCATTTTTCGTTCGCAATCCTGTGAGGTGGTAGTTTCGGGCAATTCATTTACCTTTTCTGGTCTTCAACTTCTTCATCTGTAAAAAAGAGAAAGCCAAAAAACGTTTTGCTGTACTAAAAAGCATCTAAGATCGCATCCAATAAAATATTCTTTGGTTCCTGAATTGCATATTACATAGGAGAAAATGAGGTGCAGAGGAATTTAAATGACAACTCTACATTCAAACCATTGCACAATAGCTGGTTAAGCTTCAAATCCAGGCCTCCTGGTTCTTAGCTTAGTAGATACGCCAAAATGAAGCCAGTCGGAAGGTTAAGAGGAATTTAATTAGCAATAAACCAAAACAAAAACGGAAAGAGAAAGAGAAAGAAAGCAAGCAAATAAGAACTGACGCTGTAAATACTAGACTTTCGCCATCACTGGTGACACTGAATAGGAGTGTCGAGTGTGGTTGCCGTGATTAATGCAACCAGTCAGCTCTGAGGTTTAAAAAAAAAAGAATGTGAAATGCCTCCAACCTTAAGTGAGCCGGACTGGCGTTAAGTGCAAGACAAGTGTTAAAAATGACGAAGAGGCCCTTGTCTGGTTCACGTGGCATTCAGTTCAGGTCAGCCACTAGAAAACAAGCCATGGCTCGGAGTATCGCACAAGCAACTCACAGGCCAGATGTGAATGCTTCACAGGGCTAAAAATTATCCCTTCTGGGGGCTGGTGAATTTTTCCAAACTTACCCACAAAACTCCCTCCCTCCCATCTGTAAAATAAGAAATTGAATCACTAAGTTTCCTTCCAGCTCCTTAACTCAGAAAATTGATAACCTTCACTTTCTACGCATCTTTCTGGATTCTGCTGGAGGTTACCCTATACTCAATTGCTTTCATGATAGCCCAGACTATGACTTGGAAAATTGCGCTTTTAATGTTTAATATTCCAACATAATAACATTTGGGAATATCTTATTTGTCTTTTGAAGAACTTGACCCTAAAGCACTACCATAATCACTATAACAAGTTGCTATGTTGACCCAGAAGTCATTTTAAAAAATAGATAACTTCATTTTCAGCATGTAACATAACCTTGTGTTTACTTCAAAACCAGAAATAGGTTTCAACTGTGGGGGGGAGAGGGGAAACAACAACTCTCTCATCAGGCAGTGGTTTAAGACAGTGCACTGCAGATTGTCCCCAAAGCAAAACCATACTTTCACTTCTTCAGTGTGCACATCCTTTGACCAGCACTGAAATGTCACTAAATTTGAAATTTTCTAACACCTCACACCTTAGCCTTGAGTTAATTGTTGCAGTCTTTGGCACAGGCAGAAATCAGAAGCCCGTTTTTGGTGGTAGGGAACAGAAGAAAGCACATAAGCTGGGGACAGCTTCCTGGAAGGCAGGTGTTAACTCTTACAGCACTGTCATTGTCAGGTTCGTTTTCTAAGCGTTGTGGGCTAATTGGATAATTGCCTGAGTCTGCTGTGACCACGTCTTCACACTGCAATGAGTATACAGAACATTTGTTTCTAAATGTTCCTTACACTCATCAGTAAAGTCAGTTCCTTTTGTCTTATTCACAGAATTTAACAGAATGTCTTTTTGATTATAGCAGTGAATAAATGGCTAATAGAGATAAGAATGAGCCAGAAATGCCCCCGTCCATTGTAGAGAGCATATAGGGACACTTCCTCCTTTTACTCCTGGGTCTGCAGGTCTCAGGGTATGTGACACCAGGTTTATTGTGCTGTATTGAGATGTAGGGGTCCTGTGGAGATTACAGGGCAAAACCACATCCATGTGGGCAGAGAGAGAAATTTTCCCAGCAGGGTGTGTGTGTGTGTGTGTGTGTGTGTGTGTGTGTGTGTGTTCACTCCCAGGGAAGGAGGCTGGACCTCAGCAGAGAGCTACATGTGGGAGGACAGGCAGACAGGAAGGGCAACTCCTTCTCCTCACGACTTCTCCCTGCCAGGAATTAGACAGAATTTTCTGACCCCTTCCCTCCATTGTGGAGACAGCCTGGGAGCCAGTGGGTGTTGTAACATGTTGTTACTCTCTGCCGTTTTTGTTGAGGCTTGCTTCACTGATTTCAGCTCATTCATGATTGTGCTGTGAGGAATTAAGGGTAGAGTTGTTAGTTTTCGCCTGAGTCAATGTGCAACGAGGGGGAGCTCCATTCTCAAGTGGGACAGTCCCAAAGGAATAGTCAACACTGGAAAGCAGAAGATGGCATCTGGTGCTTTTTCCTTTGTCACCAATCTTGGAGGCGGTCTGCATAGTAGTTACACAAAGTAGTTAGTGTGGAGCCAGACTTTGTGGGTTTGTGTCTCAGTCCCATCACCAACTGGTTGTTGACCTTGGGCAAGTTGGCCTCTCAGGGCTTCAGTTTTATTGCTTGTGAAAGGGGGATAGTAACAGTTTGGTTATGAGGATTCAATTAGTTCATTTGGTAAGAGGTGAATGCGACAAAAGTATTGGCTTTTATCTTAAGACTTAGGATGCTATTGGATTTCCTTACATGATTTTTAGGATCATGTAAGGTGAAATGGGTAAGCAACTGCATAAGGCAAGGCCAAGGAGAAAAAGAAGGCTGGAAAGAGGATCACCACATGGCAATGAATGTGAAATGGTTACAAAAGACACCCTGAATTGCCTCCTCCAGAAAAAACTGTCATTGCATTCTTGCCCAGTGGGAAAAGGGCAGGGATGAGCTTTCACCTTGGACTCAGGACTTTTTAATGGTTATAAAGGAGTGGATTCTAATGAATCAACCCCAGGATGGAGTGAAAACTTTCTGTGTTTTACAACACAGCCACCTGCAGCACAAATGCTAAGGATATTTGGTGCAGTAACTCACAGAAGAGCTAATGAAAACTTTTAGTCCTAAGGGCTGTCTGGCTCTCGTCGGGTGTCTTCTTGTGATCTCAGGGTCTGCTGGTTCCCTCACTGAATTAGTTTCCTAGGGCTGCCATAACAAATTACCACAAACTGAGTGGCATAAGACAAAAGAAATGTATTCTCTCACAGTCCTGGAGGCTGGAAGTGCAAAATCAAGGAGTTGTCAGGGTTCCTTCTGGAGGCAACAGTTAAGGTTCAGGGTGAGCTTGGTGAGTCCTCAGAGCCTCCAGCTGCTGATGGGAATTTCCACAGAGGCGAACTGTGACAGTCGCGACGTCCCTTTTGCCAGCTTAGGTTTGCACAAAATAGCAGTAAGGCAAACGCTGAAGGGAGGGGTTGCATAAAAACCGTATTCACATCTGTTTGCGCTGCCTCTTTCCACACCAAACTGCTGAGCCTCAATCAAACAATTGCCCAGTCTCCTCAGGACCCAGCTGGGCACAGAGAAGAAGGATAGGGAGCCAGGCCCAGGTCCTCGCCCATAGAAACAGCCAAGGCTCCTGATGGTTGCCCCAAGGTGCTGGCTCCTGACCTGAAGGATGACCTGCTATTAGGAACCAAGGATGACATTCCAAGTCACTTTATTTTCAAATGGGCCAACGCAAATCAATGGCCGTTCCTTTTAACTGGCAGGGTATTTTCTTCATGCAGGGGCACTTAGCAACAGTCTCGTCCCTCCTGATTAGTGCTGCCATTAGAGAAATGATTCCTCAGCACGGTGAGTCATCCCCGATCCTGACAACTGTAACCATTCCAGATGGTGAGAACATCAGCGACCATAATGGCCCTTCCTGTCAGCCTTTGCAGCGGATTGTTCTCGGAACCGCAGGGGACAGACACAAGCTTGTAGCCTGGAGAGATTTACAAGGTGTGGCTGCAAAGTAATGACACTGGCTCCACAAGCTACGTGTGGAAAGCAGTAGCTTTTCTTCAGAGTCACAACTTCCCCCGGGGGCCAGAGCACAACAACCAACTGTGAGAAGCAAAGAACAAAAGGATTCATGCGACCCAGCAAAACGGCTGGCAAGAAATAAGAAGCAGGTGCTCAGATTGTCTGCAGGAACGCTGTGGACAGGAAGGGTCTTTGGGCTTCTTTCATACTGTCACCTAGAAAGACCTGGAGTCAGTCCTCAGAGGAAAAGACAGGCATCCAATATGCTTGTCTCTCAGGGTGAAGAAAAAGAAGCCATCTTCAGTTGCTCATGGAGACAGCAAAAAGGCCCAACTTCTTAGCATTTTGAGTTCTCCGAGAAAGACATGCTAAGTTAAAGAAAAATAAAGTCCTTTTTTAGAATTTGTGCAAATGACTTCATGAAGCTGGTTGAGTCAACAGTTGCCCCCACCCTCCACCCTCCTCCGAAATATCTGGTTTCTTCGGTCAGCTGTAAGAGTGTACTAAGCACAGCTAAATTTATTTTACCAATTTTCAAGCTTACGTGATTCAAAAAACAGCACCCGGTGAAGCCTCATCTTCATTATGGCAAAGGGAGGCGCTCATTTCGCAATTGGTTGTTTAAAGTTAATAGTAAATCAACGGAGCAACCACTAAAAAGATGATGCATTGGCTTAATTCCGTGTTGGTACAGAGCTCAGCAGCTCAGTGAATATATACAGGGTGATGTTGGCAGACGGCTCCTTTTGGTAATAATATTCATTTTTATGAATGGCTCATTTATTTTTTATATGTTCCTCTTTAGCCCTGCCCTCATTTCTCCCCTCTGTACTGAGTCTGGCTCCCAGGACTCTAAAAGTAGAGAAGGAAGCAGAGCTCTGCATTTTAATGGAGAGAATGCGCAGGCTGCTGCTTTAGACAGCTATCTCCAAGGCAGTGAAAAATGAAGGGGGGAAAAAAATAGGAAAACGAATCACAGACCGTAATTGGTTTCAGAAGTGCCAGTTAGCCGCTTACTTACTGAGTCTACACCCTGTGTATCTTCGTAGGTGTTTGTTCCAGATCCAGGCAGTGACTCATCATGACAGTGAATCTCTCCTATCCGCTAACTCACCTCCCGCAGGAGGAAACTATATGCACGAGGCGTTTTATAGTTTTCATCTAATCAATTGAGGAATAAGAGGAGCATAGTTCCTTGCACAAAAACAAACAAAAAAACACTCTCAAAGGAAAATGCTCTAGACCTTCATCTTGAAAGTCCTGGGGCTTGTGGTTGCCCCAGCTTCTCTTGTATGTGTGTTTCCAGAAAAACCGGAAAGGGTCTCATCTCTGCTGAGCAGTTCCTGCATTTTTACTGCCCACCGGGCTATCTGCTCTCCCCAGGTTCCTGAATGTTTACCATGAGGCTGCCCTCTATTCCCCACCCCAGAATACTCATTACTCTTTGGTGGGCCCTCCCTCCATATAGCCCTCTGCAGAACAAAGATGCAAGTAGGAAAATTGGGAAGGGATGGTTAAAGGGGTGGAGTCACAGGCTGCAGCTGAGGGGTGGTGGAGACTCCTCCAAACACAGGGGAGGCAATAGAGCCACATGGTTATGAACTTTGTCTTAAGACAGAGTCATCTCAATTTCTGAGAGATGAATACGATCATAATACCTCTCTCCGAGGTTTGTTGGGAGGTTTGAATGAGTTCATGCAGGTAAATTAATTAGAACGCTGACGGGCACAAAGATGTTTGTTTGTTTTTTAAATTTAGCTTTTTAAAAAAAAAATTTGGGGGGGGAACAGTGTGTTTCTTCAGGGCTCATCAGCTCCACATAGTTGTCCTTCCATCTAGTTGCCAAGGGCACAGCTCAGCTCCAAGTCCAGTTGCCGTTTTCAATCTTTAGTTGCAGGGGGCACAGCCCACCATCCCATGCGAGAATTGAACTGGCAACCTTGTTGTGGAGAGCTTGCGCTCTAACCAACTGAGCCATCTGGCCACCTCTCTGGAAGCTCAGTGGCAGCTTGTTGTCTTCAATCTAGTTGTGGAGGGCGCAGCTCACTGGCCCATGTGGAAATCGAACCAGCAACTCTGTTGTTCAGAGCTTGTGCTCTAACAACCTGAGCCATCCGGCCACCCCCATAAAGTAAGTTTTAGTTATGGTCGTTATTATTTCAACTTACTGTGCTCAGCAGTCCCTGATGTAAATGCCAAACACTGTCCAATCATTCGCGTCGTCCTGATGAGCAATGAGAAGATCTGGTCAGGGGAAATGAAGCATCTACCCCCTCTTCCTCTCTGGGTCCATAATGAAGAGAGTGGTCTTTGAAAGTAATTGTCCTTGAGTGTTGAGAGAGAAACAATTGTGTTTTGCCACTGGTGGGAACTGAAAAGCCCTCTCTTCTAGAACTCAAAGGTGCTCATGCCTTCCTTCTGGTATCTCATCTAGGCCTGGGGGGGCTCAGAGGACACTATGCAGGGGTGGCTAAAATTCCCAGTGACTCAGAGCAGACTCTGCTACAGGAGGACTCACTCCTTGAAGGAGATAGGCATTCAATCTTGGGAAGAGTTGAATGGTATAAGAGGCAGCCTTGGATCAAGAGTCCCCAGTGTGTGGTGGGATGGGGGTGTTCACGGTTCAGCACAGAGAGGTTATTGCAAAGAGCCCAGCACTGGGAACCACAAAGCCCGCCCTTCAGATGTCTTTTCTCTTATTCTTTTTTTTTTTCTTCTGCTTTCTCCTGTCCTCCTCCTTTGAGAACTTATTTGCCATATGCTTCAGAGGAAGACTGCCCATTTGAGTCTGGATAAGAGCTTGCAGTGGATTTTTCAGTGTGATACTCATATTCCCTGCTTGAGAATTATCTGGGGTGCTCATTAAAACTGCTGATTCCTGGGCCAACTCCCTTGTGGGGTAATAACCCAGGACTTTGAATTTTTAACGAGTTGCTCAGACGCTTTTTATACACACTGGGCGTGAAAACTGTTGACCTGGAAATGATTTAATCTAGTTTCTTTATTTTGCAGTTGGGGAAACTGAGGCCCAGGGAACGGAAGCTGCTTTCCCCAAGTCATCCTGTTAGTTAGTGGTAGAAGCAGAGCCCCATCGGCGAGGACATGCAGGAGTGTTCTTACTACAAAGAGGGCTTCAAGTTCCCTGCATGTGAGACCTTCTCAAATAAGCAAGTAACCTGTGTTCCATTTTCTCTCTGGGGGGCGTATAGTCCAGGCTACAGCAATGTGGGACTTATTGCCGTATTTTACAACATACATAAATTCTGCATTTCCAAATAAAACAAGAATCTGGTACATGCCCAATGAAAATAAATTAATTTCAGTGAAGATCCTACTTATAATGTTTACAGATTTTGCATGTTTCATTTGGTAATTTAATGGTATTTTTACCTTGAGTATTGATATTAAATTGATACCGTAGTTTTTCATATAGGAAAGGAAAGACCACAAATATAACTATTTCCCAGCTTTTTAAATTCCACAAAAGTTAATAAGATAAAATTATATAAAGTAGCAAATAGTAAATAATGACAGAGTTGGGAAAATGTCAACAATACAGGGGGAAGGTGAAAAAAATATATAGCTACAGTACAGGTATCTGTGTCTGACCTCAAAGAAATGATGTCTCGGAAAATGTCATGATGGCTCATGCATTTGTCATCATATTGTAAGTAATTCAAGACCAGAGTCTGTGACTATTGTCTTCTCTAACCTGTCCTACAACTCTAAGCTCAGTCTTACGTAAATAATCAAAATATGTTGCCTGATGAATGGGAGAGGGAGTTGAGGAGAAAGTGAAATAGTGAGAGAGGAGAAATGTGAGGGTGAGAAAAGGAAAATGAAATCAAGAAGTAAAGGAAGCCTTGTCTAGCTAATCCTTTATAGGACTGGTGTGTTTAGGAGGGGATCAGATGTCATGGAGGAGAGTGGCCTGGTTTGGATAATGAGTCCAAGGAATCACAGATACTAGTAGGACAAATGCAAAATGCTAGAGTGATAGAAATTAAAGCTAGGGCCCATAAGAAGCTACCTATTCAATTTTGTATCTCTTAGCAGACAAATAGCTAAGCCAACTGAGATGGATAACTGTCTGTTCTAATTTCATTCATTCATGTTTTATTCGTTCACTGAGTCATACAATAATAATTCCAAAAATATTTATTTTTTAATAATAACAATAATGACTACAGTTTATGGAGTGCCTACTCGGTGTCATTACTCCATTATACAGATGAGGAGCTGAGGCTCAGAGAAACTAGGTAACTTGCCCAAGATCACACAGCTGGAATTCAAATCCAAGTCTGCTCCATGAATCGACTCACATGGTTTTCCAAAAAATCTTACGAGGCAACTAGGGCACCTTAGGTACCCTTCCTAGTGGCACATAGCCAGAATTCAAACTCAGCCAGCCTGGCTCCAGGAGCTTTGGACTTTTTTACAGTATCCTACCTTCCCTCTGTATCTTTACCACCTGGAGAATGGTAGGCCCTCAATAAATATTTGCTGAACAAATGGATGGATCTCAGTGGCATCTTCAGGGATGCCTACTACTATTTTCTCTATTCAGGATTGCTGACTGGCTTCCTGTCCCACTGATCTTTCTAAACTCCCCAATAGCAGCTGATAATGCTCCCACTCTTTTCAGGAAACCATGCTCCCCCTGGGCCGCTTGAGGAAGTCACCCCATGTGACCCCATACTGAGGTCCATTCTCCATCATCTTCTCACTTTCCCTTTCTTAGAAAAAGATAGATGGAGAGTCCACAACGCTCCTGAAAATACAAATTGCTTTTCTAGACTGGTGGAATTAAGAATGATTTTTAGGGGGGAAATTTTCACTGGACTTTATTTTCAATAATTGTTTTTTTACTCTATGAAAGATGTACATATTAATTGTAGAAACGTAGGCAACTACAGCATGCACAAGGAAGAGAATTTAAAATGGAAGATATTTTTGGTTTTATTCAAAATCTTCTTTAAAGTTAAATGATCCTTACAGGAAGAAAATGAAAAGAACCCAAGTGGTTAGTCACCATGCATTATGGGGAGGGAAAATCTTTCCAGTCCTGCCTCATTCTCATTTGGCTTCTCAGGGTGTTGACAACTGCCTTAATACTCTCTGCTCCTGTCCTAAGTGATGACTTGACTCACAGGGTCATTATAGAGTTCAGGGAACTGCCCTGCTTCTCCCATGGTCCCCAAAGGGAAATGGGCAAAGTGTGCCCAAGTCCAGCCTTGGTTACAGAAATATGTGTAGGAAAAAAACTAAATATTCTCCACTATGGAGCAAGTTTTTGAGACTTATTCCCTCTCCTTTTAGAACCCTTTCTCCTTCCTACAAAAAATGGTCCTGGTCACATACACCTAAATATGTTCATGCAGCTTTGCAACTGTTTCACAACACATTTATGCTGTAAGAATATTAGACCTACAACTAGGATTTTTCTATGTTTTGGGCTTAATATTTCTGCCTTGGTTAATGAAAACATACCCACTCTATTATTTAACATATATTACAAAGGGAATATATATTTACTATAAAACCTTTAGAAAATATTAAAAATGCACAAAGAAGGAAATGAAAAGCATCAGTATATCCACCATCCTGAGAACCTGGCCTATTCTGGAGTTCTGACTCTTTGAATGTAGATAAGTGAGTGGAATGGGGAAGAGGAACGTATGTAGCAGTGGATTACTGTGGACGCGGCTGGTCCCAAATGCTCTGAGTCTGGTCATGGCACTGGTTCCCTTTGTATGCTACTCTCCCACTGCATCCTCTTTCCCACAACCAACCAACCAACCAACCAACCAACCAACCAAGCAACCACCTACCATCCAATGGACTGACCAACCACACTGACCCACACATGCACACACTTCAACCTGTGGCAATAGAGAGAAATGTCAATCTCAATCAGTCCTGATACCCATTTTCACAGGGTTAGATGTAAAACCCAACTGGCCTAATTCTTTCTGGGGGACCTTCCTTAATTTATTTCAAGGAAAGAGATTCTCTTCTACTCTGACAGTAAAGATGGAAAGATGAGCTCCCTGGAGCTACCACCTGCAGTAGTTGCAGCCCTTTGGAGGAAGATGGGCTCAGAATGAAGGAAAGACAAAACCCTGAAGCCTTCTTGTGTTTGAATCCCTGGTCTGGCTGCCCCTGAGAATAGCAACTTCCTGCCCTTGCCCTGTTGGATTACATGAGCTCATAAGTTTCTTTTGGTCTAGTTTAGTTCGAGTTGAACATTTTCTCATTGGAATAAAGTGTCTTATTTAAACATACACACCAACATTACATTTAAGGAGAGAAAATTAGGAGAATTAATTTAGGATAAAAATCCATATTTATTGATCATTTAAATTTACTTATTCAAGGGAAAGTGTTGGGCTGTCTTGTCCATGCCTCGTGTCGCCTGCTGGGGATCTGGCCAGAGATGCATGTGGTTTGCCTTCTCCCTCAGGTGACCCAGTTGGCTCCCACCATTCCCACAGCCCTGACAAGAGTCGGGATATGTGCCTTGATGCTGCAGGAGCATGAATCCTAGCCTAGGCTCTATTATTCATGCTGTCTCTCTGGAACTGGATTTCCCAACTTAACGGGGTGGATGGGCAACTCTGATGAAGAGAAGGTATTGGTTATCTACTGCCCTTTCCACCCATGCACCGTTAGCCCAAGCTGAGCACCATTCCTTGTGCAGCCAGTGGCCACTAAGGCAAACTTTGGATAGCTCAGCTCCATTGTGGAAATCACCAGCACCCTCCTCACCTCACTCCCAACCCTTTCTAGTCTGCTGCTTCTGTCTAATTCCTGCCTCTGATTTGGGTCCCAGATTGTTTGACTCCTCTCCTCCTTTGGTCTTCACAATTAATTTTGGTTTCTTCTATTTAACCAGAGAATTCCCTAAGAACTTTTCCTCACATTTTCCCCCACTCCCCGCAGCCCACTGGGTCCACTGAGAACACAAATCTTGACCTTAATTCATTTGCCTGCCTCTGCAGATCTATCTAGCCCTGAAGTCAGAGGGTTGGGTATGAGCAAAGGGGAAGGATGGAGGTCCATCTGGAATGGCACAGGGTGGGTTATGAACAGAAAGGCACATTCACGTGGGGTAAAAGGTCAGCAGTCAGCAGTCATAACAAGATGGAGGAATTTCCTACCCAGAGAAGAAACAATCTGTATCATCTGCTGTCATAACCTAAAATCAATTTCTTACACTTTTTATTGATAAAACTTGTTATTTCATTTCTCCCCCGATCCCCGAGAGAACAAAGAAGAGGAGCCCAGAGCTGAGGCAGAAAGAACTGCTGGGAGGGTTTCACGAACCTGCTGGGCTCTTTCCCGAGTATTCCTCACCCTCCTAATCAGGACCCCTTTATCTCTTCCACTTCCAGTTGCTTGTTAGTTCAATTATGATTGTTTTCTGTGTCCTTCCAGATTGGATTTATGGTAGCTAAAAATAAAATGCATATACAATAGGACAATTTCAAATAAGGATAAAAAATGATATCAGAATCCATTAGACGGAGGATGAGGAAAACATAATTAAACCAGGAAATTTGGGGAGAAAATGGTGATGGAAAATGAACGATTCTCTTGGGTTCTGCTCTCACTGATGATAGAGACTGATTAGGTACTTGAATAAGGGTGGTGCAGTGACTCTTAGCTCCACAGGTGACTGGTTTTTCCATGATTACCGGGCACCTACTGGTGCCCTGCTCAGGATACAGAAGTGCTAAGACTTTTTAATCCCTATCCTCAAGGTGCTCACACTCTATCTGGTCCATTATAACCTTGTGGAATGAGTAGCCATAAATTTCTATGTGTCTGACCCACCCACAACCTGCTCTGTGCGGTGGCTCATGCCTCACATAGTGAGTGACACCAATTCTACCACCAACCAAAAATGACTGCACCACGGATGTATGGCCAAGCCAAGATAGCCACACAGGCACTGGACTCAAGGGATGGCAAACGTTTCTAAGGACACTTGATGTGAGATTGCCTCATGTAACTCCTCTATATTGCATGAGGCTACATCAATTTTGGCAGATCGTATTTTCCAAAGATGCTTACAACATATCTCCTGTCCCACTTGCTCTTCTTACCATAGGACCTTGCACCCCTCCTATTGAATGGTGTTCATGTCTTCTCCCCCATGAACTTTGTGACTGTCTCAAACAACAGAATATGTCAGAAGGGATGGTATGTGACTTCTGAGTCTAGCTTATAAAAGTGCCATGCACTTCTACTTTGTTCTCTTGTGATGCTTGTTCTTGGAACCCAGCTACCATGCTGTGTGGGAGCCCAAGAAGTCCATAGAGAGGTCCGTGTAACAGGAACCAAGGCCCCTGGTGCACAGACCTGCTGGGCTCCACATCAACAGCCAACACCAACTTGTCAGCCAAGTGAGTGTGCCATCTGGAAGTGGATTACACCAGCCCCAATTAAGGGACCCAGTCGATAGCTTGTGAAACAGAGAGGAGCCATTTCCAATTAAACCCTACCCACATTGCAGAGTCATGAGCAAAATCAATCTTTGTTCCTGTATTAAAAGCTACTGAATTTTGAGGTGGATTGTTGGGCAGCAGTAGATGACCAAACACCAATCCACTCAGATTTTCTTTCTTAGGAAGTATGAATGCATACAGAGGTGAACCTCTTGAACTCAGCCTGAATCCCAAACCATCTTTTTCCTCTCCTACACAAGTCCAATTTCATTCTAGGCTTGGCTATTATGAAAGGCAGAATGACTATGGCTGTGAAAGAGGGGATATTTCAGACTCCTTTAAATTCTTTCCAATTCTAGCTGTAAATGCTTGCTCCTCTGAATATCTGGGCATGCTTCTCCATTGCAACCTCAGAGTACAAGTACTATCCTGTTAACTTCAGCTCCAGTAAATGGAAATTTTATATTTTCACTTGGTGACCAAACCTTTACCAGCATGTAGGTCCAGAGACTAGGTTTTCCTTATACCCTGGCTTTTGTTTCAGGATGATATACCATTTCTGCTGGCCCTGGGGTACTGCCTTTACTGCCATCCTGCACCTTCTGTTACTTCTTATCTCAGGCTGTGCCCACCCTCAGGCCTCCTTGACGGTGATGGACACCTTCTTAAACATTTTCCTATTGCCTATTCCTAGGGAGGCAGTATAGCATAGTGATTTAAAATACGTGCTTTGGAGTTGAGGAGACAGGGGACAGGTTGATAAGTTCTCTACACCTACCTTCAAAGTATGTTCTGAGGATTAAAATGAAATGATCTGTGTTAAGTGCTTAACACCTTATGGCCAGGATTGCTACCTCTTTCCGTACCTAGTATTCTTTCACTACTTTGAGAAACAGAGTCCTTATTGTTGGGTGTCATGATGTACCAACTATAGAAACCACAGTTCCCTGCCGCCTTGCAAATAGGTTGGCCAATGAGATGCAGGCTGAGTTGTCTCATTGGATGGGTGGGCAATCTCTTTAAACTGGCTGACCTTGTTGGGAAGCTCACTCTCACCCCATGCTGATCTCTTTCCACTTCTTGCGAATATCCTACTGCAGCTAGAGTACGCATCTTGGATCATGGATTCTAAGGATGGAAGCCCTGCACTCATGGAAGAAGGGGACAGGTAGGAGTCCAGGTTCCAGACAACCATGGAGTGACCGTATAGCTTACCTCTGTACTCTCATATGTGAGAAAAAAACAGTCTTGTAGAAAACAATGTTATTTGGTGTCTCTAGTATTAGAGGCTGAACTTCATTCCTAACTGATACACATAACAAACGCTCGTCTAGATTATTGTTCTCTCTTTACATCATTTCCCTAACTCTGCTCTTTGGGTGCAAGCGATCTCCAGGCTGACCTATCCCATCACGTTAGTCACTTAGTCTTTCTAGTTAAATTGGAAGGGAAAACACACACTGCAGCAGACTTGAGGGGGTATATTGATGCCATTTTGACCAAGTTTTATTTTAGTTGGGACCATGAGGAGGAATCTTTCTGTTTGTCAATGTGCTGATTAGTTTTTGTGACCGGTAAGAACGTATCTTTAGTTAAGAAAGTCTTCATATTATCTACATGTTGGAAACCTGCCAGTCAGCCTGGCTCTAACTGTTATGATATCAAGGTGTGAAAAATGAAATTATACTTAAAGGCATGAAGAAAAATGAGTAATCAGAAAGAAAAAGAGGTTTTATCTTGAAGATTTTTCTATTTTTACTAAAAATATTTTCTAAAATTACATTCCCATTGACAATTTCATTCCTCAATTTAAAAACATTTTATAAGGAAGAAAAAAGACAAGAATGTGTAATGCATATCTTTTAGATATGCAGAAAATCCAATCAATTTTAGTCTAAACAATTTTGTATAAAGCAGGTCCAATTCTATAAGAACGTTTTGAATTGGTATCACTTCGTTTATTTAAAGAGGTATATGGATCAAAAGAATGCAATTCTGAAGGTATCAATCCTTCTTTTTTTCATAGTCATAGAAGTTAAAAGAATTTTCCTTTAGAAAGATGCATAATTTGCCCCTGTCTTAGTCATCAGCATTTTAGTAAACAAATATCTTACCTTCAAATAAATATTTATTCTAATATTGATATACATTAATTACATAGAAACCAATGTAGAAGACAGTCTTTCCTCTTACCTTATAGTGCTTTATTTTTTAATTAAATTTAGAAAAGCTTTTCAGTCTATCAATGCTGAATGAGTAATTTAGCATATAAACAAGTAGATACTTATTTTTATTTTTAAAAACTCCATGCAGCTGACAATAGAATAATTTACACATATATAGACATGTATACCTGACATTTATAAAGCCCTAAGTGGTAAAAGAAAAATATTATTTTACATATATATATATATATATATATATTCTCAGCATGCAAGTTGGAAGAAAAAACCTGAAGCCTTCAATCAGTGTTAAAACTTTGATACTTTTTCAAATCAGTTCTAATCAGCAGCAATGGGACTGTTTCTTATATGAGGTTACAAAGTAGAATTGATATGTTGCCGGGACAAAAGTCTAGTGATAAATATAACATCTGATGATCTTACTGATCTCCTGAGGAAACGTTTACTTTGCTTGTAAAAGGAGAGTCTAATACAGTGGGGATATTTGCTGTTGTTGTTTGTTGTTGTGTTTTTTTTTTACATTAGTCTCACAACTTTAAATGCAAGATACACACATATTAAATTATTATTGATCTACCAGATTATTTTTTTAACTTATTGAATAACTTCAATCCTTGCCCTTTCTGAAAGCTGGAATTTATTAAACAGGCAGAGTTTTTACATGTTCCTGGTGTTATTTGTAATTTTAGGAGTTTCACCTAAGTCAGAGTCATACGGTGATCACTCTCTCTGATCTTTACGTGTTGTTTACTATTTGTAGTATCCACATATCATTCATTTAGTCCTTTTCATCCTGACCAAAGAAGTGAAAAATGTGAAGAGTATGCTTTTTTGTAAAAAGTCCAATTACTTATTGATAAATTACCAAACACCAATGAAGATAATGTGTTGTGAATTCAGGAGTATGATAACAGAGCCCTCTGCACCTGAAGTCTGATTGTAAAACAAACAAACAAAAAACCTAGCTATCTTTGGTTGTTTTAAAGAGTTCAACATTATATTCATCTTTTATGGAACTGAAATTAAAGTCTTTATGTTATTGTAAGCACTTTAGTAATTTAACTTCTTAAAATATCATTTCAAAAAGAGCTTAAAGTATCTATGGAGTTTATAAAAAGAGTTTTATTGTTTATAATTGTATGGATTGTCGTCTCATAAACATGACATATTATTTAGAAAAGGTAATAGGGCAAAAAACAAAACAAAAAAAGATCCCACCAGGTATCTACAAATAATCAAATCCAAGAAGACTAAAAGGAAAATAAAATTGGGGGACCAGACAAGACAGTATCAAGGCGAGGTCAAAGAGCTGTTCAAATAATAGTAATAATAATAACAATAATAATAATAATAATTCAGGCTATTGGTTGTTTGGGTTATGCAATTATTAATAACCAATTTGATAATTTCACTCCACACTAATATACAATGACTCTTTTGGTTATTGTAAGATTGAAGAAATATAGTCTGTGAGTGAAGGTACTCTGTCTGTTTTAGATAGTAAATAAAAAACTCCAGCATTCATCCTGAGTGTCTTCTGAGTGCGAAAAAGTACCATGTGTAAATTTATTCAGTAGAAATTTTCAATGTTTCCCCCACAATGAGAATTTCAGCAGTGCCTTCCCAGTGTAAAACCATGTCTTATCACTCCACTATATTCAGAATTTGTACTAATTAAGACAGAAGTTGAAACTAAAGTCTACATTTTATGTTTACTCAACATAAGGGCCTTCTTCCAGAGTTGGTGCAAACTGATGGTTTCAACAACCAAAATAAAAGAATAGACAAAAGTTGTTTTTTTTTAAGCACCCATTTGCATTGCTAGAGCTACAAGAGTTATCAGCAGAAGCCTCTGTCACCCCATGGATATCAAGGATGATTTATGTTGTGTGCTTGTAGTTGGATGACAATGACCTTCTGATCATTGAGTTAAGATAGATATTTTTACATATTTATTAAAACAAATTTCCTGAGGAGTTCAACTAAGCAATGTTGTTAATACACATAAAATGTACAAAAATGTCATAAAACATATATCTTTAAAATATTCTAAAGTCAGATTTTATTCTGATTGGCAATCCAATTAGGATTAATTAATGAGATTTTTACTAATGATCATCTGAAATATAAAACTAATTTTATGTGTATAATGTGATGGTTCGGTGTGAGGTCGGGGTGGTGGTGGATGGGGGGAGGGGGGTTCACGGTGTGAGGGATGTAAAAATAAAATAAATAAAAAAAGTCTTGAAATTATCACAAATCTATGATGTCTATTGACTGGATGATAATTAAAAAACATACACAGTGCTAGAATCGACCCTTGACTGTTTTGATCCATACTAACTTCATATGTCTTTTTAAAAAGTGCCTTGTACTCTGTTCAATGATAGAGGTTAGTATATTTCTCAGATATAAACTCCATGTTAGGTTACTGAAGTTTGCTTCTTCTGGAATTTGAAGTTATTTTAAATATTGAATGAGAGTACGTTTATCATATAAAATATTGCTTTATCAAAGTGAGATTCCAAGACCTCTTATACCTCTCAGAACTTCTAAAATCCCTTGTTTGATAAGGTTGGGTGAAGTTTACAGGCTTAAGTGTTTAGCAAAAATCTTAGCTATCTAGAGAGAGGAAAAAAAGCTGAGACTCTTCTGAGAGTCAACTGTTGATGGAAAACAAACTTAAAGTAACCAAATAGGCAGAAATGATAATTCAGAAACTGGCAGTTTGGGCATACGTATCTGAGAGTCACTGTGGACCACAAGGGGCATATAAACATGCAAAACAGCAGCGGAAACAACAATTCCGTATTAGGTCATCCTAAGGAGACTATGACAGATAAATCTGTTGAAGTTTGATACCATAAAGGCTGTCTTTTGCTAAAGCTTTGTGCAGTGCCAGGATAGCATAATAGCAGTGGTTCAACACAACCAGACAGTTCCATCTTTTCACCGTGTGGAAAGACCTCCCTGACTTGGAACTCTGCCTTTAAAATTATTACAGGGATAATTCAGAAAGCGAGTACTGGTTAAAGGGATTCCGAAAGGAAGGAGGGGGCAGCTTTTGCTATGCATTAAGGCAGCCTTTCAAACACAACACCTAAAATCAACCAGCCAATGTCTGGTGAACCTCATCTCCCCTCAGTTTATACGTGAAGGAGTAAAATAAATAAAGTTTTCATTCTCTGTTTCTATACTGGAATAAAATATCAGGTGTCGTAGAAGACCTGAGGACTCCCCATATCCTAGATTGCTTTAAAGGTCAGAATTAGAACATTAAGGATTAAATGGAGACCAAGCGTACGTGAGTGGGAGTGATAAACAGAAACTTCTGCATGTTGCGCCATTGCTTCCAGCGCGAGGACGTCAAAAAATATCATGTGGAAATCAAGCATAATGTCATCTCTGATGGGCCGATAGTGACCGAAAGAGCTGTGTTGAGGAGAGCATGAGGCTTGTCCCAGCTTGGCAGGAAAGAATACTGAGTTCTTTAAGTGACATCTGCCACAGGCACAGATATTTCCTATTCCTATGGTTTGTTTCAAATGACCTTAAAGGTCTCAGAGACATACAAGGGTGGCAGATAACGCCCCCACTTGTGCCCTACCCACATACCACATGCAAGGGAGCTGTGGTGAGAACAAGAAGAAGCTTTGGGGAAATGTGAACAAGTAGGTGATTTTAGATGAGAAGGAAAATGTTTGCTCTTTCTCTGAAGATTCCTATTCCTCTGAGAAGTGCCCATGGGGGACTGGATCTGGCCAATCCGAGTCCATGAGGCACCACACAACATCTCCTCAGGACTGTGGACTCCCACTGTGTCTTCTTGGCACCCTGGTAGAAACGAGCTTATCTACCTCCTGCAATGGTGTATATAGTCAAACACTTGCTTTGTTTGCTGTCTTTTCCATGACATACTGGCCTTGAGAAAATTTCCTGCTGAAGGCAGCTGACCTATCAGAGGACTTGACTAATCAGAGGAAATTGTCCACAGCTAATTATGTAACAAGGTGACCTAGAAGCAAACCATAGATAAAACGGCTTCTTGATGTAAACCCCGAGGAACGAAGCGGAAAGGGAATAATGATGTAGAGAGCCTGGCTGGAGTGAGAGTGGTCAGCTAGAGGTTGGCTGAGAGGAAGGAACACCCAGTGACGAGAGGTGAATGTATCCTACAGCTCCTCCACCCTCAGCAATGCACAGCAGCCAGGCTTTTTCCTCCTGCTTCTCAATAGCACATTCTTCCAAGCACAGGTGATGCCATTGGTAGGAACAGTGGGTGTTGAAAGCAGCCGCCAAAGGTTCTTGTGTCTATGTTGATTTGAAATTAATTAAATTTGTATCCTCTTCATCCTCTGTTGGCACGCCCAGCGGTCTCCCTCCTGGGCTGCTTCTCTTGGAAAACATTAGCACCATTCATTTTTAGGATTCATTGTCACTGTAAAAAATAGAACAATAGTGTATTTCCAAGAAGCTACCAAGAGCTGGTCACTCCACTACGGAGGTGACTCAAGAGAGCGTAACAGTCAGGAAGCCAAGAGTGTATAGTTCACAATTCCTGAAACAAAAGGTCAGTTTGGGTTTTACACTTGATCCCTAAGAAGAAAAGCCATGAAAGCCAAGAAATAACCCCTAACTCTTGCTCTAATATCCTTCCTCACTGCCAGTGTGGAAAGAACCAGATGGAGTCGGGGGTTCTCCTTTAATTAAATCTAATCCCATTCTCTACAAATAGATGCCAAATTGCTTTTTTTTTTTTCCTTTTTAAAAAAATTTGCTTGTGTTGTTTTCCCTCAAGGGTCTGCGGTCCTGGCATGTCTGCAAAATCCCATTTTGTTCATATCCATGGGATCTGGAGGTGCCTTCTCAGTGTCATTTAGAATCCAATCATCAGGCATCTTGGGGTGTGAGTAGACAGAAATTATGGACATGGTATTTGGACGTGACCATGCTGGCTGGCTAATTTGTGCTTTTGCTTCTAACTTGGCTAGCTTCGCCACATATCTGGCTCTATGGCTTTTTCCTAGTAAGACCATGCTGCCACCCAAGTCTCCTAGAAAGCAGGCCACTCTGCCTCTCTTCTGAATCTCTTTTTAGTTTGGTGTCCCTGCACCCAATCCCAGCGCATCACTCCTTGAAGTGACCTCTGTCTCCAAGGAAGTACCTGAATGATAATTATCAACATGACCTGATATCTCCTCAGCTCATTGGTGTGTACAGTCTAGAATAGACTCTGCTCTTTGGATTCCTCCCCCAGTGCTCTCCTGCTCAGTGAAATACCATGAAGCAGCTTGATAGACATAGACAGATAGATCCATGGAAAAGGTGGGGAAACATTTTGTGCATGTTTGTGTGTTTGGGTTTGTGTTGTGAAGATGGGGAAGAAGGTTGATAAGGAAGGACCATCAGTGGGAAAGGATGGGGAAGGCAGACATGGTCAAAAGGACAACTTCTGTAGCAAAACTTATTTGAAAGGGAAACCTAATTGAAAATAAAGACTTTTTTTTATCTGAAGAGTAGATGTAACAACCCACTTAACTTAAATGACCCTAAACAACTCAAACTGGGCAAGGAGGTGTCATTTCTTGGAAATTGGGTGGTAGCGAGACTATATTTCTAAGGTCCAGGGTTCATCTCTACAGAGCATAATAAGTCTCTGAATTGCATGTTTTCCTTTTGTGGTCTTACCTTGAAATTTAGGCTATTTCCAAATTTTAGTTTTTCTTTATTATAACATTGCTGCACACTTCCAATTATTAACCTTTGCATAAATATCTAGAAGAGGAATTGCTCAGTTAAAATGCATACAGTTTTAACACTCGACTAGCCCATTGTCAAATTACCACCTTCCCTAGAAATTCTGTACAATTTATCTTCTCCCAACTCCTTCCTTTAGGAAAATATTTCACATCCTCTCCAATACTGGGTATAATTATTTTCACTCTTTTGTAAATCAAATAGGTAAAAATGGTATTTACCTTTACCTTTTTCTTGATTTTTTTTTTTATTACTAGGAAGAATAAACATTTTCTTCAAAGCTTTATTGGTGATTTTAATTTTTTCTTTTGCTGAATTGCTTATTGATATTCTTTGCTCATATTTAAAATGGAACGATTATCTTTTTTAGTGGTTTGTGTATTAATAATAATTTTTTTGTTCATCATATATCTATATTGCAAACACTTTTCTCCAGTATGTCATTTTCCTTCTAACTTTATTTATTATGGTTTTTGAAGTACAGAAAATTCGCGTTTTTACTGTAATTAAGTCTATTGTTTTCTGATATGGTTTCTGTGTGTCATGCTTTCAAATTAGTCCCCACCTTAAAGCTATAATAATATTTACCTATATTTTTATGGATGTTTAATGTTTAAGTTTATCTGGGGTCTATTTTAATCTAAAGTGTAAGGTAGAGTTCTGAATTTTTCCCCCAAATGTTAGTCAGTTGTCCTAAGAGTACTTATTTGTACTTGCTATAAAAGTACTTATTTGTACTTTTATAATATATTAAAGGTTTACATATACTTGAGGCTGTTTTTGAACATCCAATTCTTTTCCATTAATAATTCTTGTTTGGTTCTGGGTGTACAGAGTTTTAATTATTAGAGAATGTCCCCTGCACATCCTGGCCCCTGTTCTCTACCTTTTTCCTTCTTTTAGAATTGTCCCAGCTATTTAGGCACAGTGATTCTTCCAGATGAAATGTTAACTGGGATCTTTAAAAGATTGGGTTGAATTTAGTTTTCAATTAGCAATAATTGCGCCTCGGATAAACCTTATTGGCTATGATACTGCCACGGCGCAAAGCTAGGTTGAATTTAAAATGATAATTTTTACATTGTTGAGTCTTTCATTCAGGAATGCAGTATGTCTCTCTCCATTTGTTTACATCTTTTTATGTCCCTCTATTGAAATTTGAACAATTTCTTTTTATATTACCCCATGCATTTTTTGGTTAACTTTATGTCTGGGTATTTCACATCTTGTGCTACTTTTATGATAGCAGTAATGCTAGTATGTGTTAACAGTGGCTTTTTTAGCACAGTAGATAAGAGCACAGGGTCAGATGGCCAGAGTTGGAATCAGGGCTCAGCCACTTCCTTGCTGTGTGACCTTGGGCAAGTTAACCTTTCTTAGCGTCAGTTTTCTGTTCTCATCTCATCTGCAAAACATTCATAATAATAACTTGTATTTTATAGGGCTGTAAACAATAAGTGAGAAAACGTGGGTAAAGCACTGTGCTATAGGCCTGACATACAGAAACATGAATGCATGTTCTTATTTTGAAGATTCCACACTAGCAACTATGTGTCAGTTAAACAGGGGCTGGAACACTGCTTCAAATACCCAAAGCCTTTAAGAAACCATCTTCCAAAACAAACTTCGAGTTTCTGAAGAGAATGTACTTAAATGTGGTTTGTTTAGAACATTCTAGGAGCATTTTGAAGGCTTAACGTGTAACATTGTCCACCTACCAGAACTCATTGGCTTAAAGCACCAAAGAGCACAGGAGCTCACGTAGGGCGCGCACTGCTACAGCTCTGTAGACAATAAGCAACCTAACAGTCCATGACACACAAGCGACAGTCCCAACGAGGGTACAAGTTGCTATAACTGTGAGACCTCAGGTCATTCCTAGTGCTGTAACTCTGACATGCAAATTTTCACCAGTGGTTCTCTGGCCCTCAGGCCTGTGAGTAAGTCAGCAACCTGGCCTCCCATCTAAGCCTGGAGGCATTCTCTCTCTCATGCTCATTCCTTAATTTAGTTAGAAGTGTTTCCTGCTGTCTTTGTGGCTATTTATCATTTCTGTGAAATAATCAAATAAGCCCAGACATTTTAACTCTGGCAAATGCTACAGTTCCCTGTGAAAAATATCTTGGCAAACCGCCACCGAACTGCAACAGATAAAATAAGTGATCTTGCTTCAAACTTCTATGGCTTGCCTTGATGTTAATTCATACAGTCTTAGTAATTTATCTGTGAGAGCAGCATTAGTGAGTAATGTTTCTCGGAGTCTTATATAGATATTTTAAGAATGTGGGGCAACTTTCCCAAAAGCCTGTATAGTAACAGGCCTACAAACTGGAAAAACAAATTGAATTGATTAAAAAGCATAATTCTATTATTTTTAAGAAAGCATTTCATTGGAACGCTACCAGTTAAACGAGGACAAATGCAACTCTAACACCTTGTTTCATAACTGCCCCTTTGTTGCCAGTCAGGATCAGATAAAACATCTTTGTTCTTCTGACCAGTTTATCTTGTAACAATCCCTCTTTATGACCACAGCTAATGTTTCCTCTCTAAAGATGGCAATAAATCTACCCTCAACCTTTCTTGTGTTATGATGCTCTCTAACTTGGTTTTGGGGGAGTGCAGAGTTCAGTTTAGCACAAAGTCACGTAACAATTAGATCATGCTCCCTTTCTCTGCATCAATATAACGTCCCTTCTCCTTCTTGAAAGAGGCCTGGCTCGAGGGAAATTATAGAAGTCACACATCTGGCTAACATCAGAGTCAGGCCTAGAATTAGTCCAAGACACGTAGATCATGCCCATCGTGTAGACATAATCCGGGCCACTATTCAAGAAACGCTGTTTATTAAATTTAGTACATCTTCCTACCCGCACCCCACAACACACACACACACACACACACACACACACACACACACACACACACACACACCCCTGCATTTAAACAATGTTCCTGGATGTTATCATCCTGCAGGATTATAAACTGATACTTTGTATCCCTTATGATACTTAACTCAGATTTGAGGGAAACCAGTTGGCACTTACTACACTTAATATTTGATACTTTTCGACTTATAAATGACCTTTGAGGGACCAGAGAGGAAAAGAGGAAAGAAACTTATAAATTAAAATACCCAGTTCACACAAAACTATTGTCTTCCTGCAATTAATGGTTCAGTCTTGTCAGTGATTGCACGGGATGATGAATGTATTAGCCTCACGGTGGCTGGCGTTCTTGGTGCCAAGTGTTCTTTTTTTCAAAATTTCTAATTTGTCTGTTAATTTAGAGAATATCTCTTTTATTTTAACTAATTAATAAAAGAAAATTTTAAAATGCAGTTTTAAAAGAAACTCTTCTCTAGATTGACCTTTATCATAAACTTGTTGTGTGAACTTGGACAAAGCACAACCTTTCTGAGTTCCAATCGATGGATTATTTCATTTTTAACTGGTTGTCTTGGCATGATGTAGACAGTGCCAGGCACATATTAGGTGCTCAATAAATACATTCTGAAAAACTACATCAACAATTGTACTTTTTCCAAAATAAGACAAAGAGAAGGGAAGAAATAAGAAGAAATTCACAAAATGCTCTATGAAACAAACCTGGATTTTCATGAAACAATATTGAGGTGATTCATTTTTATCATGTCACTGAGCTCAGAGATGAGTCAATAGAATAAACAATAGAATTATAAAACCAGAACGGGTATACTGTTATTCTCTCTGCCTTAATTTCCTAGGTAATAGTGCCTAGGCATTGGACATATAGAAAATGCTATATAAATCTCTTGTTATTGTAATTACTGCATTTTCAAAATTATAAATCCACATGGATGGAGCCTAATCTAATTTTTTCCCTAATCTTTCCCAATGCTGCTATTCAACATAAAATCATCATTGTGGCCAACGGGCATAAAAAGAAAGAAGATGGTACTCAGCTAATATTTGCAATTACTTTTCTGTGGTTGTTCACCCAAGCTTCCAGAGACAGAAACATCATGCTTTCAGAAAATTGTCCGACTATAAAGACCTCAGGAAGAAGGAAGACCCTGGCTAACCTCTAAGTGCCATGATAAAAAGGACTCTATCTTTCCTGTTTTTACCACAACCTAGTGGCATTTGGGAAGGTGTTGTAAGGGATAGACAATAAGGGTGTTCATTCTTTACAGAAAATTTAAGCAAAAATAAAACCAACTCAGTGGATTCTTTTTTTGCTATCACCATCCACTGGCAATGCTTAGCAATGTCAGTGACGACATTCTCTTCAGCTCTAGGGCCGACCTCTCCCACTGCACTGCCCCACCAGTTGGACACTTACTATTCCACGGACACTGTTCCCAGTACCTCGTACAATGCCTGGCAGGTACCAGGTATGAATTACAGGGGCAAATGCTAATGTGAGAAATAAGAGTATAGAACTCCCCTTTCCCCACAATTCCTTTGTCTTTCCCCATTGTTTTCCTAAAAACAGGAAAACCATAGCATAAACTTTCCATAGTACTTTGTACATCTCTGGCCCTTATTTAAATCCGATGCAAAATTTTAGATTCCATGGCTCAAAAAAAATGTCCCTCCAATGAGGACAGGGCAAAGTAACAAACAGCAGCTGGCCAATGGGACATGTGGGGACATGTGGAGATTATGGCACCTAACAAGAGAAAGTTGACGTTTTTGCACACAATGTGGTCCATTAAGTGCAGGATGAGCACCAGATCCATTCCTTTTTCCCAGAAGCACAGCAGACTTTCTGTATAACAGAGCTTCTATGTCAGGGTAACTTTTTAGCATTAAGAAGGGCTGCACCCTGTAAATGGATTCCAGAAGTCTTAATTTAGAAAGAGGATGGGGAAATGTGTTGGCCACTAAATTCAATCCTCAGTGACTGTTACATACTTTCTGAAGCATTAGCGTCAACTGCATACTGCTTAAATGGCAGAGGAAGGATAACCCACATGGGTAAAAGCCAATGGGGAACTTTGGGGGTAACGCCGTAGCAACGTAGATTAATTGATTGCAACAGTTGTGCCGCTGTGGTGGAGGATGTCACTAGTGGGGTAGGCTGTGCACGTGTGGGGGCCACGGGTATGTGGGAAATCTCTGTACTTTTCGCTTCGTTTTGCTCTGAACCTAAAACTGCTCTAAAACATAGTCTTTAAAGAAACAAAAAAAGCCAACTAGAGAAGCGGGGAGAACTGTTGCCAGAAGCATAAAAGAATGAGTTTCATTTGCGGGGTGCTTTACACAAAGTGTTTTTTCTCTCTCTGATGAACCTGTGAAACTAGAAGAACAAGTGTCATTATTTCCATTTTTCATGATGAGGACTTGAAACTCGGAGAGTTCAAGTAACTTGTCTTAGTGTAAGGAACAAAGGATGATTCAAGGCAGGTCTTAAAACTGGTCTTCTGACTCCGAGTCTAAGGACGAATGCACTTTCCACTTGTATCTCTCACGATTCACAAACTTTTGGAGAAAAAACAACAAATCTTATTGTTGTCTTGGATTAAATATTCAAAATTCGGAGAGACCTGAGATGATGGACTTTCATGAGAGAAGGCTGAACTCTTTGCCCACAATGTGGTACATTAAGTGAAGGACGGTGACTAGATCGAGAAAAATAATCGTTTCACCAAGACTCAATGCAATTCAAACAGCAGGAGAAAGAAATATAAATGAAATCATGACAGAAAAGAAAACGTATCCAAACTATAAAAGAATCCAAACTATACATATATCCTTTAAAAACTCCAGTCTGCTAAGAGGGCTGCTCTGAAATCACCAATAGGAATGGCCCTATGCTGGTAACGGAGAGGAATCGAACGTCTCCACGTCATTCCTAGAAGATCAAACAAATTCCTGATTTCTCAGGATTGGCGAGGTCCATAAAGAAGTCACCAGGGAAACCATGGGCAAAATTAGTGCCACACTCAACAATATAGATATGTCTGGGCCGTAGCACATAGCCGTATTACACCGAAAGGCACTGAGTTTATGTACAGCAATATTAGCTTTCTAAATAATAATAATAATACCCAATACTTATTGAGAGTTTTTTTCTGCCAGGTACTTCGTATGTTTCTGAGCTTTTATGAACAAACATTAAATTTGCTTTGCAATAGCGTAATACCCTTTAAAGGAACCGGAAAGTACCCCATGGCACCCGTCCTGGGACTTGCTCCTCTTGGATCTATAACGCTGGTGCTGTTTTCATAAGGAAGGAATGAGGGGAAGGTCTGACAGTTGTCCTGTGAATTAAAGCCGGACAGTTCAAGACCAACGGAGGAATGTGGACATTCTCTTTAAAAAACAATAACTTAGCATAAAGCAGCTCTCCAAATAGTTTAAGCCTTTTTGCCTTATAGGCAGAAATGAGCTAGAACTTATTTTTAGGACAAACCTCTCAATATTTAAAAAATATGATTTCTAAGAAGCTTTCACCGTTATACAATTCTGTAACGTTAAGCTTCTTCTATGTTGCCAATAATGTCAAAGAACAAGAGGCAGGGATTTAAAAACCACTGACATTTTACCTCATTTGCCAGTGTCCATCAGAGATACAGTGAGAAGATAGTTATAGGGTTTTGATGGTGACCTGAGACCTATACTGGACATACTTAGTGGCTCATTTTTAGGTAAGGTAAAAACGTGGGGAGAATGTTCCTTTGTAATGTCCTTTGTGATACTACCTCTAGCATTTGTTGTCTTTCCTCTGTGTCGTTAATATCTGGTATTTCATTTAAATAAGATAGAATGTTTTCTGAACGAGCAATAAATGTCCACATGCAAATAACTGGAGAGGTACCAAGGACTGAAACCTGCAAGAAGACGTAGACTATCGCATCAGAGCTGAGGTTTGCCTCCGTAAGACGGTAGTGGTGTGATGTGGGGACATGTAGGGTGGTGACTTTTTAGGTGAGGTTTAGGGGAAGATGCAGAACAAGAATCCAGAACATCTGCCTGCCCCAATCACTGTGTAATAATCCGTCAGTCTTTCGCTGCAGTGCTCTGGCTTTAGGGATGTCCGGTGACAAATGACTGCACTTGGGAAGCGTTTGAGATGGTTAGCCCAGGACCCCTGGTTAACGTGGACCAAGAGAAGGTGGGTGGTGTTTATCCTGCTCTGAAAATTTACTCTGTTTTTCCAACAGAAGTGTAATATCTGAGTCATGGGCTCAGTCAAGCTCTCTGCTCACTGGTTATCTTAAGGCGCCCCTCAACAGTTGGGTGCCCCCACATCACAGTGGTGCTCTGGGGAGCAAAACCCCGACTTGTTGAATGGTCGATCCTATTTCCTGCGAGCACTTCCCACTTCCTGACCAAACAATTCTCTGATGAAAAATACCCCAAACATGCTAATTTCTATCCTCACAAAAGATAATATAATTTAAATGGGATTGTGGGATGTTAAGACGCCCAAGCTCTGTGCATGAAAATTTTCTATCAAGCAGAGCCACCTAGTGGTAGAATGAAATATGTTTTTGTTTTTTGATTTTTTTTTTTTTTAATTCTCATTTAATTTCTCTCATATAATAATCCCATTCAGACAGGGTTCTCTGTCTTTTCTTTTCTTTTCTTTTCTTTTTCAGATGTTCATTTTACCTACTCTTGTTTACAGCTACCCCTTTGAGACTGTTGAGACTGTTACCTCCATCTATTTTCCTTACCAAATATCTACTCATTCAAGGTAAACAAACCTATGGTTTGTTATAATCAGAAAGTTTTATAACTAAAACAGAAGCCAACTTAACAGTGTCTCTTTAAAAGGGCAAGAAAATGTCAACACTAATTTATTTCTAAAAATAAATAGTCACTACGCTATTTACTTTGTAGCTTTCCACTTTCCATAACTCACACTTCCTTTTCTCCACACTACACATGGATACACCCATGTAAATTGTCATGTGAAATTTACAGGCACAGGGAAGATGAGCAAAAGTGCTCTACTGTGGTCTCCAAGTCCCTCCCCTCACATACATATAATTTACGGTAGAAATTAGAAGTACCTTGGGTTGTGGTTTGATTCTTTTTCTTCTTTTAAAGTAGGTAAACATTCACTGTCGGCTAGGATGGAATAAAAGCAAACTCATTGTTAGTCACGGAAATCCTATTTTCTATCCACAAAACTCATATAGTTGAGCATCACATTTCCCTGGTCTGTACTGTTATTTGTGCAGACGTGGCCTCACCAGGGCGTTCCAGAGGTTAAAAGATTAATGGTGGCCAGGCTCTTAAAATGGAAAAGGCACTAATAGCACCCATACAAGGCTTCAATGTGCTTCTGGCCCTGTTGGAAAGGGCACAATTCATCACTGCTTGGTTCTTCAGTCCCCGAAGAACCCCACCGAGGCTCCAAAAGCTAGAATCTGCATGTTTCAGGCTAGACACTGGAATAAAATGGCTTCACCAGAGGTCCTGATGACTGCAGAGTGACATCAGTCAGGATGCATGATCAAAAAGAAGCAGGTAAAGGGAGGGAGCCACTAACCTTCTTAAGGTCATCAGAGTGCTCTCCTATTACACCACTACTATTTTTAAGGGGGAAAAAAACTATTGGGTCTGTCACCTGTGTATCAAAATAACTCTCTGCTTTCGTTGTCAAACAGAAATGCCTTTTTCCAGTTTTATGGTTTGAGGGAGTGTAATAGGATCATGATTTTGTATTAAAATGGCCTTAGGAACGAAAGGAAATACACCAAAATATTGGGAGGTTGTCTTTAGGTGGTGGAATTGCTTTTCTTTCTACTTTATTTCGAAATTTCCAAATTCTACTGTGCATGTATATGACTTTTACAAACTAAAAACAACAAAATGAACCTACTTTAAAGATTGTCTTAATGACCTACTCCTACCCTCAAATGCTTCCCAGAGCCATTCTTCCCTCAATATTGGATGATGAAAAACTGTTCTAAATGGTACAGGTTAGATGTGTGGCTCTAATCTTTTTGAAAACTCATCTTATAAGCCTCTGGTACAATAATTCTAATAAAAAATTTTTGGATTTGAGAACTTCATTGTAGATTGTTGCATCTGACAGACCACAGGGTTTTATTTTTTAAAGATAAATGTTAAAAATACAAAGGATATGATAATATAGTGAATTTTATTAGCTTAATCTGAGCATTAAAATAATGTATTGATTTTTAAAGGAATTTTAAAAAGAAAAAACAGTTGTCCTCATTTTTAAGTCCAAATATTGATTTAATGAAAAGTTAAGAACATATACTACAATTACTGCCAGTTATCAATTGGAAATTAAGTTTTATGGGAATATTTATATTACTATCTATATTAGTGCTGTCCAATAGATATTTCTACAGCAATGGAAATGTTCTAGATTTGTGCTATATAATATGGTACCTATTAGCCACAGTGGCTGCTGAGCACTCAAAATATAGCTAGAGTAACTGAGGAACAAAATTTTCAACTTTTTATTTCTTTAAATTTTAATTTAAACAGCCACATATGGCTAGTATCTATTGTACTGGAGAGCACCAATCTGTGTCAACTATATCCGGTAAAGTTTTATAAACACATACAGATTAAAATCATAGATCTCTAAATATAAGGTAATGCCAGATGCTTTTTCCAGAGAATTTGGACTCAGAGATTTCCTTACTTGAACAAAAGACCGTTTTCTTCTTAACAAAGACCATTGGAAAAACTTGCACAAAAATAAAAACAAATGGCAACGATGCAATAATTAAACCAAATATTTAAGGGTGCTCAGACCCAACTGTATTATTCCTCATGTACCAGATCTAATGTGGATTGGGCTCACACTGTCACACTCCAAGAATTATGGGATATTTATAAAGCTGGTGGTCTCTTACTAGAGAGGACAGAAAAAACAAGGTTACCACATACCATTTCTATTCAGGCTGTTCATCCATTTATCAAGCTCTTCCATTTCTATTTCCATGACAGAGGGTGTGTCTTCCTCAAAAATAGGGCTAGAAAGAGAGCAAAAACCTTGTTGAAAGAAAAAGAACTGGTGTGCTGCACGTCATGTGGTAAGAGCCTGGAATGTTAACTGTGAGGATGAGGCACGTGATTCCGTGTCTTCCATACCAGGGTCCACTGAGTGTGTGCCCTATTCACGTGAACCAAACTCTAAGAGGAAGAAAGGCTAAAACTAAAACAAACCTTCATCATCAATCACTGATTGAAACATGGAAGGCAAGGGCACCCAGCCCAGCACAGGGACTGAAAGGAAACCCAGGAGGTTCAGCCCCATTGAAGGTTCAAAGTCAAGGCTGCAAGCCTTCCACCGCGAGGTCCCCCCAGGGAGTTGCCACATTTAGCATTGCTGCCTTGCTTAATTTCACTTCCCTTTCTTTGGGGTTTTTGATCATTGCCCCAGGCCAAGAGTCCACAGCTAACAGCCTACTTGCATGACCTCTGCATTCAACTCCCAGGCTTGTCTGTCTTGGAGAAATGGAGCCATTGGTTTTGAATGAAATCCACTGCCATTCACTTGCCAGGGCTTAGAGCACACAGTTAGGGGAAAGAAACCCCTGGTTAAAATGGCAGGCTAGGTGAATAGGTGTTATACCCTGTAGAGGAAGTGAGCTAAATAAGGAGGAAGGCTGCTGCAGGGGAGTGGGGAACAGGAGGAGGTGGGCATTGCCCTAGAACATTCTTCTGGGGTGAATCTTCTATTTCTCTCCCTCCTGTCCTTTCTCTCTGCCCCCTACCCCCAACTCCCTTTCTCTCTCCTCCATCCCTCTTCTACCAGGGCTCCCCTCTCTTAATAGCAGTGAAAGAGTCTTCTCTGGTGATAACATTTTTAACCCAAATAAATGGACTGATGTCCTTGAAAGACACCCAGGGGCAGAATATTTAACTACTATGCATTTGAAATTGGTAGTAGTCAGAAAAAGATTCTTTTCTACACTTGATCTTAGCCAAAAGGCCGAGAAGCGATAAAAAAAAAAAAACAAAAAAAGATTCTTTTCTAAACAAAGGACCCTGTCCTCATCCCAGACCCCCCTAAAATGAGGTTTGGGGACTGGGTCCTCCTTCTGTAGGCCTCTAGGGGCTGTGTCCTGGGGCCAAGGAAGCAAGAAGTACCCCACAAGGGATGTCAGAACAAAAACGCTTAAAAAGGCAGATGGCCTTCTAATCTGCTTCTCTCCCAAAGGTCCTGTTCCACACTGAGCTGGATTGGAGGGTGTGGAGAAGACTTACACTTTCAAGTTGTCACTTCCCAGTTCATCTGAAAGAGAATAAACACAAAGGTCACGTTAGTTTTGTTTGTCGGTAACAATTTTATACTTCGACAACAGCTGAAATCTGTTTTACAAAGAGAACAAAATGGCTTTAAGTAAATGGCTTGTTTAAAGGAGCAATAATTAACCTCAAAGTCCAGCAAGCACTGACTGCCATGTTGAAATGAGGTCCCAATCCATGTATGGCTGTTTCATTTTAGATACGAAGGTGCTCTGGGAGCATTCATTTCAGATGAGACGTTCATCCCTCGTTGTTTGTTTTCTCCACACAAAGAGAAGAGCAGTGGTAAGGGGAGGAGAAAAAAGGTCCTACAAGAGGACTCGCTCCTTGGCCCTGCCCCAGAATGTCCCAGTTCAAAGCATTGCTGTTTCGTCTCCTTGTGGCACACCAAGCCAAAGACTGTGACTGTCCTTTTGTCCCAGAGTAGGACATGGGACTCTCCATCCAGGGCTCCCCCTAGAACTCTCCTTGCACCCTACTCTTTGCATGGCTGGATCCCTCAGTTGGTCTCTTCTCAGCTTACACTCTCTTCTCAGAGAGGGCTCCCCCACCTCCTCTATCTGAAGTGGGGACCTTCTTTCCTATTGTTCTCCAGCTCCACAATTTGCTTGCTTCTTTCATAGCATTTACCACAATTTGTCTTTCATTAATTCATCTGTTTAATTCTTTTTCCTCTGTTTCTCCCAGTAGTCCATAGCTGCAAAAGGGCAAAGGATCATGTCTGTCTTGTTTGTCCTGGCACCTCTTACCTCTCATCTATCTAGTACAGTGCCTGGTAAACACACAGTAAATATTTACAGAATAAATAAATAAATAAATCTTAATCTGGATTGTCTGGCACTGGGGTTGAAGTCATTGCCAGTATTTTGGACCAGCGTTAGCATCATAACAGCGAAACATCCAACATGCCTATTTATTGCTACCGTTGGTTAAGATGAGAGTCAGGTGACAATTTGCAAAATGGCTCTACTGCAACTCAGACTCTAAATGAACATGTGGCAAGAATTAGAGCCCCATGCCCCAGCTCAAGCTCTGTTTTGTTTGGCAGGGGTCTCAATGCACCCAGAGAACTGAGGCAATGATGGCAAGCAAGTGCGTGGCATAGGCCCACTGCACCGTTTATGACGTGAAAACCATGAAGAAACAAACCACTTTGTAGAGGTCCACTAAACAGCTTGATGTTTCTGAATCTTGGCAATCAGAGGCCTCCTTTTCTCCGGCCTGCTGGTCCCCAGCGAGGGAACCTAACCAGCAGGCACCTGGAAATGAGCTACTGGCAGCCGCCGGAAGCCACTGTAATTGCCTGTGGGTTGGCAAGCTTGAATGGCATTGCTAATCCAGGAAAGCTGGGCACAGATGGAAGTTTCATACCATCATCACTGCTTACCTTCGAGAGTCTGTAAGTTATGTCTTCCTGCCCACCCCCATAGGAATCCGAAGCTTCCTGAAGATGCCTGACTCCTCAGAAACTTTGGGGAAAGGGGAGTATGTGCCATATATACACATTTTTTCATCTAAAATTTACATGCTATTTCCTTAAGCCCCTACACAACTGAACTTCCCTTACAGGTGACCCATAAAAATCCCCATTTTGTCACTCCCTCTTCCTCTCTCTCCCTCTTTCCTGCTTAATGACACCACCTTCCCCCTCCCCCCCACCTACACACACACACACACACACACACACACACTCCACATCTTCCTCTCCACTATTTTCTCTGGGAGCAAGTGGCCCTGCAGTCCCACTGTTCAGGACATGGATTTATCTTTATAATCTGAGCGCCTGCAGGCTTCACAGTCAGCAAAAGCTACCCCTGCATGCAGATGATGGAAAAGTTTAAAACCCCATTACAAAAGTGGTCCAGATGCACCAAATGTGAAGCTCCTGTAATCAGTATTCAAACAGAGCAAAAAGCCTTCTGTGGCCTCATCTCCCCTGCACCAGGACCATTACCCCTGCCCCAGACGCCATGGCAACAGAAAAAACATCTGGGAGAGTGCGCCAGAACAGAGCATTAAACCAGGAGGGAGACCAATTACCCGTCCTCAGCAATCAGGCGCTGCCCGCTCCACTCCACCTGGCCTATATCTCTTTATTAATAGCCACCTACTCCTCTGCAACCAGCAGGCAAATGCAGCTCTCAGCACAGCCCCCCACCCGCACTTGCTTCCATTTTCCCTCCCACAGTCTTTCCATTTCATATCCTCCTCCCCACTTTGTCCTCCTCTTTCCGTTCCTACATTATACCCACTTAGCCTGACAATGCCCTGCTCCCAGCTACTCTGTGCACTTGACAGTGGGACTGCTGGGGTAGAAGGATGGGGTGGGGGGCAGGAGCCCAGCAGGAGTGTGGCTTGTTTATCTTGTTTCCATGTCGAACAGTGAGCAAGCGAGAGAGTCTCTTTCTGGAGATTTACTGAGCAGAGCCAGGTGTCATGAAGCCCCAGCCTGTTTATAAAGTGATGGCTTACTGCCAGCTGTTTCCCCTGCAGCTCTTTCAGAGAGACACAGCACATCAAGACACTTAATAAACATTAAATAATAACAACTGCAAATTTAATGCCTGGAGGTATAGGAAGAATCACAATAGAACGAGTTACTACACAGCCCTTCCCTTTTCCTGGACTTGAAAAGGACAGACCCAAAGAAAAAAGGTAATTTCCAATCGGATGAAGTGTTCTTCCTAAAAACGTTGGCCAAGCCCTCCCCACTTGTCAAATTAAATCTGTTTCCTGATGTAGAAGAATATAGCAGGCTCTATTCATTTGGGAAAAGAAACAACGTGTCTATTCCTAACTCTGAGGGGACATTATCCATGCCCTCCCACAAAACAGTCCTTTGGGAATTTTCCAAGCAAAATGCTGACCCAGTATGACAGTTTTATTTTTCCTCGGAGGAAAAAAAAGTGTTTAAATCAAATTTTGTTAATTTAAATATTCTCCTTTTATTGATTTGCAATATAATGTTAAATATGAATGAATGGGTAAACTTCAGTGAAAAGTAATTGTTAACCTTTTAGCAGTCGGTTTGTCTGAAGACATAGTCAAGTGTTAAACTTAACCACCTGTATCTATATTAGAGGAGTGGCTAGTAAAAGAAAATACTCAAAGCTCTCTTTATCAAAAACTTGTGTGATAAGCAATTGCTTTGAAATTCCTAGTGTTCTATGTTGTAGTTTCTTCAAGTTAGATATATTTAAACTAACAGAATATGCCAATATATATTAAGGACAATGTGCAAATTTGTTTTTAATCCATGAGAATAAGTGCTCTTTAAAAAAGGTTCTGATGAGTTTTCATTAACTAATTCATTCAACCAACATTTTTAAGCAACTAACCTGTGTGTTGGGTTAGGCAATATGTTAGGTAAAAGGGATAATAATAAACTAATACTGTACAATACACGAGGTACTGTTTTTTCTAAGTAGTTTTCATACATGAAGCCATTTAATTCTCACAACTCTGTGAGTCGGTTTTGAATTTGCCCATTTTACAGATGAAGAAACTGACAGAGAGGTCATAGAACTAGGAAATGCAAAAGCCATCTAGGCAATATGGTTCCAGAGTCTGTACTCTGAACCTCCATGCCAACACTGTTAAACAAGATAAACAAGACAAGTTCTTAGTTCTTTTGAACCTTAAAGAGAATATAACCTAGCAAGAAAGAGAGACCACAAAAAGACAATTCACCAACATATGCCAATGTAAATACTGTGTGCAGTCTCTGATTGCACAGAAGACATGATGATTAATTCTGCCTGGGGAGTGATTACTCAAGGCTTCCTAACAACTTTCGAACCGAGCATGGAAGAGTGGGGTTGCAGTTTACCAAGCAGACAAGAAGGAAATCCCTGACAGAAGAGAGAGCGTCCACCAGGCATGGAGGCATCAAGAATGTGCAAGTCATGCTCCAGGAACAGCAAATACTTCAAGTATGGCTACAGTGTAGGATGTATGGATGGGTCATGTCTGAGAGCGAGGCAGGTTCTCACTTGTGTATGGCTTTTGCACTTTGAAATTCTCACAATAACGTTCAATGAAAAAATCCCTTTCTGGATTTAGAGCCTGAGAGCATGACCATTTGATTGGATACTCCCAAACTCTCCCCCATCTCATGACCCCATTAGGTAATACCACCTGTGGGGCAATGGTTTGGGCAGGAAATTCTCACTTTCCCTACTTTAAAAATCACTGGGGTCCAGGTAGCTGTGTTTGCCTTTTCTTTTTCTTTAGCTTACAAAGGAGCTCCCGAGTGACCACTGTTATTAGGTCACCCTGAAATTTCAAGCAATGGAGAAACATGTATTTCCTACACGCTTGGAATCTAATAGCTCAACTGCTATCACGAAAGGTAATGCACTTTAGTGCATCTTCCCCAGCTCCCATTTGGGGTACCTGAGGACATAATGGAAAATGACCATTTATAGTTCCTGCTGAGAGCTTTAAGGCTCTCCTAGTGCAAGGACAATGAGCAAAGCCAAGGCCATGATCTCAGGGGTGCCCTGCTAAGGGGTATAAGGAACATAAGAGTGAGTTTTGTATGCACATATGAATATTTTCCTTATTAGAGAAATTCTCATCCCTTGAGTGATTTTTGGAATGACTCAAGGCTTCAACTTAAAAATCTAATTGGAGTCTCTTTTACCAGCACAAGCCCAAAGTACCCAAGTCTGTTTGGGACCTAGGACTACCATAAAATCTAGTATTTGATGCTCTTAGAATTGGAACTGAATACTCTCAAAGCAAATCTCTGACCTGGGGAATTTTCCACGAGATGGGTTTCGGATTGACGACAGTAATCTTTAGCCAATTTGGAATTTTCTTATAAAAGTTAGAATAGCTTTGATGGGAATAAAAACAACCCTTCACCCAGGCCTTTTTAAGATCACATTGGGATGTGGCATAGGGGAGAAAACAATATCTATGACAGAAAGATAGATGGAAGAATCCACTTCTTGTGGAACGACCCCAAGGCCTCCAGCCATCCCAATCCTAAACCATCTGCCCCAGGGCTTCACCAGCCTTACCCTTTCCTCCAACAGTGAGGACATGTTACATTGCCCTATTGGCCAAGATTATACAAGGGCCTTCATCTGGTTCAGGTACAGAGCTAGCAGCCTAAATTTCAATTTAGACTGAAACATTCTCTTTTTAAAAAGAAAGGAATATAGCATTTTTAAACTCTGGAAGCCTTCATTGAAATATGTGATTCCTGACTTACTATTTTATGGCGTCCTTTGCTTAACTTTAAAACCTCTCAGTTCCTTCTGTTACCCCATCCCCACCTCCAGGCCGGTGTTAGGAAAATACTCACATGTCTGTAAAGCACTCTGAGATCCTTGGCTAGAAGGCACTGTGTAGAAGCAAAAAAGTATTTTGTTTTATTGATTGCTCAGTAACACATGAAACAATTATCTGGAATTGGGAACACGCAAAATATTTACCTTGTTTAGTTTTTTTTCTTTTATAGTTTATTACAAGGAGTACCACTGATAAGAGTAGGAGGGCCAATAAAATCAACGGGATCAATACCATTAATATAATCTCCAGCTGCTCATCCTCTTCCTCGAAGAGGGTAATATTCGTATTTTCAATTGTTTCTGTGATCGGTGTAGCAATTGTACTTGTAATAGTAGTATCTTCATCTATACTTCCCACTTCCTGGGGTAGATCTGCTGATTCTTCTGTTTCAGAATCATCTGTGGGAACACACACAAAATTGAGATTGCCATGGAGAGAAAACTAGTGTGTTATGCTTTCAATTATTTTGAAACCTCTTTGACATGTATCCAGTGATAAACTTTATCCACTGTATTTGGTCTTCCAGTTCACTATGACACAGAGTATTGATTTAACATAAATGGAGCTCCTTGTAAGACTGTCAGCTGATTTTTCAACAGAAACTTTGCAGGCCAGAGGGGTTGACATAAAATATTCAAAGTAAGTGAAAAGCAAGGACCTACAAACAAGGCTACTCTACCCAGCAAGGCTATCACTTAGAATTGAAGGACAGAGAACAAGCTTCCCAGGCAAGCAAAAGCTAAAGGAGTTCATCACCATCAAACCACTATTACAAGAAATGTTAAAGGGATTACTTCAAGAAAAAGAAGAAAAGAAAGATTAAAAATATGAATAATAAAATGGCAATAACTACATATCTACCAACAATTGTTTTAAGTGTAAATGGATTAAATGCTCCAATCAAACGATAGGGTGGCTCAATGGATAAGACAACAAAACCCTTACATATGCTGCCTACAAGAGACTCACCTCAGATCGAAAGACACACACGGACAGAAAGCAAAGGGATGAAAAAATATATTTATTGACAATGGAAACAAAAATAAAAAGCTGGGGTATCAATACTTGTACCAGTCAAAGTAGGCTTTAAAACAAAGGCTATAACAAGAGACAAAAAAAGGACCCTATAATCCCACTCTTGGGTTTTTCTCCAAAGAAACCCAAAACACTACTTTGAAGGGACATGTGCTCATCCATATGTTCATTGCAGCATTATTTACAGGCACCAAGATGTGGAGGCAGCCTGGGGGTCCATAAATTGATGAATGGATAAAGAAGAGGTGGTACATATATATCATGGAATATTACTTAGTCATAAAAAAGAATGAAATCTTGCCATCTGCAAAAATATGGAAGGACCTAGAGAGTATTGTGCTGAGTGGAGTAAGTCAGACAGAGAAAGACAAATGCCATGTGATTTCACTTATATATGGAATCTAAAGAACAAAAGAAAGGAACAAGCCAAACAGAAACAAACTCATAGATGTAGAGAACATTTTGATGGTTGCCCGATGGGAGAGAGGTTGGGGAGATGGGTGAAAAAAGAGAAAAGATTAAGAAGTACAAATTGGTAGTTACAAAATAGTCATGGGGATGTAAAGTATAGCATAAGGGAATATGGTCAATAATATTGTAATAATTATGTATGGTGTCAGATGGGTACTAGATTTATCGGGGTGATCACTTCATAAGCTATATAAATGTCTAATCACTATGTTGTACACCTGAAACTAATATAATATTGTATGTCAACTGTAATTAAAAAATAAAAAAATATTTTTAAAAAAAAAAAGAAGGAAGGAAGGAAGGGAGAGAGGGAGGGAGGGAAGAAAGGAAAAAAAAATGGAGCTCAAGCTGTGAGTATTCTGAACATGGAGTCAGAGCCTCAAGATAAGACTCCCACAGATGCAGGGGCTTTAGCCTTGACCAGACAGTTTAGACACGTTTAAGCAAAGGCATTGAGAAACTTTGCCCTGTCCTGTGTGATATTCCAGGACATCTCCTATAGGGTACCATGAAATTTTAATAACATTTCTGAATAAATCTAAGTTCACATTTGCTGAAAGGTAAGTACTTGCCACATAATGCTTTTAGGTCCAAAGGAATGCACTGTACCCTAAGTTTTAACAAAAGGTTACTTATCGATGGACAAGCACTCTTTGAAATTGGGGTGACTGCCTGGATTTCAGTGTCAGTCTCACGTTTTGTAGAGAACTGCCTCTGAGATAATCTGACAGAAATCCTCTTGGACTCTAAATAAAAATGCATTGCGGGGGGCAGCTGGTTAGCTCAGCTGATTAGAGCGTGGTGCTCTTAACAACAAGGTTGCCAGTTCGATTCCCACATGGGCCACTGTGAGCTGCACCCTCCACAACTAGATTGAGACAACTACTTGACTTGGAGCTGATGGGTCCTGGAAAAACACACTTAAAATAAATTTTAAAAAGTTAAAAAAAAAATGCATTGTGTATTTCATTTGTAATGTGAAATTCTCAAGGGGAATTTAGAGACCAAGGAAACTGCACTAATATTTAAATTTATTTAGTAAAACGCATCTTTAGAGCTTTATTTATAAGCTATAAGAAAGTTTATTCTGTTTGAACTTCAGATTGTGTTGGGAAACCATCCTGCGGCTCATCACAGGACAGGAAAGGACTATTACTTGGAAACGCTTTCCTCACTGGTCTATCTAGTGATCCTGGTAAGGTAGGCTGAAGGTTTTCATCCTATCATGGTATACTGTTGCCTAGCGTTCAGGCGGGGCCCACTGAGAAAAACAGCATATGCATTTAGGCTATAGAAAACTTATCAAATGAGATTATTTATGTGAAAGTTCTTTTTAAGGTGAAAGGTGCTATGTAAACAGAGAAGTCAACTGCTTTGAACCATGCCCTGTTACTACAGGTTAGGTCACCGCTCCTACAATGGCCAAACTGGCCACGGCAGAGCCAATTCAGTGCCTCATCTACCGTGTTTCCCCCAAAACAAGACCTAGCCAGACAATCAGCTCTAATGCATCTTTTGGAGAAAAAATTAATATAAAACTCAGTTTTATTTTGCTATAAGACCAGGTCTTACAATATAATATAATATAATATAATATAATATAATATAATATAATATAATACAATATAATACAATATAATACCGGGTCTTATATTAATTTTTGCTCCAAAAGATGCCATAGAGCTGATTGTACGACTAGGTCTTATTTTCAGAGAAACAGGGTATATGCATGACTGTATGACAATGGAGTCGTCTGATTTGATTTTTAAAAATGTTTGTTTGATCACAGTCTAATTACTTTGGTTATATGCGTATAATTATTTCAGTTGTCCCCCAGACCAGGGAATCCACTTGATAATCACATTGGAAAATGCCACCCAAAACAATCAAAATCAATTACAGACTGCAGAGCATAACTAACTGGTATACCTCACATGTATATACCAAAAGTAAGATGAAAAAAACGTCTACCATTTATTGACCTCTGCCTTCTTGGTTAAGTGATTTTGTCCTATATTTATGTCTTTGAAATACGGGAAGTCAATTTTGTATTCGCTCCTAGGTTAAAAGCTTTGCTACATCACTTAGCATCCTGGTTCGGGAAAAGATATTGTCCCTAAGAACCAAGTCCTCATTAAAGCCACCCCACTTGCAGCACTGCTGGCCCCATACGGCATTCTTTACTGAAAACCCAGGCCCGTGAAGACTGGACATAGGAAGGGGGGTGACGGCACATACACAAGTGCAGTGGGTGGTAGTGACCCTTTTCCTCGAGGTCAGTGCTTATGGACTTTCCTCAAATATCCAGACCTCCCTTTTATTTCTTTTGCTTACCTCTAGTGCTGTAGCTGCTGTTACCATTTCAGGCTAACCTTTATAAAGCCTTTACTAAGAGCCAAGTCCTATGCGCTCTGTCTTCTACTCAAATTAACTCATTTTGTCCTAACCATTTTTTCAGAGAGAAACCAGGACACAGAAGTTACACAACTGGCCCATGATCCCAGAGCTATGGTGGAGGAGTGAGGGTTTAAACCTCGGAGGGCTGATGGCAGAACCTGGCTGGAATGGAATTACAAATCATGAGGCGGTGAATAGGAGAGGGAACCTCTTATTCTTACCCCTCCGCCTATAAGGAGGTGGCTTTTCTGCCCAAAGGGGAAGGGGGGGGAACAGTCCTCCGAAACCTCAGCTTGGCCCAGGCTCTTGCTAAGCATTGCAGCCCAGGACGCAGCATCTTTTCAGTGCCTCTCCAAGGAGTCGAACAGGTTCCCAGTAGGACACTCAGTACTCTGAGTCACCACTTGACCTGTGGCCCCAGAAGAAAAGAAAAAAGGAAAGGAAATAAGCCAGCAAGAATAATGAGGGCTTTTTGGCAATCAGGAATGAAAGAGAAATGGAAAGAAGGGCCCCAGATGGTCCTGGCTTGTGTACATTTATTTTTCAGCCTGAGAGACAATGCTGGTCGCAGGTGGCCCTTAGTAGCCTTCTAGAGTAAAAGGGGCAGGAAATTCTCTCCACAATATCCCCCTCACATACACCCTAACATACATTTGCCACGTTAAACATCAATGAGATTCTCTTGTGACGATTTAAATAAATGAGAATCAAGTGCGCTGTCTGTCTCTTTCTCTCTGTTTCATTTTTCTTTACTCTGTAAGCCTTCGTTGCCAGACACTCCTATGGCAACCTTCCTCACAGCATTCCCTGCCCCAACCAAATCCATCAAAGCCTCAAAATAATAAACAACAGTGATTGGCATTTATCAAATGCTTAGTATGTGCTAGGTACTGGGATAAACACATACCACCTAATTTAATCTGCACAACTTGTTTACATTTTACAGATGAAGAAACTGAGTCTCGAATGTCTCACCGTGGGGTGTAACCCTATCATTTATGTTGTAAGCTCCACTGAGTAGGGTTTTGAAGCTGCATTCCCTCAAGCATAGCTGCCAAATGACAGAGTCATAGCTGTCACTTATTAATTGTGGGAATTTGGACAAATTATTTACCCCTTGATGGCTTAATGTTCTAATTTGTACAACAAGGAGTGATCTCCAGGTTCCATCTATTTCCACATCTCTATGTTGATTCTAAGGCCTTGATCTTGTTTTTCATTGGTCTTTTTGAATAGGTACGATAGCTTGGAAAGGAAGTTTCACCACCACGCTTTCCCCCCATTACTTGGTTACCCTCCCCAGAGGTTTCTGCTGCCTTCCAGAGAAACTCTGTGAATATACAAGTATTAATATAAGTATCATTTCCTGTTTTCTTTTATTAACGCAAATGGTAGCAAAACTTAACTATTGTTCTGTCTCTTGCTTTTTTCACTTAAAATTTGACTCGAAGTCCCTGTCTGCACACAGACAGTTGTCTTTCCCTCCCATTATTTGGAAGGAATTCCTATTCTTGATGGATATTTAGGCTATCTTTTGTTATTTCCAACACTGCTGCAACAAACACGCTGTACATCCCTCAGTGTGCACATGTACAAGTATATTCTTCAGTGTATCTCAAGAGTTGGGGTTCAGGGGCAAGGGTGCTGGGTGCAGTGGGAAGGGAGGATAGCACCCAGCTGCTACTGGTGGTCTGCCTTCACAGCGTCTCCAAGACAACTCTTGACCAGTCCTCACATCATGAGAAATGGTGGAGAGAAAGTCAGAGAAGGGCTGGGTATGCAGGGAGTCTATGCTGGGAAAGTTGAAAACATTGGGATTCAGCCTCAACAGTTTGTCATCCAACATCAAATGTCATCCAAAGAGGAGCTGGAACACTGGGATAGAACATAGAATCAAACCGGTAACCAGGAGTGAGTCACCAAGGCAACAGAGGTGAGAGTTAGAAGGGAACCAGAGGTAGACAAAAGCAAGGTAGAAACTAAAGAGGAGTCGTAGTCACAAGAGCAGCGATGGAAGTGGAGCTGGCAGAGGGCAGCTGGGGGACTTTTCCTGAAGTATTACAGCTTCCTCCCATGGCCTGTGTGGTAACAGTCATTCTTAACCCAATGGACATGGGACACCCTCACACTGTGCGGTCTCAGATACCAGGTGGGCCCGAGAAACACTTGTTAAGGCCCATAATGGTCAATGGTGGTTTCCTATAGGAGCCATCCTACGCTTCTTAGGTAAAAATGACATTTACAGCCTTAGGAGTCCAGCACCACCATGGAGGAACCCAGAACTCTCTTAGGAAACGAGTTGGAGTATGCACCCTGCAGAGCATACAGAGCAATTCTGAGGTCACATGAGGACTCATGAGCATCTCCATGGCACCATGGAGAGAAGGATTTAGATTCAGAAAGAGTGGGGTTCAAAGACTGGTGCTGCCCTCTCTAGCCATGGGGTCTGGGAAGAGCCCCTCACCCCCTCCAGCCTTTCCTTTCCTAAAGGCCAAGAAAGGAGGCCTGCTGCTCTGCCTATCCCGAGGTATTTGAATGAAGAGCCAAGGAAATCACAATTGTGCAAATGCTGTACAACCCACAAAGTCCCATCCATATGCCAGGTGTTGGTACGTACATTTGCTATTTCCTCTGTCCTCCACCCATTCTCTTTCCCCCATCTCTAGAGTTATCTGCTTCTCTGCTCTTCCAGGAGACTAATCTGCCTCATGTAACTTCTTCATCTTATTATTGTATCTTCTTATCTAAATGGGGACACATTTCTGGATAAAAGGGGTGGAGGCTGTGGGTAAAAACAGAAGAGGCTGCAGAAGATAAAGATGGAGAGGATTACATGTGAGAGTGAAGAGAGAGGCATCCGCAAGCAAAGCACAGAAGAAAAGAAGAAGAAAGAACAAGGACAAAATGTGAAAAAGCAGAAGGGCTGTGTGAAGGTCGGCCCAGTGAGGCTGTGTATCCTGTCTGACCTGCCTGTAGAACCACTGGCTGTGAGGATGCGAGGCAGCAGGCTCACCAACGCTCTCTCTTCCTTTCGAGTGGTCCAGTCATGGTTATCTCAAGTGACCCCAGTGCAACTCTCCGAGGAATTCTCCCTCCCACCATTTCTCTTTCTCTCCTCAGATAATGGAACATTATTAAGACATAATGGGAGTGGTCATGAGAATGATGAAACTGAGCTGCAATACTTCATTTTTAGCCCTAAAATCCTAAAAGTAGCAGATAATAAGTCACGCCGTGTACAGAATCACTTACAAATGATTATTGACAATATCCATGCAAATACATCTGGGACTCATATTTCACACATCTGGCAAGGACCCTGAGGGAATCCTTGTAAGTGGGAAAATGGGGGAAAGGCATGAAGAGATCCTGGCAGCTCCGTCAGCAGAGTGGGCATGCTGTCATCTTTATCACCACTCTAAGCATTGTCACTACATGGGAGTGACTTTGCTTTTTGCTGAAGCAAACTAGCTAGCTTCTCCTTTTGTTCTTTTGAAAATAGAACAAATGTGCGATGACGCTCTAGTTTTTAAAGTTAAAAAAAGTGAAAAATTGCTACACTGATATTACAGTGTAAAATAAAACAACGATGAGAGGATGTTATTACACTCAGGATAGCAATCAGATGCTCCATTCTTTCATTTATGCAGTCTCCATACACAGATTATGTAAATGGTTCTATAATTCAGATAGCGAAATGAAAGAAAATACAAGTCAGGTGTCAGGTGTTCGAACTCGGTCCTGCTCTGTGGAGTAACTGGACACTCAAGACGCTCAGGATCCTCCAGAAACCAAACTGAAGAAATCGACCTACTTTTCCTACCCTCCTGCCACTTCTATGTACAGCAAAGAGCCAGAGTATTCGAAGGGTGACATAAAACGAAAGCAAAATGTCGTCTAGTGGTTCTCATCCTTGGCTACACGTTAGAATGATTTGGGGACCTTTTAACATTCCTGATGCCCAGACCACACCCCAAACCATTCGATCAAAATATCTGGGGGGTGAACCCAGACCTTAGTATTTTGACAGTTCTCCAGGTGACTCCAGTCTGTAGACCAGGTTGCCAACCACTACTGTAGACCCTATCCACCTTGGCCTTCCCTTGGGACATGCCAAGGCACTGTCCCCTCTGGTTGTCTATGCCCCTCTTTGGTGAACTGGAGAAGAGTCAGAGGTCAGGGAGTTAGATGCCAGTAGCTTGCCTAGCAGCTGCCAACTCTGTCACCACAATGCAATAGCACAAAAATCATCACTGAAGTCGGAAACACCTGAGAGACTCTGGCCGGGATGGATTGAGAGAGAACTGGGACAGTCGTGCTTTCCCAAGGAAGTCTGGATAAGACAGGGATGTGCTGGAGTTTAAAAGCCAGCTCTCCAGTAAAGGTCACTGCTGACAGAACAGCTTGGAAGCTGAATCCAGTGGTCCTTAAACCTTAGCGTGCGTCAGAACCACCTGGAGGGCTTCTTCAACACAGATTGCTGGGCACTGCTCCCAGAGTTTCTGATTTACTAGGTCTGGATGGGGCCCAAGAACATTCATTTCTAACAAAATGCTGCTGATGATGATCTGGGAGCCATACTTTGGGAATCACGGGTTTAAATTGCCCAAACAATCTCATGCAGTTGCATTTCATTATTAGTCACCCGTTGTGGCTCTCAGCATTTACTGTGCACCAACATCACGTGATTTTTTTAAGCTCCGCCCAAATCAATTTACTTGAGGATATCTGAGGCTGTAGCCTGGGCAACAGCATATTTTAAAAGCGCCCCAAATGATTTCAGTTAGTATGTACGCTGGGTTGAGAATTACTGAGTTAAATCATAACTCAACTGACATATTTTAATTTGCTGTTATTCGTGAAGACCGTCCTTATTACCTTCAAAAATGAGTGGAGAAGCCTACACAGAAAGAAGCCTTTGGGAGCAAAATTAGTAGGTGTACGCACCTATCAAATAGTCTATCTCTTCAGCTCTGCTATCTTAAAAAAAAAAAAAATCAGTTCTCAGCATCTGTGGAATCTGACTGTGATGTGTCCAGGGACAGAACCGGGACAAATTGGGAACAATATACCTTCCCAGACTCATCAGGTGCCAGGCTGGCTGTGGGAGGATGGTGTTTGATCCACAGAGAGCTAACACCAAGCAGATGGAGGCCACTCGTTGGTGTTGGGCCACTGTGACACCTTCCTGCTGGACCACAGAAGCAGTTCTGAAGTGCTCTGCTCTTTCTCTAGTTTACTGGGTTTCAGAACAGTCCTAACCTATTGCTTATGATCTGAAATCCTCATCTTTGTACTTGCTTATTGTCTGCTGCCTCCACTATTTCAAATTATATCTATCCCTAGCACCAGGAACCCTGTCTGCTGTGTAGTGGCCTTTCCTAAAGAATTGTTTAGGAACTATAAAACAGGCCAGATAGGTCAGTCTGAGGTAAGATGTTACACCTCGCACCTTTTCATCAAGCGTCTGATAACCTCCTCCCGCTATCAACCCCCTTTTAAAAACGCACTCTCCGGTAATCTTAGTCACAGAGAAATGGGAATCTAAGATGGTTTTCTCTCAAAAAGCTACTTGAATTTTAAAAAAATCCTGGGGAATAAGAGGACTTGTTTGACCTAACGTTACGAATCCCTAATGATGAAACTTCATGTTTCCAGTTTTCTTGTTTGTATTTATTTGTTTTTTGACAGGGTGTTTCCCTTGGTGTCCACGTGTAAAGCCCAAGTGACTTAATTCTCCCTGGGGGCAGGATGAGGAATGTGGAGAAAATGTTGGTTTCATTGTAAGCTCTGTTGTACTACAGATTTGACCATTTTTACTAAGTGAAAATGTTCACTTAATATGTTTGCCCTGACATATTCGCTTGAAGAAGATAGGGCCAGAATAAATAGTGGATGAAACAGATGTAAGGCAAAAACATGGAAGGTTAACGGCAGATGTTACGTATTGAAGTGGTGTTTAGGTAAAGCAGGGCCTGTATTTTGTACATGCTTTCATTTCAGCTATCAGATGGTGATAGGGTCTTACATCGAAAGGATGTTTAAAAATGTTTCTTCACTTATTTTGAGAAGGGTCATCTGGTGAAACACTTTCTTGCAGGTATCTGATCTGGGAATTTACTTATGAAGCCAGGTTGTATTTTTATTTTTACCTCATTGCCTCCAGACATGCACACCTGCAAATGCAATTTACTATCAGATTCAAACACTCCCCACAGTGGGGGCCCAGGATGCTCTGATGTTTGTTTGTGTTTTATTTTGACATCTTTTTTAGAGAAAGATTGCTCATATCTAATCACACTTGCCCAGACCCTAAGGCTCTCTCTGATTTAGCAGCTAATTACCCGGGGAAGCTGCATTTTTCACCATCTGACTATCTGTACACTGGAATCTTATTCTGCCCATAGTACCTGGAGGTTTAAAGGAATGTATTTTTACGAGACAAGATATATATATATATATATACACTTTAACCTTTAAAACTTCTTCCTAACATCATTGGAATAATAGACACAAAAATGCTTTAAAATGAAAAAAAGGATTATTATTAAATGAAGTTATCCTTACTAACCTGAATACTTTTCTATTTCGATTATATTTCTCTCTTTTGAATAGCCAATTTCAAACTTACAATTTAAAAGAGTAACTTGAAAACACACGTTCCTCGCCAAGGCCTGCCCTCTCCTTGGCGTGCTACGTCAGCCTCCCTCTGAGTAGGATTGGGACACACTGCGCATTGGAGAAAGAGGGTGGGCTCTTGTGCAGGTCATGTAGCCCTCCATATCTGCATGGTACCCCTTGCTCAGATCAGCACAAGCTCAGCAAGACAGAGACAAACCAACAAATAAGTGGTAGATGTATGTTTGTCATCAACAAGAGTATAGGAAGTAGGGAAAGGAGATGTGGAATACTGTCTCAGTGGCTAATGTAACCAAAAGTTCCCCATCCTTGGCCTATGGTAGAGCTGAGAGCAAGAATGTGTTTACTGTTTGAAGGTTTCTTACAAGAGGCTCAAGAAGGAAGCAAGTGCCTGAGGTATCTGAGGGGAACAAAATGGTGGGAGGGATTTTCTAGGGTCAGCAATTCCCTTTAACAGGTCTCCAAAGCTGGCTCTTTTTACCTTAAAAGAGAATCAATCCTGCCCTTCTATCCTGGACAGTCTAACTACCTCAAGAACTCAGAATTTTAGTATTGCACTTTAGCAACTGATGTTGTGCTATTCTCACTCTCTTGTTAACCTCTTTTCTGCATTTATTAACATAATCCTCTGATTTTTTCTCATTTAGTTTTTAATGGGATGAATTACATTAATAGATTCTCTGAAGTTGATCCACCCTTGGATCCCTGGTTTTGTTCTACTTAATCATTGTTTTTCTTTTTTTAACAATCATTTCTTGTTATTTGAATGATTGACCCAAGACTCAACCTAAATATTCTTCTAATATTTGTTAGATGACTACATAGCCAGTATGTCTCTGGTCTAAGTGATGAACCAATATAGGAATGGCTTTTGCTTGACAGAAGATAATCATAATGATAAATAGAATTACTAGATAAAATACAGGACACCCAATTAAATTTAAGTATAAGACTAACAATAAATACTTTTTTAGTATAAATATATCCCATGCAATATTTGTGTACCCTATACTTACATTAAATGGAAGGGGATGTATTTACACTAAAAACATTTTTGTTTATTTGAAGTTTATATTTAACTAGTATCTTATATTTTTACTTGCTAAATCTGGCAATCTTAATCATAAACAAATAAACAAGCACAATGTTCAGAAAAAAATGAATAAATTTTTAAATTAATAAACAGTGTTATCAGTGGGGAAAAAAATGTCAGCAAACCCTAGTAATCACTGAGCTCCTGTTTCTGAACATGACAATGGGGTGGGGAAGTGAAAAATGATAAAGATGGTTTTAATTAATAAGAAACATAGAAAAAAACGTCAAATTTCAAAAACAAAATAGATTGGTTTTGTTTTAAGGAAAAGAAACCAAAACACCACCACCAACAGACCTTGCCCTAGGAGATAACTCTTTTCTAACCACCTTCTGTCATTTCTCAGGAAGTACTTCTGTGCTATCTTCACCACCTGAGGCAGACATGTTTCAGTAGTTTTATGTTACATAATTTTTGCTTCTTTTTTAAGTTTTCAAATAAGCTTTTACTGGCTTGAAATTTAGTGTCTATGGAACTTGTATTCCTTTGGTTTTTTTGTGTGTTTCTTTTCCAAAGGTCTCCCCAAAATGTTTGTAACTACCTGGCCCTTCTACAAATTGTCATGCTGCTCAACACATACTGGCTGGGTCTAAACTTCCACCCATATTTTTAGAGGAAGACGGGTAAGAGCGTTTTCTTAGTATTATCCATAGATGCGTCTACGCAGTGTTTCTTGCAGGAAGGTGGAGCCGTCATTGTTGCTTTGAGCAATGATTGTTTTGGTTTGAGGAGTAAGAAGTGAAGTATTCATATATAAAACAATTTGGGTTAGTTAACATTTGGGTTAATTTATATATATACATATATATATTCTGGAGACATATTTTATAATATGTATAGAATGCTTTCATGGGGCTCCTTTCCACATATTGGGTCAAAAGTCGAAGCTAAAACACCAGACCACGGTTAGAAAAAAAGAAAAAAGGGGTGGGGGGTGGGGTGACAGAGAAGCAGCTGCAATGATTTTGTCAAAACTCAAAGTCAAAGTCAGGTGCGTTCATTAACCAAGGCTGCTCTCACCATCATCCTGACACTGTGGATCCTGGTCCCTCCTCTGAGTTTGAATTTGGTTTTGTCTACTTTCTCTTTGGCCATCACATTGCTGTCTTTGATTACCTGCTTGTGGTTACCAACATGGCTTCACTGATAATGCTGGTTAGCTGGCTGGCACTTTTAATAAGGCTCTGGTACCTCCTCAGGTGACTTGTGGTGGTGACCCTGGAGGCCTGCCTCCTCCCCTTCTCAAAGCTGGGGTTTAAGCCAGGGGTCCAAGCACCGGCTCCCCTCAAGCCCAGCACCTGCCTGTCTAAGTTTCTTCTAAACACTATTTTGTGATGACAGGATGACAGTTGTATTGGTTAAGCATTTACAGTAGGTTGGTGATGGGATCATGAAATTTGGGGTTCTATTAAATAAGGTGAGTCATCCTTTGTGTGCCAGGTTCAGCCCTCAGAGCCCCCACGATTTCCATCACAAATGGGAGTTGACAGTTACAAGAAGCAAGGAGATTAGGTTTACAAAAACTTCAGATAAAAGTTATCCAATAGATAATAATATGTTTAAAATAAAGATATAAAAGAAGAAATAGATAGCACAAGAAAATAATGAAACCAAGACATTATATACATAATATATATATGACGTATATGGCATATATATATATAACATAAATATGAAGGATTTTCTAGAAACAAAAGATTTTCTAGAAATGAGAAGTATGATAACTGAAATTAGAAGCCTAAGAGATGAGGTAAGCAGCAGAATAGACTGGCTGGTTGCACTCCCCTCCCCTCCCACCAGCTGTGCACAGTTCCTGTTTCTCCACATCTTTGCCAACATTTGAGGGTGGTGCAAACTATACACAGGTAGGCAGATTGCAGGTTGCATTGTTTCTTTACAGAACTGAGCCCATCCCAGCCAAGATCCTGCCCTCTTCTGGTTTCCTGGGTCAGCCTTTTAGACACAGGTACTTTAAGCCTCAATAAATCCCCCTTTGCTTATGGGTTGTTGTTTTTTTGTTTTATTTTTTGTTGTTGTTTTTATGTTTGGTCCTTGGGTCAGTTCTCAGCAAGGCTCTCCCACAGAAAGGCTATGCTTTCTCTCCCTGGTTCCCACACCCCTAAGCCTCACGCCTAGCACCATCAACATTCTGTTTTCCTGCTTCTGGTTTTAACTATGCTAATCCCCAGATTCTGTTTTACTCACACTGCACCTTTCAGTCCCCTTCTTCCCCCTCTGCAGGCCAAAGTTTAACCCAACCCTCACCATTCTTTTTTCTGTCAGCCAGTCTCTGACCATACCAAACAAATACAGCTCCTTTGTTAACATGTGGTGAATAAGCTTAGAACCCAGCCAGGTGTTTACAGTTGGGAAGGCACCGAAGACGTACTTTTCAAAACCTGAAACTAGACACATAGCCTGGAAACCCAGAGGTAGGTAATACAGACAATGGACTCCTGAAGCTGAATCTTCCTGAGATCTACTCCTTAGCTGTAAGACTTTGGGCAAATCACTTAACCTCTCTTTGCCTCAGTTTTCTCATTTGTAAAACAGAGATAATAGCACCCACTGTATAAGGTTATGAGAATTCAATGAGTTAGTATATGGAAAGTGTTTAGACAAGTGTCTGGCATATAATGAGTACTGTATATGTTCCCTTCATCATTATTCCGATTAGGTTGGTACAAAAGTAATTGCGGTTGAAAACGTTAAAAATAATTGCAAAAACCGCAATTACTTTTGCACCTACCTAATATTTAATTGGGGCTGTCCCAGGAAATGGCAGGTGGCAGCCACAGTTACTGAGACCAGAACAGGATCCGAAAGTACCACTGCATTTGTGCACCTAGTGTTTTCTTCTTTTCTCTATCAACGTCTCAAGATATTCTTCATCTTCTTATCAATTATTGGAGAATTGTCCAATAATTATATGGTTCTTACTCTTCTGCAATAGCCCAGAAAATCTCCCAGTCCTCCCTGTCAAACCCAGTGTTTGACTCTGGCCACCAAAACAGTTACAGCTGCCTTGTTTCTTGCTATGCCCTTTAGCACTCCTTTCTACAAACCATTCTGCTTGGAGCAGCTAATAAATCCCATGCTTTTAGGATCTGGGGAGTTGTTTTTCACTTCCTGATGGTGTTAAGCTGACACTGACAGGGCCCAGGGGAAGGAATGAGGTGAGAATACCTCCCTTCACTCCAGGGGCAGAAGATCACCTTGAGTCTGAACTTTGTTACCATCCTACACTGGCTGAGATACCTAGACCTGGAGCTTTTCTTTAGCTATGCTCATCTGTTTGGTGAAATCCCAGAGAAACTGTTTTCTCATTTCTCTCCTGGCGACTTGTAAGTGGATTATTCACCTGAGATAGTAATCAATCAGCCTCTCAGTCTATATAAGGAGGAAGACGCTGACTCACAGGTAATGATGCTGGTCGCAGGTAACTGCAGGTATTAGATAATGTTGCCTGTTTGGGGTTAATAAAGTCTTGATTTGAGATATATCCCGAAATATACTTGCAAGGGAGAGAGTTGAGCTGTTCAGTAGATTAGATTCTTCTACCACATATCTCCAAGACACTTTTTGAAGAATTCAAGGACATACAAGTGTGATACCTATATACTATTAATAACTCATATCCTGAAGTCTTAGGTATCATCAGCTCAGACATATATTACTTAAATTAAGTATATATATTCAGTCTTTAATTTAGAATAGCCTTTCCCCTAATGTCAAAGTAATCAGCTTTTGATTATACAGCTTTTTGCAAGCAGACATTTTTGCATTTTCAGAAATTGGGAATCCAGGGAGGGCCCAATAATTGTGTTGAATTATCTAGATAATCCCTGTGCTGTCCTGAAATGCAGCTTTTCATCTTTGACTTCTGACATTCTTACACTACCTGTTTTCAGAAGCTCATTCGTGTTTACTGATCAACCTCATAGCCATCCTAAGATGATTTTAGTACTTATTAACAATTACTGAGTCCTAATTTATACTGACCCCTTACAGGGTTTTGGGAAGTCAAAGATGAACAGAAGAGGATTTTCTCCGGAGCTGCTCACAGCCTGGTGGAAGACATGGATATAGACAGAATTAGGATTCCAAGTGCCAAGCTGAGTTTAGGTCTGTGGGACACAACAGGGGATAAAGGCAGAGCTGCAGGGAAGGGGTAGTGAAGGGAGACATCAAGGAGAAGTCTGAGCTTTTTACGTGATGCAGAATTGTATGAAGTAGAAAAAAAGAGACCGTGTCATTCACTTGTGGCAAGAGCCCCAGGGGCCTGGAGCCCATGTTACATGCAGTGGAACTAGAGGGGGCGGCTGCGGGGGGGTGTGGGAGGGCACAGGGAAGAAGGTACCACTGGAAAGGAGGTTGAAGTGAGAGTCCAAGGGGCGTAAGTGAGGAGCAACTGAAGTTCTTTAAGTAGCAGAGTCACGTGATCAGATATGGGCATCAGAAAGAGAACTTTTACTGACTGAGTCTCTTCAGATTTTCCTTCTGCATCTCCTGAACTGCAAACACTTCAATACAATCGTTTTTTCAGAAGCTCAAGAAAATACTCAGGCAAAGGTTAATATAATTCCCAGGAGTGTGTTTGAGGGCCATATTTGTGGTAGTGGTGAGAGTTACAAGAGGTGGAAGTGTGATGGCTAGGCTCCATTTCTTTGGGTGCTAAGGGATGCCCTGAGGGAAAATGAATCTAGTCCATCTATCTTGGGCAGGGTGTGTCGTTGATCCCCTGGGGGAGAGAAGAGAACCCTAGAGTCCAAGTCAGAAGAGCTGACTAGCAGTGAGATTCAAATATCTCACCTTCCTCTGCCTCAGTTTCTTCACCTGTACCCCCCAGTATAGCTTGAGCTGCATGGTCTTTAGGTTCCCTTCCAGCTTCAAAACTTTGTGCATAGAATAACACATTGTCCCCCAAACTCAGTTTGAACACTAATCTCAGTTTTAACTGAACATCTTTCCAGTTGGAATGGTTTGCATTTCACCTTCCATTTCCCACCTCAGAGGCCCGGAAAGACCATGTGGAGAGCACCTAAGGAAAGAGAAATTGACAGGGCGGTGGTGGTTGGGTGCTGACTGCTAATGTCCAAGAACTTGTGAAGTCTGTTAGGTAATCAGGGTCTGATACCCCCATTCTATTTAAAGAGCTGTAGCTTGAGAATTTCCTTTCCCTTGAAGCACTGCTCTACACTAGAAACAAGTAGTATCCATGGACAAAAACCAGGGGCGGCAAGTTTATTTACCCAAGGGCAAATCAGCAAAGCTGTAAGAGGCAACTGAGGGTGACTACGTTTTCTGTAGCAACTGTCAAGGGTATAAACAAATTGCTGCTCTCAGCCCAAAATAATGAGATTTCATATATTGTCTTTTCCAATACTTTTGATTTGCTATAATCACATTGCTGTTTTAAAACAAAGCTTCATCAGTAACAATCAATGCAAAGGAAATATTCCCCCAAAGTAACAAGATTAAAGAAAAACAGATGAAAGACCTTGCTTGAAAAGTTAGAGTAGATGCCTGGGAATTCCTCAGATAATTTCCTGTTTACGTTTTTTTTTTTTTTTTTTTTTTTTAACTTCTGTTTTTCTTTAGTACACTTTCCAGTAGTAAATTTCCATACTCCAGTTTTTCCAGGAGTTTTTGGAACCAGCAGACTTCTCAGTCCACATTATTAAAAGCAAATTTATTATTTCTTTGTTGCAGTTGAATGAAGCATTCTTTTGCATGAACTGCCAACGAGTTTATGGTTTTCTTAATATGCCCATTAAAGTTGGTAAATTACAGGGGCCCCACATATCTTAGAAGACAAAGATTGCAGGACGGTTACATTCAGTGAGTGCAGTGGAGCCCGATTCTCCAGCTGCATGGAAAGCCAAGTCCATTCTCCCATCTCACACACCCCCACACACAAAAAGACAGTTCTAATTTTCTCCACTTGTTTCACAAAAAGGATTACATTTTCTGGGTGTCACCCTCCCCGGCAGAGTTCTGTAGCCTTGGGCACCAAACAAGCCTTCATTATCCTCCTCCCTGGAGTGGAAAGTCTGGAGGTAGCTTACCCTGAGACCAGCCAGTGGGAAGAAACACGATTACCAGGGCAAAGATGAGGGCAGCACAGGGAGACTTCATGTCAGCTCTCTTGCCTCAGCTCTCCCTCCTGCACGATGCTTTGCTGGCTTCAGCCTCCCTGAAACGTGAACATTTCCTGTTTCCTGCTTGTTTGGGTTGGTGCTAACTTGAAGGAGAAGTGTTTGCCTGTTTTTTAGGAAGTGATGTAATTCTGCAGGAGCCTGTCAGACCAGCAAGGATTGCAAAAGAGAAGTTGCTCTTCAAGCACTGATTCAGAGAGCACGCCTCTCCAGCCCTCTCCAGCCCCGGCCCTACCAGGGACCTCTTCTCTGCCTTCTGAAACTGATCCTGTGGAAACAGTGTCTGTTGCTCAGATGTCATTTGGAATCTGGGACTAGTGGTCCTGGACCACGTGCGTTCTTGATTTGTGATTTTCCTGCACCCCCCCAGGTGAGTCTAGAGAAGTGCTAGCCAGCAGAACTTTCTTAGCGGGTGGAAATGCTTCCCACCTACGCTGTCCAATACGTAACTATTAGCCACATAGGCTATTGGGCACTTGAAATGAGGCGAGGGCGAACGGAATTTTCAGTTTTTATTTTCATTAATTTAAATGTAAAGAACTCCATGTAGCTAGTCCTGCCGTGTCTGTGAGTGCAGGCTCAGCCAGCAGGGACACCTGCGCCATCAGAAAATGTCCAGACCACTGGTCTCCTTCCCGGGGCCCTGAATGTCCCCTCCCTCAAAGGTCATCGAGAGGAAAAGGACAGTGTTACATCCATGCTTGAAGGATGTGCTCTCCTTCCCCAGAGAGAATTATCCTTTTACGTTTATTTTTGTTCTATTTTTTAATTTATAAAGACAATTTTTTAAAGCAGTTTTAGATTCACAGCAAAATTAAGGCACAGAGATTTCACATGTATCTCCTGCCCCGCCCCCCACACACACATGCCCAGCCTTCCCCATTATCAACGTCTCCACCAGAGTGGTCCATGTGTTACAATGAATGAACCTACAGTGACGCATAATCACCCAAAGTCCGTAGCGTTCACGAGGACTCACTCTTGGTGTTGTACATTCTATGGGTGTGAGCACATGTGTAATAATGACTTGCATTCTCAATATAGTATCATACAATGCAGATTTACTGCCCTAAAATTCCTCAGTGCTTCCCCTTTTTATCCCTCGCTCATGACCCCAACCTCTGCCAATACCTGACAACCACTGATTGTTTTACTGTCTCCATAGTTTTGCCTTTTCCAGAATGTCACATAGTTGGAATCATACAGTGTCTAGCCTTTTCAGATTGGCTTCTTTCACTTAGTAATATGCATGTAAGTTTCCTCCTTGTCTTTTCATGGCTTGACAGCTCGTTTCTTTTTAGCACTGAATAATATTCCATTGTCTGGATGTACCACAGTTCACTGACTAAAGGACATCTTGGTTGCTTCCAAATTTTGGCAATTATGAATAAAGCTGCTATAAATGTCCCTGTGCAGGTATTTGTGTGGACGTAAATTTTCAACTTCTTTGGGAAAATAGCAAGGGGCCTGATTGCTAGTTCGGATGGTAGGAAAGAAATGATCTTTTAAAGGGCCTATTTCCAAAGCAGAGTATATTTTCAGGGGGAAAATCTGCATTTCACCTTTCCTCCTTCTTGCATGACAATAAATTTCTCAGAAGTTGTTAACAACAAACAAAATAGGACTGAATTGGATTAGAATGGAGGTGGAAATCCTGCCCAACTGAAAGAATGCAGGAAGGTATCTGTTTAGACCAGCATGCAGGGAAGATTACAATGCTAGGTTTTTGTCTTCTAACTGAAGTCCTTTCTTTGGTTTAGCTTTAGGACCTAAGCACTGTAGAATGCAATTTCGTAATTATGTTTGTTGTGGTGATAAGAGAGACCGGCAGATAGAGAGGCATAGACACTCATCTCATCTCTAAGCCCTTCCTGCAGGTTACCCTGAGTCATCACCGTTTTCCGGTAGGTTTCATCTTCAGTGACCTGGTTGACATAAACACTTGAGATGACGTGGATTCTTCTGCCCTTAACATAGCCATTCATTTTTTGCTCAGTTGTGGGGACAAAGCCCCAGAGAGCAGTTTCCAGTCTCTCAGCCTCACATAGAAAGGTGCTGGCTCAGGTAGTAGATGGCCGTCAGCTGTGGCTAGTTGGCCGTCAGCTGTAACCAGTGAGCCATTGGCCACTAGTATAACTGCCGTGGCTACGCTAGCAGAAAAATGGGGGCTAGCAAGAAGACGGTGGCTGAGCCTGCAAGTGGAGCAGTGAGGGTTGCGAACAGTGTGGCTCCTGCTTCCTGTGTCTCCAACCCAGCCGCCAGCGAGAATATAGTAGTATGACTCCCCTACCTATGGCTCCGTGGGTGTTCCTTTTTGGCCTCACCATGTCCTGCATTCTTATGTGGGGAGCGGGACCAGGGACCCCGCAGGAGACCCTGCACGACATCAGTGCATTGCTACTTTTCAATGTCATTAGTCACTGTTTATCTCAGTTCTTATGCACAAGAAATAGTTTGGTGATTCATGTAATGCTCAGTTTGTTCATGGATTTAAAGTATGGATTTTAATGTTTTAAACTGGCAAGCAAGTCAACTTGTGATGAAAAAATATGCCTTTTGCATTTTAGGTGACAATACAGAACAAATGGTGGGAGAAAATAGACAAGTTCACAATCGGGTGATTGACTGGAAAACCACAGGGAAAGAACTATTAATCAAACTCTTGCTGAGCAAGTGAATAGACCACTGGCTCCGAGACCCTCTAGTACTGAGTTTGGTTGGCAATTATTCCTGTACTAGCATGCATTTTTCCAGCTGCAACACATGTGCAAGAGAGAAAGCCCAGGCCTTGGGAGTTCTCTTCATTTTGCCATTTACACCCTAGTAAAACCATTGTTGGATCCCAGGCTTGAGGCAAGGTCAAGGAGTTAGCCTCGGTTTCTTTGATTTTAAAACTACGGCTTGCAAGAGGCCATGCAGAGTCCGGTATCTGTGGCTGGACCACAGACTGTCTTCCCGGAGGTCGACGGCATGGCCAGACAGTTCCTCATAGTTTCTACAAGTGTGCTGTGCATTGCACAACACTACATCGGTGAGAATGATGTTCAAAATAACCCGAGGCCGTGGAGACACGCTGCACTACCGTGTAATTTTCTTTTCACCCCTGTGCTCTCTAAGACCCTTGGCGTGATTAAGCTGATCTTAGGGGGAAGAAAATTACCATCATTGATCAGAAAATTGTAGTACCTCCGTGATCTCTTTGCTGCAGTTAAAATCACATGGAGACTGTGTGGTAGGTAATGGGCAATTTACCTCTGTTTGTTCTAATTTTACCAACCATTAATTTTGGCAAGTAGCCACCCTGCCTCAGATTAAATCCTGATACACTCGTGGCAGGAAGTCACGGCCCCAGTCCTAAACACGAGGCACTGGGAGCCTCTGGAGGGAATGGCAGGCACACAGGCAGGCGGTAGCATCGTCTCAGGGCCCACCATGGCCTTTCAACAGGGAAAGGAGGAAGGGCGGTAATGAAGTATGGTGCCTAGGAAATACCTTGAGACCTCATAATGCTCAGGAGGACAGGAAAAGAAAGCATTTGCTGGGTCTAGAGACTCTTTATTCCTTTACTCCCCAAAATCTGGCTGTCACCATCACTTCTCTGTATTACGGAAATGCCTGTGTCATGCGGGGTATCAGGCAGGGTCTCTGCTCCCGACCCCACACAAGAATGCAGGACCCACGGAGCCACAGATGGGGGAGTCATATCACTCTAGTCTCACTGGAGGCTGGATACACACGACGTGTGACCTGCTCTCCGCTTTTCTGCCTACCGATCGACCACTCTCCACCACAGCCGCGGCAGTTATATTAGTTATATTAGTGGCCAACTGGCTAACCGGCTACAGCTGACGGCCATCCACCACCTGAGCCAGCACCCTTCCACGTGAGGCCGAGAGCCTAGAAACTGCTCTCTGGGGCTCCGCCTCCACAGCCTGTCATCCAATTCTTCCTCTCTTCAGCCCTACAGGAGAAGGGATACCAGGGAACAAGCTCAGCAGTGATAGGAGCTTGTAGTGAGTGCAAGCTCTTTGTACGTCCCCCCCTTACCCCCACCCTTGTCATCCCCCCAAACACAGATAGCCACACACACTCATTCATATATACACTCAGACACATGCACATGCTCACACACTGTGGAAATATGTGAAGACCAACCAGATAGGAACAAGCAAACGCTGTTTATTCCAGGCTTACTACAGCAAGGGAGTCAGCCACTACTCGCATTTTGGCTGAGACTCAAAAGCAGGCAGAACAGCAGACACACTCTATAGTGGGAAAAGGAAAGGCTTCAGGTGTCCCCTGATGGGATGCTGTCATGGGGAACTAGAAGCAAGTCGTAGTTATTGGTTCTAGTGATTGTTTAGCAGGACATATGTGCTTCTCCTAAATTGAAAGTAGGAGGAAAAGATTAGAGCCGAATGTCACAGGTATCGGGGCTTGGCTTTCTGGACCAGTTACTGGCGATAGGGTCTGACTTCTTACAAGTCTGATTTATAGCAGGGTGGCTTCCTGGGTTGTTTGCTGCAGATTGTGGGTCAGAGTTCTGTTTTATATGGTCTGGCTGTTTTCCGATTGTATTCAGTCTCTCAACATATACCCACAAGAGTGTTCATGTACTCATAAATATACACACATGCTCACACACACAAAAACTCATACCGACACCGACATACTGGCATATACTTTCTGGGGCTTCTTGCTCTGTTTAAATCCTAACTGGTGGTAATTGATGGCTCTGCAGTGTTTGCTTAACAAGGTGGCCAGGACTCAGACTTGTAGTACCCTGCTTCCCTGAAAATAAGACCTACCCTGAAAATAAGCCCCAGTTAAGATCATCAGCCAGATGGACGCATTTAGTACATTATGACAATGTTCCAGAAGAAGATGACATGACTGTATTTGAATAAATGTAGATTGTTGTGCATGAAAAAAATAAGATATCCCCTGAAAATATACCCTAATGCGTCTTATGGAGCAAAAATTAGTATAAGACCCGGTCTTATTTTGGGGGAAACACGGTAGTAATATTAGGTGGGCCTATAGATCACTCTAAAGCCAATTAGGAGGGCATTGGGAGCAGGTTAAGGTGCCGGGTTCTGAAGGAGTGCCCAGAGAGATAAGTGGGCAGGGCAGGAGCTGGGGCAGACGGATTAAACTGAACCCCAGAGTAAGCAGCAAAGCTGCAGCCAGGAAAAGGCTGATAGCAATTCTACTGCATCTTAGCTGGGGCTGCCATACAAAATGCCATGGACTGGATGGCTTAGACAACAGACATTTATTTTCTCATAGATCTGGAGGCTGCAAGTTAGAGACTGAGGTGCCAGCATGGTCAGGTTCTGGTGAGAGCACTCTTCCTGGTTGATTACCTTCTCACTGTGTCCTCACAGGGAAGGGAGGAGGAAGAAGGAGGGAAAAAGAGAGGGGGAGGGGGAGAGAGAGAGAGAGACAGAGACAGAGAGAGAGACAGAGAGAGCGCGTGCGAGCTCTGGTGTCTCTTCCTACAAGGGTACTAATTTCATCATGAGGGCCTCACCTTAGTGACCCCATCTAATGCAATTACTACCCAAAGGCCCCATTTCCAAATACCTCCATATTGGCAATTATGACTTCCACCTCTGAATTTTTTTTGGAGGGGCACGCAATTCCGTCCATAGCATGCTGGCTTTGAAGCCGGGAGCCTATACACGCAGGTTCACCCTGACCAGCCCCTCTGCACTTGTCAGAACCCTCAGTGGTATCTGTCCTTGCATTCTGGCTGCCAGCCCTGGTCACACACTCTTCCGCTCGTCACTCAGAGCAGCAGCTGCCGGGTTTGGAAAATTCTAGGGGCTTCCACCACAGACCTCAGCCAAAACCTCCTCCATGACAGTCTCTCAGGGCCGAGGCAAATAGCCTGGTGACAAAAATGACACTGAGAAGGATTATGGTTAGGAGCTGAAGTGGCAATTGGCCTGTGGGACAAGGTGCAGAGCTCTGGTCCGAAGGCCCCTTTGGGGAGCACCTGAGGAGCAGAGATAGAACCTCAGATTCATGGTCCTCCCCTAATTGACCATCTCTGTGAAGGCAGAGGGCTTCTTCGTCTTGTTCTCCAGTCTATCCCCAACACTTAGGACAGTGTTAATTTATTTTTTAAACGGACAAGTGAATTTAAAAATTCCTTTTGCAGCAGTATATTTTTGAAGTAGGTTAGATGGGGGTACATCAGGATTATCTGGGGAGCTTGTTAAAATTCAGAGCTTGTTTCCTATTCCAGACCTATTGACTCAGAGTTTCTAGAGCTGAGGTCCAGAACTCTGCATTTTTAATGATGTTTTGGTAAATTTTTATATGCACACACACAAAAAACTTGAGAATCATTATTCTAGAGTTGCCTTTTTAATTCCCTGAAAGGTATGTCCCTCTTCTCAAATGGTAAGAGAAAAATAGACATAATATTTTCCTTTTTTGCCTTGTTTGTCAGGAAGCCCAGGTTTCCTTACCACTTCTAAGAATATTTCTTTCCCTGGCAAACTCTAACTCATCCTCAGGACTTAGTTCAGGAGACATCTCCACTAGGAAGCCTTCCCAGAAGTCTCCCCCTATCCCCAGGCTAGGCTAAGTGCCCTTCCTCCACCCCCCACCCCAAATCCTCCACCCCCCACCCCATCACAATATACCAAGAAGATCTGGTCTCATCTCCCTGAAACTGACTGCCCCAGTCTTACTCATCTGTGACCTCCCACACCTGTTAAAAGGAACCAAACTTCCTACTACTGCTGTTTCATGTGATCAAATCTTATCTTAATAACTTTTTTCTAAGTCTCTTTAAGTAATTTTGAAGTAGGACATACATCATTTATAAACATATAGTATCTGTACCTAAGTCCATTTCAGAATGATAAGTGCTGACTAAGTGGTCTCAATGACTTTTATTTGTTGTTCTGTTTAGTTTGACTTTCCAGATTCACAGTTGATGGTGTCCTGACCAACTAAATCCTAAATATCAACAAAACTAGAAAATACATTTTTCTAGAGAGGACATACAGGTGGCCAACAGGCATATGAAAAGATGCTCAATGTCACTAATCATTAGAGAAATGCAAATAAAAACCACAATGAGATATCACCTCACTTTTGTCAGAATGACTATCATTAATAAATCAACAAACAACAAGTATTGGTGAGGATGTGGAGAAAAGGGAACCCTTGTGCACTGTTGGTGGGATTGCAGATTGGTGTAGCCACTATGGAAAACAGTGCAGAGGTACCTCAAAACATTGAAAATAGAACTACCTTATGACCCAACAGTTCCACTCTTGGGTATTTATTCAAAGAAATCTAAAACACTAATTTGAAAAAAATATATGCACCCCTATGTTTATTGCAGTGCTATTCACAATAGCCAAGATATGGAAATAACCGAAATGCCCATCGATGGACTACTGGGTAAAGACACTGTGGTATATTTATACAATGGAGTATTACTCGGCCATAAAAAAGAATGAAATCTTACCATTTGCAACAACATGGATGGGCCTAGAGGGTATTATGCTAAGTGAAATAAGTCAGACTGAGAAAATACCATATGATCTCACTTATATGTGGCATCTAAAGAACAGAATAAACAAACAGACACACAAAACAGAAATAGACTCGGAGATATAGGAGAAAAAAATTGATGGTTGCTAGATGGGGGGTGGGGATGTGGTAAAGGGATTAGAAAGTACAAATTAGTAGTCACAATATATTCACAGGGATATGAAATACAGTTTGGGGAATATGATCAATAATGTAAAGATTATGTAGGGTGCCAGATGGGCACTGGACTTATTAGGGAGACCACTTCATAGACTATGTAGATGCCTGACAACTACAGTGTACACCTGAAGCTGATGTTGAATAATATTGAATGTCAGCTACCATTTTATATATATGTGTGTGTGTGTGTTATCACACAGTGATAACCCCCCCTCCCAATCTACTACTTCTCTGACACCCCCTGAACATAAGCCCTAATGCGTCTTTTGGAGCAAAAATTAATATAAGACCCGGAGAAACATGGTAGAGCTATCCGTGCTTAAGTCACCACTGTAATCTTTTCTCCTCCTGCAGGGACCACTGTTTAGTCCAGAGCCAGTGAATATGTAAGGCTGAGTCATGCTGTCTTATCACTCCTGCATTCCTGGATTTCTGAGTCCCTGAACAGGTGTGCTAGGATCCCCATTCATGGCAGTGTTTATCGGAGAGAAAATATTAGGTAACACCTGCATTGGGTAACACAGCATTTTAGCTGTTCTCATGACCTATATCATGTTATATTTAGATCACATCATTTATACAATCTCTTTCTGCCCTAATCGACCATGTGCTTCTGGAAAGCAAGATCCATGTCTGAGTTAACTTTCTGACTTCCTCCTACTCAAAGCTCTGCCCCACAAGAGATCCTAAAACCTATTAATACATGCTGACTGAACAAAACAATGAAAGAATCTAAAAATGGCCCTTATTTGAACGGGACTTAAAAAAAAAAAATCTGTTCTTTGCCTTTGGGCACCTGTTTTTGTAAGTTACCAGATCAGACATGAAGTAATTCTACCATCTCCCTGCTAGGAGTCTAATTCATAAAACTTTTCAAGGGAGAATCTTTGCTAGAATGAGCCTCAGTGCACACACTGCCTAAATTCTCCTCTGGTTGAGAGTCCTTTTCTTCCATTGCATAAACCTGTCTGTCCTTTCTCCTCAGTCCTTTGCAAAACACATTACCTCTTAAAAAAAAAAAAAAATCACACAACAGAATGGAAGTTTTACTATTTGGGTTTTTGTGAGTGAATACCTGATGGGTTTGCTTGGCAATGTTTGAAGGCCTGTTCAGACTGTCGGCAATTCCAGTGCTCGGGGCGCCCCTCTGGGGCTTTGGCAGGAGGGGGAGTCTATTTTTGATACTGGCAGAGAACTAGTAAAACCTCCTCTTTGACCATCTGTAAGGACTGAGAATTATTCTGGCCCGGGACAGAATAAGAGGAAAATCATTGTCTTCACATACAAACATCAGTGTGTTGAAAAAGCAGTGAGAAAAAAATATCTGCTTGCCCACAGCTACAAGGTTGGAAGGACTGGATCCACGAGGAAAGAACACTGCAGTCCTGGAGAGGGACAGTTAAAGCTGGGTGGGAGGAAGGCAAGGAGGGGGCGGAGGGATAGATAAGGGGACAGAGTTTCTTTAACACACACTGGTACTATTGAAAAGAAAAGAGTAATAACATGTATTACCTTCTTACCATTAAAAACAAACCAAAAATATGTGTGAGGAGCCAAGGAAACCTACAATTCTGGAAGGACTTTTAGTTTCGCAGGTGGGTTGATGATACCAGTGGGAAGAGATGACTTGAGGAAAAAACTTGGATTTTTAAGAGAAATTACATGTCAAAAGTAGGATTGTCTAGTAAACAAAGACGAAAGAGATGAGTTAGAAAAAAGCAAGCTTTTTTTTTTTTTTTTTTTTTTAATCTCAATGTCCAGGATGTGAAGTTGAAGTTTTGTTTCAGGAGGTTCTGTGATCAGAATCCAGAGAAGCTACAAAGTCTGCACATGGATAACTGCAAAAACATCTTTGTAAAAAGTTGTCAGAGAGAGCGGGGAGGCCTCCCAACATGGAATTTTTACAAGCCTTGTTTATGTGAAGACCAGAACAGACTGGATGCGGCTAGGGGAAACAGGTGGAGGGCAGAGATGAAAGGGTGGCCAGAATGCAACTCTAAAAGCTCATGCTAAGCCAGTGGTTCTCACCAGAGACAATTTTCTCCCCAGGGGACATTGGCAATGTCTTGGAGACATTTTTCATTGTCACAGCTTGGTGCCACTGGCATCTAGTGGGTAGATATCCAGTAAGACACAGGCCAGCAGCCCCATCTGACAGAATTATCCCGCCTAAAATGTCAATAGGGCTGAGGCTGAGAAACCCCCCAGTTAACTAAAGGGAATAATGAAATTTATTGAGATGTTAATGCCTCACCCTGTGCCTGCTTTACAGTTTACAAGGTGTTTTCCTGCATCTACTTGCTCCTCAACACAAACCCTAGGTAGGCATCTTGTGGCCCTGTGGCAGCTGAGGAAGTAGAAGTCCAGGGACTGACCCAAGGTCACAACTGGGAGTGAGGGTCTTTGGCCGCAGCTCTGTGCTCTGCCAGCTCTCTTGTGGAACTCCGCGGTACACACTGAAGTCATCGTTGAACTCAAGGATTGAGCGAATAAGTGTTATGCTCCAGAAGGTGACTTAGGGAAAGGGACGGCTGTGGAAGCAAAGTGTAGAAAGGTCCCAGTCCCAGGGTGTAGCGATTGGAAGAAACGGATAGAAAATTATTCAAGTGGCAGGGAAATAACTCAGAGTTTTCCCTTCGGTAGTGACTCGTGGTCACATTTTGTCTATATGCTCAGGGAGAATTTTTGATACACAGAAATCTGAAACTGCTTGGCTTGCTCAGGAAAGGGCAATTTTATGTAATTAGAAAGTGGGGTGTAGAAAGAGACATGGTGGGCAATGAATCTGGAAAGCAAGGCTGGAAATCCTTTCCAAGGTCCTGGAGTTCGAGTGAGGAAGGGAACTGGATTCCATTGGCAGTGAGGAACCCCGGATATTTTTAAGGGCAGTAGCAATATGACTGGACCAGTATTTTAGTACACTTAATCCATGAAGAACATTCCTTTTAAATAACATTTATTCCTCCTGACCATATTACAGAATGGATTGTTTTTAAAAGCATTGCTTTTGATGTTGGTGGTTTTTCATTGAGAACTGAGTGCTTTGCTCTAATTTGGATAAAACAATTTACTGAGAAATGGGAGGCAGATGAAAATAGCACTGTGTACAGCTGTCCTTTTGGGTGCCTATTTAAGTACATGGTAAGTGAAGTCATAGAACAGATACTCATATGAGAAGCTATCATCTGACACTAACCCAAATAGGTTTATTACTACAATTCTAAATTCAAGTGAATCAAAATAGGCTACAGTGTGTTCCCAGGGTATCTAGTGTCACTGACATTTGCTAACTCTAGAATGGAGATCACCTTCAAAGGCGTAAGAAAGGAAAGCACGTATTTACGTACGGCACCATGCTGGGTACAGCACCGAATAAATTTCTGTCTTTTCTGCATATGTTGTGACTCTCCAAAAACTTAGTTGTCCCTCAGTATCCTCAGAGATTGGTTGGTTCCAGGACTCCCTGTGGATACGAAAATCCACAGATGCTCAAGTCTCCTGTGTAGAACGGCACAGATCAATGCATATACAGTTGGCCCTCTGTATCCAGACTCCAAACCATGGATCGAAAACAGTTCAGGTATTTACTGAACAAAATTCTTGCATAAGTGGTCATGCACAGTTTAAACCTACATTGTTCAAGGGCCAACTGTATATTATTTTGTGTAAGAAGTCCTTCTTGGCCCGTCCTTAAAATTTCCCCTTCTCTTTTCACACTAAGCTTTTTGCATGGTCCTGGAGCTTGTTCTCCTAATTAAATATTTAGTTCCATGTTCTTTTCTATAGACCAGAAAATAAGAATTCTCTGGAAGCAGAAAGAAAAAAAACCCAGCCTCCCACTGATGTCAGTGCAAGGAGAACACAAGGCAGCTACGAAATCTGCCCTTGGACTCACATTTTGTGTGTGCAGTGAGAGCACTCTTCAAGGACATCTAAGAACAGAATGTATATAATAACGATTTCTTCAGCATTCTTGGGCTCTGCAGGGTGTGGGTAAGCATGGAATACACTAACTGGTGAGTTTAATGATTGATAACAACAGCAAATATACCATAATAAATACTTATAGAAATCAATGAACAAAGCTTACATGTTGCAGCAGTGCCTAAACAATGCTCAAGAATTAATAGCTGGTGTTTGAAGCCCTAGATAGGGTAGTAAATCCTAGCAATTCTCTGCCCACGTGAGTCTGCTTGAGACTCCAGTACAGTGGGGACTGCACTAGAGTACAATGGGGACTCACAGCTGCACGGGTTCAAAGGAGGCAGATTCTGCAGTGTAAAGCCAGGGCTCCTTGAAGAAAAGCCTCAGGTCCAGGCCTCTTTCTCCAGTCAAACAGAAACCACTAGGTGACGCCCTGGGCGCCGGTGAACTCGCTCAGTCACACGGATGCCCTGGGTCGAACCATCGAACCACCCACCCTACGAAGGGGGGGCGGTGGCTATCCTGTATCCCCAAGAACAGAACCACCTTTGACCTCTAATGCTATTGGAGCCAGAAACGGAAGGAATATGTCTCCTTCTTGTGAGTTTATGGAAAGGATTGGTATGTGTGTGTGTGTGTGTGTGTGTGTGTGTGTGTGTGTGTGATTATTCACTGAGCAAAGAGAAATGTTGGAAACTAGAACATCTCCTAGCCTGCAAATAAAAATCTATAAATCTTCAAAGTAGGATCATGAGAGTAAAAGTCATTTCTGGCTCAGGTCCCAACCCTGAAGTGCTTTACTTCGAGAACCCTCTTGAGGAAAACAAAGGAGTCACCCCTTCTCCAGGCCTGCTGGGAGGCTGGCTGCTTAAAGGAAGGACTGTTTTCTAAAGAGTTCTCATGGAAAGCAAAAGTCATAAAGCCATTTCATGTTTTCTATCTGGGAGAGCCAACTTCTGGTATGCTGGGCTTTTCTCCTAAGCCTTATCCAGGATTGTTGGCCATGTGGTGTGGGCACTTCCCACACCCTGTCGCAGGTGAGAGAGTACTTGCAGGTGGGCACTGATGGCCAAGAGCAAGGCAGCACATTGCCACATTTCCACTGGGGGCTTGGTGAAGCTATTTCTTCAGAATTGTATCTTGGCCTTTGCTGGGTTGACTGTATCCCAGACTCACTTCCTCTTTGTGGTAATCTTGTGGAAGATACGTGTGAGGAAGGCATCTGTTCTCCGCCAGCTCTCTCGTGGAACCCCACGGTACACATTGTTCTCCGCCTCGGGCTCCCTTCCTACTGTGAATGAAATCCACATCTCAGGCCCAGCCTTCGGCAATGTGGCAGGTTGTCCGTGGCTTGTTCCTTCCCCACCTGTCAGCACTCAGAGGGTCTGTGCAGACTGAAGCCCCAGAAAGGCAGGCAGGGCAGCAGTAAAATGGCCAGCCTGACAGCACCTCACATACCGAGCCCTTGGCTCAACCAGCACTGAGAACATTTCTTCAACAATCTAAGAAGTAAATGAGCAGTGTTGGTCAGAACGCCTCTGCTTCGGCACAGAAGTAAAACCATCACCTCATATCCACAAAGGGGATGAGGACTCTTACTTAGAAAGATTCTTTAGAAACTTTGACAAGAAGCCAAATACAGTGAAGCGCAAAGTTGTTTTCTATCCGCAGTCTCATATTTAGTTCCACATTTGTATTTATAACTCCTGGCCGCTCCATATCATCACTCACCTCCTACTTCTCCTACCCAAAGGCCCAAGGGACCAGTATCTCTTCTAGACCAGCAGAATGTTTCTCATCTCCTGCGTGCCACATGTAGCGTACCTTTGTTCCTCCAGTTATAGAACCAGGGCTTCCTTCCTGTCCTCCTCTTTATAGATCCATCTGAGAAAACATTCACTCTGTCCTCCTATGCGTACGTTTCAACTAAGCACCCTTTCTTTTGGCAACGTTACAACATTCTGTTATCTGCTCTCCCCCTTGCCACCAATTTCTCAGGGTGCATGGTTTACTTTGAGTTTCAAAGACAGCATATGCAGTCAGGTACAAGAGAAACAGCTCTATTGTATAGAAAACCTCAACTTCAGCTACTAAAAAGGAAGCTAGAGTAAAGTATTATATGCTTCACCTAAAAAGCTAGATGGACAGACAACAAGCACACGAAAAGATGCTCAATATCATTTTCATTAGAGAAATGCAAATTAATACCACAGTGAGGTAGCACCACCTATTAGAATGGCTAAAAATAAACAAACAAAAAACTAACAATAATGAGTGAAGTAACTGGAACTCTCATACACTGCTGGTGGGAACGTAAAAGGATACAACCACTTTGGAAAAGAGCTCAGCAGTTTTTTATAAAGTTAAACACACACTTACCATATAATCAACAATTCCACCCCTAATTGGAATAAAAACCTACATTCACAAAACAAACTCCAAAGTCTACATATGTACTGTATGTTTCCATTTATAGGATATTTACTTGTATGTGAGATTCTTGCAAAGGCAAAAAAAATTAGGGACAGAAAACAGAATGGTTGACTACAAATGGGCATGGGGTAATTCTGGGAGTGAGGAGCTCTTCTAGATCTTAATTGTGGTGAGGGTTACACTTCTGTGCTTGTTTATCAAAACCCACTGAACTATACACCTAGAATAAATTTTACCATATGTAAATTATACATTAATTTTAAAAATATGAAGCCAGGGCCGGGCCGGTGGCTCAGGCAGTTAGAGCCTCGTGCTCCTAACTCTGAAGGCTGCCAGTTCAATTCCCACATGGGCCAGTGGGCCCTCAACCACAAGGTTGCCAGTTCGATTCCTTGACTCCCACAAGGGATGGTGGGCAGCGCCCCTTGCAACTAAAATTGAACACGGCACCTTGAGCTGAGCTGCCGCTGAGCTCCTGGATGGCTCAGTTGGTTGGAGCGTGTTTTCTCAACCACAAGGTTGCTGGTTCGACTCCAGCAAGGGATGGTGGGCTGCGCCCCCTGCAATTAGCAATGGCAACTGGACCTGGAGCTGAGCTGCGCCCTCCACATCTAAGACTGAAAGGACAACAACTTGACTTGGAAAAAAGTCCTGGAAGTACACACTGTTCACCAATAAAGTCCTGTTCCCCTTCCCCAATAAAATCTTTCAAAAAAAAAAAAAATGAAGCCAGATTTGGAATGTTTTCAACCAGGCTGTGTAAATGCCCATGATGCCTCATCTCTAGTCAGCCTTCCCTAAAGGGACATGTCATGGCTTCTCTCTTTCCCCAATATAGGAGAAAGGTCACCTAAGTGCCACTGAAAATAAATGCAGCTTTCCCACAGGCTTCTAGCTATGGAGGACACTGCTATTGCAGCTTAGCTGACAGAGGTGATACTAGTAACAAAAGACAGCTTGTGTGGCTGGTTAAATCCAACAGGAAGGAGCTCTGTCAGGGCTGCCTTTTATAAACCATGTCATATAATCAGTGGTCATGTAGCAAGTGGCCGCCACTGGTGTTGAACATGGTCACTATAAGCCATTTAACACCTAAGATAATCTCTAGGGTCAAAGTGATTGGAGGCAGCCCTGCCTGCCATGTGGTCAGCACATGACAAGCTCAAGAAACACCCTAAGTCCAGGTTACCCTCCATCCTTCTCCACAGGCCACTGTCATGGTGAGCAACACTTCAGCCAACGTCCAGAAAGCCATCTGACTTTGGCTTAGAAAACAGAGATCCAGGCATGGCTCAGAATGAACAGGCCCCCATTGTCCTTTGCCTCTAAGAAGTGAGGTCTATTCCCGAGGCAGTTTGGGAGCATGGGTTCCCTCCATCGCATAAAGCATACGTTCCTGAGAGCCAATCTGCCATTAGTTCTCAAATGAATCCTTTGGGCTAGAGATAAACTGGGGCCTGGGTGGCTCTCCCAGGTGAGTTCCTCTTTCGTCTGCCAAGCCCAGAGCCAGGCCCTAACAAGGCAGGCCACCTTCCCACAGTGTGAAGGCCAAATGGGGTCAGGATTCACCTTACCTCTGGTTTCTGCCTCGCCCTGGCTCCAGGCTTCTCTGCATTGTTCTTCTCATTGTTCTTTCCTGGATCATGGTTATTCTGACCAGCAGTTTCTTTCTCTCTCAGCTGTGTTGACGTATGATGGACATACAACTATCTGCACATTTAAAAGTATACAGTTAATAAACTTTGACATGTGCATACATCTAGGAAACCATCATCAGAATCAAGATGAGTAATACATCTATCATCCCCAAAGTTTCACTGTGCTCCCTTCGTAATCCTTCCCTCCTGCCCTTGCTTAGAACCACTGATCTGCTCTGTGTCACTATAGATTAGTTGGCATTTTCTAGATTTTACATAAACACAATTATACAATGTCTCTCTTTTTCTTTTTTTTTGGGGGGGGTGTGTCTCACTGCTTTAAAAACATTATTTTGAGATTTATCCGTGTTGCTGCATGTATCGATAATTCATTCCTTTTTATTACTGAGCAGTATTTCAGCATATGGCTACCGCACGATCAGTTTATCCATTCATCTTTTGGTGAACATTTCAATTGTTTCCAAGTTTAGGGCAGCTTTTCTCTTAAACTAGTCAGGTTGGCAGTTCTTTAGGAAACACCCTGAACTCCTTGCTGCCAAGGCTTCTTGCTCTGACCCTTCCTGACTTGCCACAGTGGGAGGGGCAGGAATCATTCCACAGAGCATGGAAACAGTTGTGGGGAGAACTGGCATGGCACCTCCACACACCACTCCGCTTCCCTCTCCTCCCCACTGCCTCCATTTCAGCAGTCTCTCAAATCACAACGGCCCCGTGATGGGAGCCAGGAAGGGAGTTGACCCTATGAGGACTGGGAGAAATGGGGCAGTTCAATGGTGACACCTTCTCCTCCTGTTGGCCTTTTGAGAAGGCAAGTCTCTGCAGAGTGGTAGGTTGCTGACAGCTTTTCTAATACTGGCTCTTAGGACATGTTTTTAAGAGACCAATATAGAATATCTATGGACACAAATCATTATAAGATCATGCTCAAACACAGATGCTGAGTCAGTAGGCCTGGGATGGAGGCCTCAGATTCCTGATTTCTAGAAATACCCTAGATGATTTGATGCTGCAGCTCTTTAGACCACACTCTTGGGAGAGGTTGGTCACAGGTGTTTAATCATTTAATAATTGCTTTTTAACAAGTGCTTAATCACTACCTATAAAACTCCACTAAATACAGGCTAATTCCAGTCTTCCGCTCTCCTGAAGATCCCTGCAGCTATTCTGAATTGGCCAGAATCTCCTATGTCTTTGAATACCTCCTATGCTCCCTAAAAGCTAGGACTGAAATTAGGGCTGGGTAGTGTCAGAATTTAGTGTGTCAAGAACAGCACCTCTTGTTGGCAAAATATCTATTGCTTTTTTTTGTTGTTTTCTGCCCCATGCTTCAGTTCCTGGGAAATATTAAGTTCTAGAACCAGACTTACACTTTGCAGAAATGGGTTATGAGATAGGCTGAGAGACTGTAAAAAAAAAAAAAAAAAAAAAAAGAAAGGAAAAGAAAAGGAAAAAAAAGGAAACAAGGTAATTGATAGGAAAGGGAGGAGGAACTCCTTATTATGTGCCTAAGGCTGATCCAGTTTGAGGCCCAAGGACTGAAAAGGTAAATCTCAGATGTGCTGTAAGTTTAAAACCTAGATTCCCAGGCAAACTGCAAACTGATAGTCGCAACATGGGAGGGGGGATGGGGGGCTGAGGGAAAAGGGAAAGGATTAAGAAGTACAAATTTCCAGTTATAAAACAGTCACAGGGACGTAAAGTACAGCATAGGGAATATAGTCAGTAACATTATAATAACTATGTATGGTGTCAGGTGAGTACTAGACTTGTTGGGGTGACCAGTTCCTCAGTTATATAAATGTCTAATTACTATGTTGTACACCTGAAACTAACAATGCCAACTGTAAGTGAAAAATAAAAATAGAAGACCTAAAACAAACAATACCAAAGAAACCTAGGTCCCCATGAAAACCTCCCAAAAGGGCCTCACCTGGTTCATTTGTCCCATTAAATACCCCTACCCTTCCTACCATTGGCTCTCAGTAACTGTTTCAGGAACAGCTACATGTATTTGGCTCATTCTTCAGCTGCATACACTTTGCCTAGAATCTAAGTCCAGTAGAGTCTTTGTTTCCACAGGGACTAACTCTCACAGACCTAGATATGCAGGGTGGAAATGAGCTGGTAATGGTAACTGGAAATTACAGATGGATGGGTGTAAAGTTTGGATGAAGTGATTCATTCAATCATGCAAATGAATGTTTACCTCCTGTAATGTGCAAATCACTGTGGATAAAGTACCTTCCCTCAAAGGAGGACAGGACATAAACTGATATATCTACACTCATTCCCATTGGTAGGTACAAGCTAAGTATTTTAGGAGCTCAGAGCAGATGAGAGTGCTTCCAATGATGGTAACCAGGAAGGCAGCCTGGAGTAGGTGGCCCCAGGAGCTGGTTAGGTGGGAAGTTAGGGAGAGGGTACTCCAAGTGAAAGGCGCGAAGGTGGGCATGCGGCACTGTCTTTAGGGAAAGGAAGTCGCCCACTCTTTGTGTGGAGAGAAACGGAACAAGAAAGTGTGGCCTCTGGCCTCCCTTCACCCTCTCACTACCTGAACTATATTTGGTGGCTAATTGAGGGTACAGATGTGACAGAACCAAAATGGTGTTATTAAGTTGGTTTGGCCCCCAAGGGCTTTGACGGATCATTGTGGGGGGGTAAGGAGAACAATTAGGAGGCTACTGTACCAGTCTAGGCAGGAGGGCTTCAGCCAGCTTGAGGTTCTGGGAATAGAAAAGGTGGGTTGGATGAGGGAGTGGGGAAAGAAGACACCCCAGAATTGGGTGGCTGTATGTCAGGGGAGCTGGAGAGAAGGCAGTCATCGTGCTGTGGTTTTGATTTTTACTGAGAGAATAGCAGTTCCAAAGCATGAGTTTTGTTTTAGTAAAACTGAGACAAATATGTGAACGTGTCCAGCAGGCAGTTAGAAACAGAAATCTGTAGCTTTGATAGCAAGCGCCTCCTGGAGACAGACATTTAGGTTACTCACACTGAGTCCTTCGACAAGCAAGCAAACAAAACGTGACAATCTCTAGTATTCCAGAGTGCTATTCACTATGGCTACAAAAGTGAGAAAGAGAGTCTTTCCCTCGTGCAGTTCTCAGATTAATGGAGGAAACAGGGCCTCCTGCAGTAACAGATTCCAGTGCCTGTGGCACGTCTGCGGTAGAGGTACATGCAGGACGCTATGGGAACACAGCTGATGGTGGGGAAATCCTTGGAGCAGATGGAAGGACTGAGGAGGCAGGGGCAGGAAGGGAGCAGGCACTTTTCTCTTAGGTGTACATGTTTTGAGCGCTTAGCATGGGCCAGGCGCTGTTCTATGCGCTGCAAAGTGCAGAACTGTGATCACTATGCACGCCATCCCACTATGTAATGTCTGCATTCTGCAAGGAGAGGAGAGAAATTAGTCAGAGAAGGAAATGAATGGGGGAAAAGCTTCCAAGGGTAGGAAATCAAGATACTGAGATGCCGCTGAAATCGAAAAGGAAACGATTTTAAATGATAGCAGTGGCTAAGGATGTCAAATGCTACCAAAAAATCAAGAAGGATAATAACTGAGCGAAGATGACTGATTTGGGGAACTTACAAGTCATAGTGACCTTTTGTAGCAATTTCAGTTAAGAAGCATCAGAGAAAGTCATCTTCTAAGGCATTAAGGAATAAGAAGATATAAGAAAGTGGAGGAACATTGAGAAGAGATGTCTTTTTTGAGACTTTTGGTAGTACAAGGAAAAATGATGGGGGTAGTTCAAGGTAAGAGCAATTTAGGGGTTTTTTGTTTGTTTGTTTGTTTTAAGATAAGAGAGCTGGAACATGTTGGTATTCAGAGAAGAAGGAACTAATGAAGTGGGAATATTCAGAAATTGAGGAGCTAATTAAGAAACTCAATTCCAGCAGGGGAGTGTAAAGTTCTCCCTGCCTTCTCACCTGGGTGGCTGCCCTCAGTGGGGAAATTGGGGCCCCCAGTCAGTCGTCCTCTGGTTGGACCCTGAGTTTTCCTGGAGCCGCCATGCCCTGCCCGGTGGTTTCTCCTTATACTTCCTTTCGCTGAGAGTGAATCAGTCAGTGGCCTGAAGCCCAGTTTCCTAGCAGCATTATTTCTGCATTCTCACCTGTGAGTAAACTCGACCAGACTCAAAGAGCTCAAGAAACTGGTGGTCCTGGTCCTGACCACCAGAATCCCCGGATACTCACCGACAACTCTGTTAAGTACTAACCGTTTGACCACCTGGATTTCTACTGAACTCCAGCTTTTTTACATTGACACCCAGGACTTGGGACTTGGTTTGGAAAGATTGCTAGTTGTCCTTCTCCCAAGACACTTTACATGGAAAACACCTTTTAAACCCACAGCTATAAAATAAATTGCCTTATTTGCACTAGAACTAGCATTGAGCTTTCTCCAGTTTAGCTTAGCTTGCTGTTGAGAGCCGGAGAAATTGTGATAAAAAGTGTAGGTGAATGGGGGATGTATCCTTCCAGGAAAGATTACGGAGTTCCAGCAGGTCAGCCTCGAGCTCCACTCTTCAGCCAGTCAGCCATCCACCTACCTATTCATTTACGCCTCCTCCCAATCCTTCATTTATCTGTTTACCAGTCTACAAAATTTGTGAAGCACCCATAATATGCCAGGTTCCAGAAACAGACAAAAACACCGAGAAAGCCTCAGGAAAGACTGAAACTGGCCGGTCAGTGACTCAGAGACATAGACACACCCTAATTCTCTCCGGGGAGAAAGGGGAAAACCTGTTTTATTCTTATTCGCACATCTCAGTACTGGAGCTCCCCTTAACCAATTAGGATCTCACACCTCTCTCACTTCTAGTTCTCCCCCAGGACGTGTGAGCAAATCCATTATTTGGCAATTCTGGGCAACAAGACAAGCCCAGGATAGGATGCCAACTCATTTAAAGATCTTGACTGGATTGCCAAATCTAGAGCTGGGATGAATGCTACCTCCTATTCATCATGGTAACAGGAAAACGAGTATTTTGTAACATTTGAAACCCAAATCTATCACCAGGCCTTGCTCCTGCAGAAGCCCCATTACCAGAGGCTTCTTAACCGTCCACAGCTTACACTGTTTCCCCCAAAATAAGACCTAGCCGGATAACTAGCTCTAATGCATCTTTTGGAGCAAAAATTAATATAAGACCCGGTGTTATTTTACTCTCTATATAAGTCTTATCTAATCTAATCTAATATTGGTCTTATTTTACTATAAGACCGGGTCTTATATAATATAATATATTATATATATGCATATTATATATTATATTCTCCATCTTATATTAATTTTTGCTCCAAAAGATGAGTTAGAGCTGATTGGCTAGGTCTTATTTTCTGGGAAACAGGGTAGTAGTCAGAGACCAGCCGTAGTCCCCACTCATCCAAGGCCCTCCCTGGAGATGCCTGTTCCTGGTTCCTACCTTCCCAAATAGGATTCCCAGGACTCAATCCCTCCCGCTTTATCTGCTCCTTTAGGACCAGAGAGCAGCCCAGCCTTGGGCTGGGGATAGCAAGAGGCAGAGAGATATCAACCACAAGTAGAAAGAAATGAAAGACTTCAACAAATAAGCAGGGAGGTTCCACCTCACTCTGCCACTGTCAGACAGGGGGATTGTGCCACAAACTGGCATCCAAGTAACACTTGTTTAGTAATAGATTCATATTTTTAAAATTTCTGATCAAAAGCAAAAAATTGTTATGATGGAAATTTTGTAACATATTGAAAAAGATTAAGAAGAAATAAAAGTTGCCCAGAAATAAACACTGTTAACATTTGGTCTGTTGCCAGCCTTTTTTTTTTCCCTTTGCCTCTTTCTATATTATGTATTTGTTAAATTGTTATCAGTAGCATGGATACTCTTTTGTAGTCTGGGTTTTTTTCCCCACTTCACATATCATGGCTATTTCCTCATGGTTTTAGATGTTCTTCTGCAATATATTTAACGGCCATGTTGCATCCACAGAAGGAATAATAATAACAGCAGCTAACTTAGAATATAGCAGGCCCTTTACATAGAGTAACTCATTTAATTCTCACAATAACTTAATGAGGCAGATGCTATAAAATTATCCTTATTTTACAATCGAGGAAACTAAAGCACAGAGAAGACACACAGCTATTAAGTGGAGAGTTAGAACTCGAATCCAAGCAATCTCAGTGTGTAGTCTCTTAGCTACTTACTCATACTGCAATGTAACTTACTGAATCTACTCCCTGTTGATGGATAGCATTCCAACTCAGGGGCTTTTTTTGCTATCATAAATAATACCAACTTGAACATCCTTGAACACACACTTTTGTACACATGCTTAATTATTTCTGGCAAAATGAATTCCAAGGCCAAAGGAAAACTTCCTTTAAAACTTTTTGATACATATTGCCAAATTTCAGAAACATATCAAATTATATTCTGCATATATGGAAGTACTGCTTTTTATGAACAATTACCAATGCTGGACTTTTTTTCTTTGCAATTCATTTTTTGAAAATGGTTCCTCATGATTGTTTTAATGTGCATTTCCTTGTTGTACTAGTTTTATAGATTTTTTTCATAAACTTATTGGCTATTTGCATTTTTCTTTTATAAATAGGCAATTTGTGTACATATTTTTTCTATTAGGGTATACTCTTTTATTTATAAGAGTTCCTTATATATATTAGATTTTAAATCTTATGTCTGCTGTGTAGTTTGAAAACATTATTCAAAGTTGTCATTTGCCTTTTAATGTTCTTTATAGTAGTTTCAAAAAATACAGTGTGTCAAATTCAGTGAACTTTTTCCCTTATGTTCTATCTTTAATGCCCTGTTTGAAAAGGATTTCCCTATCTCAAGAGAAGATGAATATTCACTTATATTTTGTATTTATATTATATTGTATTTATATTGTCTTGCAGTTCTTTCCAAACAATGTCATTTTTAATGACTTTATGATCCAGTGAGAAAAATTGTAGAAAATCAGAACAACTTATCCATTGACTTAATTGATTGCCCAGTTCAATATCAACTTTGCTGCCATTTGAAAAATGTCCCTCTTGGGGAAAGACAGAACTCAGTGTCATTTTGTGGGCCTCTTGGGAGCCACCTGTCATTCTGATCAGGGACTTTCCTTCCCCACGTTCCCCCTGAGGCTTCATTTCCTGTCTCAGAGGTTGTCTGCTTGAGTCAAGATGATTTCTTTGCTGCTGTTGATGGGAGCTGTGGGTTTACCATCTGTGTACCCTTACACCACTTTTCTTTCCTCACCAGGCTTCTCCAAAGGATACATTTAGAAAAAAATAAACACCTAAAGCTTCCAAAGACATTGAAAAATTGGTCCGAGAACTCCAAGATTTCCTTTCTTAAAAAAAAAAAAAGAAAAAGAAAAAAATAATTGCCATTGCCGATGCTCGTTAAACCTGTCCCTGCAGGAACAGCCCTACCCAGGGGGCCACCCTCTACCTGGCTGTGAGCCTTGCAGAAAGGTGGTTTTCCAAGCCCCACTGGGCTTTCTTGCTGAGTGACAGAAGACTCGGGGTATTGAGCTGCATTCTCTCAGCAGCCACTGGAAATGAAAAGAAGATAACTCAAGTGCAAAGAGTCACACACCGCTGATATAGAATGTCTTTATAGACAAACTTTAGCAAGTGGAGAGTGAACGAGATACATCCTAAATGACTGAGCAAGAAGCTGCCAGTCAAGCAAATAAAACCATTTGTGAGTTAAGAGCCTATGAATTCACTTCTTGTAATATTTCTCCCTCTCCATTTTGAGTAAAAGTAAAGAAAAATGTTTTCTCTGCATAATTCGTCTTCATTCCCTAACTTTACCGTCCATTTTTCCCCTGTATTATAATCAATACCAAGGTCTTACAAGAGAGTTCTCCAAGAGAAGCCTTTTCTCCATACAATGACCGAGGAAGAAATGAGAGGAGCTTCTGCTGAGACAGGGGAGGAGGCACCAGGCCGAATCTGGCTGAATTCTTAGAAAACAACATTATTGTGTTAATCACACAGTTTTCTCCCCATCCTTTCCCCCTCCCCACCCCCAGAAGATGCAGGTCTGCCAATGAATCCGCAACCCTGGTGGAAACTAGTAGGTAGTAAGTCCAAAAGTAACAGGAACCTGTTCCTCTTCCTGAAACAAAGAAGCTTCAAACTGAGAAGGAGAAGGATGCCATGAAATATCAACTTTCAGTCATTTTCAATTTCTTTTCTCCCCAACATGCTTCATGCGCACCAGCCAGCTGTGAAAATGGCATCCTGCTAACTTAACATGCTCTAACAACAGAATCTCCACAGAATTCAGGTTCAAAGTAGTCTGCGTAGATCTCAGTCTCCTGTTTCTTTTAACTTTTAAACGTTTTTGAGGTTCTTTATAAACAGCTGCTTATAAAAAAAATAACTCAAAGTTTCTTACCCATAAAAATTCTCTGTGCCCTGTGATCAGAACCAGCTAGATAATAGGTATGAAGCCTAGGTGTGAAGTTGTGGGGTCCCTTGTTCAAAATTATTAACAATTTCAAGACGGCAACAGCAGAGCTTCAAGTCAAGCACTGGGCCCCTGTGTGAGCTCAGGGTCATGCAGGTGTCCCGCCTGTGATACTCCTCAGTGTTAAATGGGGAAATACTTACTGTTTCCACACCTACAGGCCGGAGGACAGGCGTCTCCACAGAAAAGAGCACTTCCAACCCCAGAACTCACTGGTTCTTTGTGGAACACCATGAGACACTGATATGCTAAAACTCCCTCCTCACGACTCATGGAGACCTAGAGGCAAGGTTGCAAAGGCCTGAGCTCTGTATCCAGGCCTCTCTGGAACTATTTCATGTCGGGTTACACTGCCTGATAGCTGGGGAGTTCAGATTCCAAGAGCCCTACCTCCAGTATTGTGGTTACAAGGAAATTTTTTTCTTGTTCTTAAGAGATACGTGCTTATTTTGGGGTAGAGCATCAAAATGCTTACAACTCCTTTTCAGACGGTTCAATTATATATATATATATATATCCTGAACCATCAGAAGATCAGTTGTAGGCTATATATATAGCATGTATACGTAGTGCTAAGGGAAGGACTCTCTGAGAGTGTTCATGTGGAAATCTGGGGAAAGAGCCTTCCAGAACAGGGAACCACAGGACCAAAGCCTTGAACCAAGCTGCCTTAGCCAGGCAGCAAGCATGGCAGAGCTAAAAACCTAAATTTCGGGTTCCAAAACCAAACAGGTATCCCTTACAGATCTCACTTTATTCCATCATAGTGTTTGTCACTATACTAACTTAACCTGCTCCCTGCAATTTGCTTGTTTCTCTTCCCACTAGAATGTGAGCTCATTAGAGAAGAAACCTTGTTTTTCTTATTCACCCTGTACCACTGTACCCCAGCACCTAGAACAGGGCTGCAACAGTAGGAACTTAATAAGTATTTGCTGACTGAGTGACCATGTATGAGTAAGTGGTCAAAATGATCGGTTAACTCAAGACTGTGTCCAGGGCCCATTTCTCCCTTGTTCTCCTGCACACTGCTGGCCTGAGGGGAGGGAAGGAATCAGTGATGTCAATCATACAGACTCTTCAGATCTCCCACTGCAAAGAAAGCAACGGGAAAGGATGGTGCTATTACTACTAGAAAGGCAAAAAATGTGTGTGAGTGGAGGGTGGAGGAGGGCTGCTGGCTGTCATGTCATCTTTGCTCAGCAGCCCTCTCTTATCCGAAACAGGAATCCAAAGGTCCAAGGGTTAAAATACCACTCAGACCCCTCATCAGGCCCCAGTGGGCTTCACAACCTGCTGGACCTGATCTCCTAAGGTTGAGGCATAACCCCTCCCCCCCCACACACCCACACACACAGATTTTATTATTATAATTTTTTCAACCTGGAAACACACACTAGCAGGCCCAATTTAAAGGGAGATTTACGTTGACCTGCTGAGAATATTGATGATCTGGCAGAATACAGTGAGTTTCAGGGCCACTTATTTTTTTTTTTCTCCATTTTGAGCATACAGGCCTATTCTTGTGCCATGAAAAAAAAAAAAGAAGAAAGAAAACAACTGTCTGGGAGATCAAATAAAATGATAATTCCGGGCCTAAAGATCAGAGTTGAATAAATGCCACAGGGAACATGATTTAAGAACAGCAGGTTTTTAAGTGCAGCACCATGTGTGGCACGGGCAAACCTGTAAGGTTGCTTTCCCTCCTTGTGAAAATGTGTGCTCTTATTCATCTGAAAACACCTTGAGATTATCAAATATCAAAAAGTAAAAATAGGGCTTGTCATGTCCTGTAAATAAGGATTTGTGAACCAAATATGACTTTTATGTCAGAGCAAACATCGGAAGCATCTAAGGAGCTGGAAGCTTAAAAATCTAGAGGGGTTTTTATATCATTCCCCAAAGCCAAGGAAACAAAATAAAAAATGATGCCAACTTCTTTCAAGGTTTCTCTCTGCTGGTGAGTTTTAAATCTTTTTAGGGAACAGTCCATCTGTTTAGACGAAGAGAACAACAGTCGCTTGGCCTTGACACGGGTAAAACTTCTTAAGAGGCTTGGCCCTTTGCCTCAGATAAAAGCTAGACACGCCAAGTCCAGAAACATACCAGAAATGGAGGTGATTCCCTTCCAGGAACAAATATCAGTCTAGCCCTTTTGGCAAGTGAATAGGTAACTGTCCTGCAGGCAGATAAAACTGATGCAAACAGACAACTTGAAAGTTCCTATAGCTTCTCTCAGAGTCAAAGAAACAGAAAGTTGGTTCTGTCAACCAGCCCATTAGGAATTAGAAAATCTGGCGTGACATATTTGATTGCAGCAGAGTTTGTATTAGAAAAATGACAAACCTAACCAATCTAAACACATCTGACCATGAATAGACATCTGCTTTAGAAGAATCATCATCTACATTTTCATCTCAAGTCATTCTAAGTTTTAAGAACAAACTTAAAACTACTAGAAAGAACAAGCAAATTCCTTTAGATGGTAAGAAGTATCTAAAGATGACCTAGGAAATGTAAGGAAAAGCTGAGTTTGCCTTATTTTGTTTTGGGTCTTTACTTCTGTTTTTTGTTTTCAGGCTGGGGCCAGTGCTTTCTTAGTATCCCAGTAACGTCTTAGAAACTACAAGGTAAGAGCACAACACATCTAGGGACATCCTCCAAAACATACCATTTAAATGATAATAGTCTTTTAAAAAATAGTTTGAAATCTGAAACTATTTTCTAAGACCTGTGTATAAATATTAGTCAAATAACTTTTTAAAAGACCATGAATAAAAATATTACATACAAATGTTGGAACAAAAACACCTGTAATTTTTAATCTCCTTTTCTTCATTCATATAAATGAAGTAATTTCTATCTTATTGTTGCTGCTTGATAGAAAAAGTGTCCCCACACTGAGATTCTCAACAAAGAGGGCTGATCCTGTGTTCAGCTTTGGTTTCTTTTGCCTATAACATGCACCATTCATCCTCTATCAATTTACTGAGACTTACGATATGTGAAGTAATACACTAAAGGCTTTGGTATACATAGAGACGGTTCAGTTGTGGGTCATTTTGCATGGAATGTTTACAATAAGGAACACACAGGATTAGGAACTGGGAAATTGAGTTCTGGTCCTGGCTTTGCCACCAGGTGACTCTTGGCACACCACTTAACCCCTGGAGGTCTCACTATCTTCACCTATAAAATGAGGGAAGGACTAGATTAGTTCTTAACCTGGGGTCCACAACCCGCAAGGTGTTCCAAGATAATTTTTGGGGTCTATAAACTTGTATGGAAAAAAAATGCATTTTATTTCCACTAATCTCTAACTGAAAATGGGTATTTTCTTCCATTGTGCATGTAGGCAACCAACCACAGTGGTATTAGCTGTGTAGTATCTGTGTTTTGTCACCAACAGAAATCACAGATATCTTCATATTATATGGCATTTGTTGCAGATATCTTGAAATACTGGTTAGACTCATTATTACTTAGAAATTGTCATAGTTATTAGACCTGCTGCTAGAGATTTTTAAACTATTGTTAATAAATAGCACATATATATTTGCTATATTACAAATTTGTTTTAAAAAATATATTGAAAACTCTACTTCATATCCATTAGATTGGGCACTATTGCAAAAATAGAAAATAATAAGTGTTGATGAGTATATAGAGAAATTCAAACGCTTATACACTGTTGGTGGGAACGTAAAATGGTACAGCCACTATGGAAAACAGTATAATGGGTCTTCAGAAAATTAAAAATAGAATTACCATATGATCCAGCAATTCCACTTCTGGATTCAAACAGATACTTGTACACCCATGTTTAAAGCAGCATTATTCACAATAGCTAAAACAACCCAAATGTTTATCAATGGATGGATAAATAAAATGTGGTACATAAATACAATGGAATATTATTCAGTCATAAAAGGAAGGAAATTATGACCCATGTTACAACATGGATGAAACTTGAGGACATTATGCTAAGTGAAATAAGCCAGTCACCAAAGGACAAATACAGTAGTCCCCCCCTTATCTGCAGGGGATATGTTCCAAAACCCTCAGTAAATGCCTGAAACCTCAAATAGTACTGAACCTTAAATATACTTTGCTTTTTCCTATACATACATGCCTATGACAAAGTATAATTTACAAATGAGACACAGAAGAGATTAACAACTAATAATAAAATAGGACAATTATAACAATATACTATAATAAAAGTTGTATGAATGTGGCCTCTCTCAAATATCTTATTGTATTGTACTCAGCTTTTCCCTTTTTGTGTGATGATGGGAGATGATAAAATGCCAAACCTATTCTTGAATCTGTGTAACCACCCCCTTTTTTTTGCAGTAACTGGCTTGGGGTCACTTGATTCAGGGGATCCCTTGCTGAAGTCTTTGAGGTGCAACATGTCGCCATCAATCAGAACACATTTTCTGTTCATGTCTGCTCCCCACAAATCAAATGCCTTTTCCATCTTAACTAAGCACTTATAATACACTGTGGCTATAACTTTAGCAATAGCACAACTAACACAAATTTACTTTTCCTTCTTCACAATTTCACTAACATAAGAAGATTCGTTCTTACTTTAGATCTTAGCAACCTCAGTGTATGATCTTATTTCTTTCCTAATTAAGTCGAAAACTTTCACCTCTTCACTTAAAGAAAGCGCTTTATGACTTCTCTTTGGCATTTCCGAATTGCCAGCATCACTATTCTTGCATTTTCGGGCCATTATTAAGTAAAATAAGGGTTACTTGAACAAAAGCACTGTGATAAGAGACAGTGGATCTGATAACTAAGATGGCTGCTAACTGACTAATGGTCAGGGAGCATATACAGGGTAAAGAGGCTGAATAAAGGGATGATTAACGTTCTGGGTGGGACTGAGCGGACATTGCGAGATTTCACCACGCTACTCAGAATGGTATGCACTTTAAACTTATGTGTTGTTAACTTCTGGAATTTTCCATTTAGTATTTTCGGACCACAGGTAACTGAAACTGTGGAAAACAAAACTGTGGATAACAGGGACTACTGTGCTGTATAAATATCTACTTCTATGAGGTACTTAGAGTAGTCAAATTCACAGAGACAGAAAGTAGAATGGTGGTTGCCAGGGGCTGGAGGGTGGAGGAAGAGACAATGGGGAATTATTATTTAATGGGTAAAGAATTCCAGTTTTGCAAGATGAAAAAAGTTCTGGAGATGGATGGTGATGGTTACACAACAACGTGAATGTACTTAAAGACACTGAACAGTACATTTTAAAATGGTTAGAATGGCACATTTTATGTTATGAATATTGTATCATCATTTTAAAAATAATAATAAAAAATACATGTTGATAACTGTATTTCTGGAATCTTATGCATTTTATTTTATGCCCTTAAAATATTATTCTGAAAGGCATCAGTAGGTTTCACAAGAATACCAAAGGGGTCCATGACAGAAAAAGATTTAAAATGCCTTAAAATCCTCAAAAGTGTTTTTTCAGTTTTGAAATTTTATAATTCTCTGAAACAGAAAAAGAAGCAAGAGAAAAATAGCTGTTTTGTAAAAATGGCTGAATGCAGCTATGTGTAAGAATGTTTAAACTTTCACTGTAAATTAATCTTTTTTCCTAATAAAAATTTTAAGCTGGATTATTGAAAATGTTTTTCAAATCTCCCCCAAAACCAATCATATTATAAGTTGCATTTCTCTTCAAAGTGCTCACCTTGGAAATGTGATCAGGTGCTCTATTAATTATTTTAATTTAATTATTTTTTTAAATTTAATTATTGATTATAATTAATCAAGCCAGATTTTTTTTTTTCAAGATATTGTAGCAGGCTAAGAACAAGTTGCCTGTAGGAAGAGAATAGAAAAGATCTCCTTCCATTTTTTTTTTTTTTTATATTTTGATTTCAAATGAGAAGAAGAAAGTATTTGCAATCTTTAAAGCTATTTATCTGCCCTGACACTACTGTGTATAGGAATTGGGTATAGCCAGCCTCTCATTGCCTCGCCACAGGAGGCAGGGGCAGTTTAGGCAAAAGGTCAAAGGGAATTTCTTTCCTCAAGGAGAAGCAAAGGCCTTTTTATCAATTCTGTTGCCCCTACCTGATCCCCAAGTTTTTGTCTAATTACCTATGCTACAAATATGTAATTTTCAGTTGTAAAGGATTTTTAATAAACTGCTAAATAGTATGTCATTTGTATAGGTTGCATGTCCTACAGAATGCCTTCATATCTCTTATCTCAGTGGTCCTTAACCAGAGCTATTTTGTCCCCCACTAGACATTAGGCAATGTCTGGAGACATTTTTGGTTGTCAAGACACAGGGGTGGGGGTGTGCGACTGGCATTTAGTGACTAGACGTCAGGGCCAGGGATACTGCTAAACATGCTATAATGCACAGGATGAGCCCTTCAGGCTTTGCTTATTACCTTTAATGCTCACCGTAATCATGTACTTTCGTTATTTTCTCTATTTGTACAAGTGAAGAAATAGGCTCTGTGAATAAGTCATTTGTTTGGGTCATGAAGTGACAGAACTACAGTGAACCTGGGTCAGTCTGGCCCTACAGCCGACATGCTATCTATTATTTGTGCTGTAAGTACTGAAAATTCAGCTAGAGTGTAATAGAATTCACCTCAAAACACGAGTCCCTAGATTTTGTTAAGCCTTACCATGCCATGGAAAGATCTATGCAGCACCCCATCTAGCCTAATTCTGTGGCATACAAAAGAAGTATTGGATGGTTCTAGGGGAGCAGAAAGGAATTGAGGAGGGAAAAAATCTGTATGAAACTGAATCTGTATGAAACTACTAAATAATAGCACAACATATTGTAGCATAGTATATTGAATTGAAATAATAGCACAGCATGTTGACAAGTGTTGAATTACTTGGCACCAACAGTGAGTGCTATGGGAGTTGAGAAGGGGACCCTTCAGTGCGTGTTGGAGTAGACAGGAAGGCTTCATGAAGGAAGTGAGAACTGAGCTTTCAGAGAGCATAGGATTTGAAGACAATTAAATTCAGGAGGGTAAGGAAATCTATTATTGTGATGAATATGGGGTGTTTTGGAATCAGATTCCCTATGTTTAAATCCTACCTCTAACACTTAAGTGGTGTGATCATGAGCAAAGCATTTATTCTTTTTGTGTTTGCTTTTTCATGTGTAGATTCCATTTTTCATTAGGTTGTTATGAGAATTAAATATGGTAATGCATGTAAAGTCTTAGCATAGTGCTCACCTCATATTAAATGCTCAGTGAATGTTAGCTTTAAAAAAAGTGTGTGTGGGCAGGCGGAGGGGGAGGAAACGAAGATATGTCTAAGGGTTTTGGGCTGAGCAGCTGGAAAAAGGGAATTGCCCTTAACTGATATGTGGAAAACTATATTTTTGCAGGGAGGTGGACATCAGGAGTTCAATTTGGGACCTGTTAAATATGAGATGTCAAGTTGGCAGTTGGATATACTCTGTTTCCCCAAAAATAAGACCTAGCCGGACAATCATGTCTAATGCATCCTTTGGAGCAAAAATTAACATAAGACCAGGTATTATACTATATTATATTATATTATATTATATTATATTATATTATATTATATTATATTATACTATATTATATTAGACCGGGTCTTATAGTAAAATAAGACCGGGTCTCATATTAATTTTTGCTCCAAAAAACGCATTAGAGCTGATTGTTCGGCTAGGTCTTATTTTGGGGGAAACGCGGTATCGGCCTGGACTTCAGGTGAGTGGTCTGAGTTGGAGATAAAAACGTAGGAATGATCAGCATATGGGTGATGTTTAAAGCTATGAGGCTAGATGAGAACAACGAGGGGGTATATAAATAGGAAAAAATGGGGGGTGCCTGGGGACTAAACCACTGGGCTTCTGACAGTCAGAGGTTGAGGAAGAAGAAACTATTAAAGGAATGAAGATGGAGCACCCAGAAAGCTGGGAGGAAAACCTGGCAAGACTACAGTCCTGGAAGCCAAGTGAAAAAGTGTCTCAAGGAGGAGAGCGTCAAGAAACCATAAAATGCTGTTGATGAATCAAGTTAGATTAGAATTGGAAAATCATTGCTGGATTAGTCAATATGGAGTCACTGGTATCTTGTTAAGAGCAGTTTCTGAGTGGAGATTCAAGAAATAATAGGAGGAGAGAAATTGGTGTCTGTGAGTACAGGTAATTCTTTCGAGAAGTTTTGCTCTAGGGGAAATGAGGAGAATACAGCACTGCCAGGTGCGAAGGAGGGGTCAGGAGAGGTTTTTTATAAGATGCGAGAAATAACAGCCTGTATGTAGGTTGATGGAAATGATCCTGAAGATAGATTTTGTAGAGAAAAAAAACTGATCAAGAAAGGAGGGAGAATATGGCACTAGTGGTGAGTTGACCATTAGGACCTAAGTTCATCTACAGAAACAGGAGAACACAAAGAGAATACAAGTACAGATAGATGCTTTACATTGAAATTAGTTAAACATTAAATGAAGTTCAAAATTTGATTCCTCAGTCGCACTAGTCACATTTTAAGTGCTTGGTGACCACATGTGACTGGGGCCACCCTCTTGGACAGAATAGATGTAAAACATGTTTATCATTCCCCAAAGCCCTTTCGGACAGCTTACAGCTACGGATACAGCCACGGGAATAAAGTGGCTGAGGTTGGGTAAAGGACAACATCATTGGAGGAGAGACCAGGGTGTTGGAAAGATCATCTGTGTGTAACTTGAAATTGCTAAGACTCAAGACAGGAGTACTATTGGAGAGAGTGAAGGTGAGGCAGGTACTAAAATCATCAAAGAGTAATAAAAATGACTAAGTCTTACAGGCTGATGATAAGATCATCATGGCTGAGCCAGCATGGATGGTCAAGGCAGCAAGGAGAGCAAGAGGAGCCCCACCCCACCTCCAGGCCCCGTGAGAGAGAATTCAGTCATCACGGCCAAGGGCTGCAGGGGAAGCAGTGTCTCTGGAGAACAGAGTCAAGTTTCAGTGAGGGAGGTGAAGGGAACATTCAGAGGAAAGGCAGAGGGAAAGGATTTTGCTAGTGATTAACCCAAATTCCAGAGGGCAGGTGAAAGAAAGGGTTTCAGGAGATGGGGAGGGGTGCCAGATGAAGTCAGAAAAGGAGGTAGACAGAGTCATGTGGGGATTAGACTCTCAGGAATGAGAGATGACCTGAGTGTCCTGGGTCTGGAGAGAATGGACATCCACAGAGATAAGGGACATGATGGGGTGAGTCCTGGTGGTCACAAGGGAGATAGTGAAGGATCTGGGGATCTTGACAGGAGCCGGACAGGTTCTGGGCATTCCCCTTGATTGCTGCTGGGAGAGCCGTGGCCTCCAGCACAGGGTGGTCTCACAGTGAGCTGAGCCCTCTCCTGGCTGCTGCCGAATGATGGCCTTATTTAAACTCAACACTATAAACTCAGTACTGTAGTTATTCTGATTTTACAGAAGAAGATATATTCACAAAGCAATTAGGACATGAAATCAACAGAACTTGGCAAATGAAGGCCTTAAATTGCAGGTTGAATCTTGTCTTAATCACCAGTAAAGAAATCGAGAAGAGAGTCTACTTGGGTGTGAAGGTGGAGGGGAAGAAGGGGCTGGGAAGTGGATTCTTGTTTAACAGGTGTTGAGTGGAAGGTGCAGGCATAGGGGATTGGCAGGTGGGCAAGGGTCAGAAACATCGAAGTCAGGTTGGCTTCTGTGTCAGGGCTGGAGAGGCTGATTTGAAAGTCAGTAGTCCAAGCCAGAGCAGAATTTTCAGTCCCAGACAGAGGTCTTACGACCACTGGGAAAATGGAATTGTTCTCTAGGGGTGAGAAACAAGAAGAGATTAAAAATGGATTTCAACTTAGGAAGCTTCATAAAAATCCCAATTGTTGCTCTCGGACTTACCCATATGGTATCTTTTCCATTGCTGTGTTCTGAAGGATTCTTTCTCAATTTTATTGCTGGTGTAAGGCTTCCGCTTTTGAAAAATTGCTTTAACAGTGACCTCTAGTGTTACAAAGAGATCTTGGCTAACTGATGAGGCAGTCTGAACAGGAAAATTCCCTCAACCTAAGAGTCACTGCATAGATTCCTATTGCCAGAAGGTACCTTAATAAATGATTCTGTTCATCTCTCTCCCGTTAGAGAGGACAGCCCTTGAACAATTCCAGGTCACAGCCCTTCAAGGCAGATGTAATGAAGCTTGAGAAAATTCAGAGAATGGCAACTAGAGCAAATAAGGAGGAAGATATATTTTCCTGTGAGCAGTTTTTTGTTTTGGTTTTTTTTTTTTGGTTGTTTTTTTTTTTAATGAAGAAGAATACACTACAGTCTAGAGAGTTGACACATACAAAACACTGAACTAACAGAAAAAGCAAATCTCCATGGGTGAGATCTAAGAGGCACTTCCTTGAAACCATGAAGAGCTTGCTTTAGCATTAATACTGGCTACCACTTTTGAGCGTTTGTCAGGCATGCTGACAACCATCCGTAGTGTAAGAACCATTATTATGTGCATTTGCAGGTAAGGAAACCAAGGTATGGCACCAATTATTTAGTTGAGGTGACACAGTTGAAAGGGGACAAAAGCAGGATTGGAGCCCATGCCAATACTCCCAAGTCTATGCTCCCAAGTAAAAATACTCCCAAGTCTATGCTCTCAACCTCTGCATGCAACGACCTTTCGATAAGTGGGAATGCTAATTTTGATATAGGATACACATAAATCAGTGAATTGGCAAAAGCTAAGAATATAAATTTGTTCAAGAAAAGTTTGGATGTGCACATGGCATATTGGGAACATCTGGGATGTTTTCAGTCTAGAGTCGCCCACCCAGAGTTCCTCCGTTTTAGCAAACCCCTCATCTGACCCCATGTGCTAGCTCGTGTCTTTATTACATATCATATCTATGGACCTTCAGAGAAGAAACCCCATGCAGAATGAGTCATGTATTTCGATTTTTAGAAATCCTCACTAGCACAAAAATTCTTTCTAATCTAAATCCTTCCTGTCGATGCCCATTTTCTTTTATTCCATCATCAGTGAAGATGGGAAACAGTTGGACATAATCCTCTCTAACCTTTTCTATGTGTGAACACTGTTATTTAGCCACTCTCCAGCCTTCTGCTCTAACCGCCTACAAGATACATCATCCCCCAGCCTTTCGAATATCTCCACAGTTCTTGTCTGTCTTAAAGCTTTAATACATCCTATGGGAGCATTTCCAATCCTAAAGAGAAGTTTGTGCTTATGTAATTAATAAATCATAAAAATGTCAGCCTCCATAATATTTACACAATGTTTCTCATTTTCAGAGGACTTCCATCTGCCTCATTTTGCCGGATTCTCCCGTGTTTGTTCCTGTTTAGCAGAACAGAAAGGGAGGCTCCAGGAAGTGAAGTGACTTGCCCAAGTTCCCATAGAGAATAGTGGAAAAAAATAAAAAGGTTGTCGAGAAAAGAGGGCACATGGTATTTGATGACTGAGAAAATCAGAGAGATTTTTTTTAGAAAACATGAAAGGGTTGAAACATAATCCTTTTTGTCTTCTCTGTTTGTTTTGGTAGCTATCGGCATCTGGTAATATAAATATCTAGCAAAGACAACAAAGTAAATGTGCACCCTCTCTTCTGGTCATCCTCAGGGCTTTCATTTTCATAGCTGGAACCCAGAGCCTTTCCTTCAATGTATAGGACTTAGGTAGCTGCCAATAGAGTGCCCCCTAATTATTATTATGGCACCAGGCACTGCTCAACCACCCGACCCTTATCAACTCACGTAATCTTCACAACCACCGTATGGGGTGGGAGCTATTTTTACCTCTTATTTTATCTGGGAGGAAAGAAACACAGATAGGGTAAATAAATTGCTCAAGGTTGTACAGTAATTCTGATAAGCATAAGAGTTAAATTTTACATAAAAGCCATTGGAATTCTGCTATTAAGCAGTAAATATTCATTACAGACTATGACCCATTATAACGCTCTAAGGGTGTCAGCGAGGTTAAGTCATTCAGAGTTGGTCACACAGTGAGGCGGGGCTGATATTGGTTGGCACTCACCAGTATAGCCATACCAGTCATTCAAATGGTAAATTTTTCTGTACTGGTTGGCAATGGCTGCTGCCTCAACCTCCCCAAGAGCCCCCATCACTCCTGCTGCCTGGCCCTCTCCCCTGCAAGCCCTCCGGGTCTCCCAATAGCCCAGCAGCTCCAGTGGCCCCTGCTCCAGTGATGGTTTCGCTCAGCCCTGGCAGGCTCTCCTTGGGAGCTGGCACTGGGGAAGCAGGAGTGGGTGCAGGGGCAGTGCAGGTAGCCAGACGGGAGAGGGCAACCCAGAACAGGAGACTTGAAGGGGTGTCTGTTGCATAGGTGGTTTTGTTTCCCTTTTGTATTATTACCCAAAAGACAAAAATAGGGTTCAGAAACAGCAGAGAATGTATTTTCTCTTTCGTTTTTACTGTATTTTCCCAAAAATAAGACCTAGCTGGACCATCATCTCTTATGCGTCTTTTGGAGCAAAAATTAATGTAAGACCCGGTATTATTATATTATATTATATTATATTATATTATGATCCGGTCTCATAGTAAAATAAGACCAGGTCTTATATTAATTTTTGCTCCTAAAGACGCATTAGAGCTGATGGTCTGGCTAGGTCTTATTTTCGGGGAAACAGTAGCTGGAGGAATTCTAGGTGTCTGAGCAAGGCAGCAGCTCTGTCTGTGGTGTGGTGGTGCCTGGGGACTTACAGGAGAAAGGACCAGCATTGAGGGGCAGTCAGGGGGCTGGACGTGAAGACAAAGGGATTTCTCTCCTCTCTGTTCGGTGGATACATGATGATACATACTCATGAAACCCTCTGATACATTGCCAGGCTTTTACCTGGTGATCAATCAATATTTGTGTACTTTTTTGACTAAGTTATGATATGAGCTATTCAAAGAAAGAGCAGTAAGTGTCTGCCTGCAGCCTTGAATTTAGTAGGGGATTACTATAGCTCCAGAGCAGACATGCAGGGGCCAGGGAGGAGTCACCAAATAAGGAGACACTGTTTCTGTAAAAAACAGTCTCTGAAATGGGCCAGTCGTTATAAATACCAATGGCAAATACCTGTATGCTTATGTAAGAAGACGAAGAGTAAAAGCACGCTGTCTTAGCAAAGACCCAAGCATAAATGAGTCTTCTAAGTATAAATTCACTGAGTTAGTGCTGAGTCTCCTTGGGCATCACATGCAAAAAAGGGCAACAGACGAGGCACCTATCTGTCTGCACAAACACGCTCCTGCTCGTGCCTCTCAGGGCACAAGGAAGCAGACAGAAGCCAAAACAGTATAAATGGCACAGGGTGAGAAGTCAAGATGATGAAAGATGGAGCCTGACAGCTAGCAAGGAGTTGTGAAGAAGTGTTACTTAGTCAACAAAGAGATTCCATAAAGAACTTCTTGTTGGGTTTAATAACCTCATTCTTGCAAAGGATACAGAGACTCAGAAAGAGAACTGAGTCATAAAAAGCAAAAGATGTTTGTATTACTTTGCTAGGGCTGCTGTAATGTGGTGACTTAAACCACACACACACACAAAAATAAAAATAAAAATAATTATTGTCTCACAGTGCTGAGCGCCAGAAGTCCCAAATCAAGGTGTCTGTCAGCAGAGCTGTGCTCTTTCTGAAGACTCTAAGGGATGGTCCTTCCTTGCTTCTTCCAGTTTCTGGTGGCTCCTGGCATTGCACTGCTTGTGGCAGCATAGCTTCAATCTCTGCCTCTGTCTTCACGTGGATTTCTTCCCTGTGTGTTTCTTTGTGTCCTTTCCTCTCTTCATAAAACGACTAGTCATTGCATTTAGGGCCTGCCCTAAATCTAGGATGATTACCTCTTTAGATCCTTAACTAACAACATCTGCAAAATCCTATTTCCAAATAAGTCCATATTGTGAGGTTCTGGGTGGACGTGAATTATGGGGTGACATAATTCAACCCACTACAATGTGTAACCCATTGTACAAAATGGACAAAAGCGGAGATATTATGCATATAGAAGACCAGAAATTTATTTGGTCATTGTAGTTAATTTGTTATTCTTACTACAGCTAACTGTCTAATGATTGTTGATAACAAATGCAAACTTGACCTTTATGTGTATCCTGCAGGACAGTGGTTCTCAAATGCTGGACAATGGAACAGCACTGGTCCGAGGGAAGTTTCCTGTGGGATCTGAGTTGAGGCCTCATGGCCTCTAGCTGCCTGGCCTCAGCTTTGAGGAGTCACTGAATCGGAGCTTCTTATAGGCACCTGGGCTCCCCTCCCAGATTCTTCAGGGCCCAGCAAGGAATAAGGGTAGCATCAGAGCTCTCAGTAAACTTGCTTTAGATTACACAGAATATGCCAAAAAAAAAAAAAAAGGAAATGTCACTAAGAGTGTGACTTCCATTTTTTTAAAACAAATCTATGAGAAACAAAGTTTAATAGTGAATGACAAAGGTAAAATATGAGAATAAATTGAACATTTATGCTCTACTTCATGGTATCCCATTGAATATATAACCGCAAGCTGATAAATGTGTATCAAATTAACAGCTATATACAGTGTAATATTGTAAAGTAAAATGTCATATTGCAATCCTTCTAAACTCAAAAATGATGTATATATATATATGGAGTATTACACAGCCATAAAGAAGAAAGAAATCTCACCATTTGCAACAACATGGATGGATCTAGAGAACATTATGTTAAGTGAAATAAGTCAGAAAGAGAAAGACAAGTACCATATGATCTCACTTATATGCGGAATCTAAAGAAAAGAATAAGTGAATTAACTAATCAGAAACAGTTTGGGGGACAAAAAGGAAAAACTGAGAGTTGTTAGATGGGCTGGGGGGTGGGGATAAGGGGGAAGGTGAAGGGATTAGGAAACAGTTGGTAACCACAAGATGGCCTCAGGGTTTTTGATAATTAATTTGGGGAACCAAATCAATAATGTTGTAAAGATTTTGTTGGGTATCCGATGGACACGTGTCCCATTTGGGAGACCACCTCAGGGATACTGTAGATGCCTGACCATGGCACTATATACCAGAAGCTAAACATTAATGAATGCCAACTATAATTTTATATATATAATGTGATGGCTCGGTGCGAGGTCGGAGGGATAGTGGATGGGGGGAGGGGGGTCCACAGTGTGAGGGATATAAATGATGAACGTCTAAGTATTACCTTGTCTTGTACACCTGAAACTAATAAATTAAAAAAAAATTACTGATCAAAAAAAATTGATGTATATATTTGTAAAATTATATTTCATCTGTGTTGGTTGTCAGACTACCTATCTTTTATACTATGTCCTTTTTACTTTTAGGATGTCAAGTTATTATTTATTTTAGGAAATAATAGTAATAATAGATTTCTACCTCACAAAATGTAAAGGGGGCAACTTTGGGTAGGTTCTGCAGTTTAAAAAAATTTACTGACTATGTTTTATAGTTCAATGATTTATTACTCTATTGTTTTGGAACACAGAATGATTACAGAAATAGATGTCAGAATATAAATGTTTTCACCATAAGAAAACCTACCATTTAAAAATTAGACCTAAAGGATATATTGATGAAAAAATTATCTGTATTGTTTTGCTTCAAAGTAAAAGAGTGCACTTAAGGTAGGGCATGAATGTCCTTTACACAATAAACTTCTAAAGTACATTTGTACTATGGTTCCATTTTATATTTAAATCCAAAATTTCAAGAGTATTAACACTATACCAATCAAATTACACCTACTGTTTTTTTTCTCCAAGGCAGCTGTCAGTAGACAAGATATTCCAGGTGCAACACTGCCCTCTCCTATCCACCTGACTGCTCCCAGGAACTTTGAGATCAAGTAGGTAGAAGGACACCAGAGGTGGGAGCCATACCCAGACTGGGCATAGCTGTTCAGCCCAGGACATTGGCTTTTCTTTTCCCTGGGCCTTTATTCTGCCCACCATGTCACAAAAACTGATAGCGATGGCAGTCACTAGATGTCACAATGACCTCGGTCTTCCTTCAGGTGGAAACTCTGACCCTTCTCGTTTAAAGGAAGTATTGAGTACTTACTCTGTCCAAGGTGTTCCAAGGGGAGTGGCTTACCATCTCATCATGTTTTGTCTTCATTACTTTCTTGATGTTTCTTTGTGCAACTGCTTCTGTGCTTCCCTTTCTATGTACTTAGGGAGAAAAGGCAAAAGTTTCAGGTGCCTTATTAGGAATTATTTTTGTCAGCTGCTTATAATTAGAAAAGCACTAATCCAAGCTGTCTGCTAGTCTTTCAGAATATTTCAAGCTTTTGGAAACCAAGTGTTATTCATTGCATTTTAAATGGTTTTGAATTGTAAGCAGAGGCCTTATTTACCAACATCCCAGAAAAAGTAATATTCTAAGAAATATAAACATAATATGGCTGTCTTGGCCTCTAATTGATGCTTATGGAAAGTTAACCACGTACTTAACATATTTGGGTGTAAGTATATGCATATTTCTGGCTGATTCCCAATGAAATCTCTTTTCCACCTTCATGGAGACACACAGTTTAACTTGGTGCATCAAACTGCTTAAGCCCTGCTTTCAAAGAAGTATCTGGCATAGACACAAGAATGGCAAGAGTCTAAAAAAGATGAAAAATACTGTATCTGTGTCTTCTTGGTCTTTCTTGTGCTTCTGCAAGTCATACGTAAAATATATTATGCCCTTGGAAATGGCCTTTTTAAAATCCTCTCCCTGCCTGCCATCATGTCAGAGTCTAATACATCATAGTGTAAAGTAAGCCAGACATAAGTATCCTTTTGGATTGAGCTGGCCGGTAAATTAACTTATGCTAAACGGCTGTCTGCCCACGACTGTCAACTCTATCATCCTTCTCTGTCTCCTTTTCCCTTTCCCAGACATTTCATTTCACTGTGGATGACATTTCATTTCATTCTCAATACCATTGCATCTCCTTGCAATGTATGAAATTTTTCAGTGGACAGAATACTCACTGACCCTTCTAAAACTGACAAGGATACGTGTATGTAGGCTTCAAACAAGTTCAATAATACAAGATTGTTTGTCTTCCAGTCTCTTCGAAGAGGCTGAGTTCTTAAAAAGGAACACCTGTCCCACCTGAGCTCAACTTCCAGAACTGGACTTAAGCCTTCATTATAGACACATCCCCAAGGATAAGCCGTCACGTGAAGGTCTTTAACGGGCTAGTGGACAAAGGTCATCTAGGGATCAGATCAACAGGTATTTGGAGCACTTACAGTGTGACCTTGGATGTTGGGCTGGTCTCAGAGTCAGCTTAGGAGCGCATGATCACTATGTGCTTTATCATAATAAGAGATCCATGTTCCCAGCATAGCAAATTTCTGGAAGTCTCCTATACGTATACTAGGACTCTAAGTTCTCCTACCTCTTCAGTTCAGATGCAGAATCACTTTTTCACACAATTATTTATTGAGGTTTTACTAAGTGCCTGTCTATCTATTAAATGCTGAGAATACAATTCTGGAAAAGATAGGTGTGGCTTAGTGCCTCACAAAACTTTTGATCTGGTTGAAGAGCCAGAGAAGAAAACTATGAAGAAAAGGGGCTAGGAAGTATAAAATGCTGGGAGAGAACACAGGAAAAAACAATCACTTACACAGGTGTTGGGAAGCAGGAGGGCTTCCCAGAGGAAGCAATATTTAAGCTGAGACCTAAAATGTGAACACAGTTTCCTTAAAGAAATAGTGAGGGGACCACATTGAAAGTCTCCTGTGGATTAGACCTTGTCTAGGTTTATTGCAGTAAACACGCGCACACACACACACACCACTTAGACTAACTATAACATCTGACTATTTCGTTCTCTTCTGAAACCTGAGCTGTAGCTTCTATCACCCAGTCTTTAGAGCTCAGACTTGTCAATGTCCGCTCCGGCACCATAGCTCAGGACCTCCTAGGAGGAGAAACGTCTAACTCTTTTGTAGAGCAACAATTACAAAAATGGCAATAACTGACATTTGTTAGTTTCTAAAGCACTGACTCAATTTCACTTGATTTCTGTAATATGTCAGATTTTATTATCGTCATTTAACATGTGAAAAAACAGAGGCTCAGAGAAGTTAACTGACTTGACCAGAATCACACAACTTGTAAGTGACAAACTGGGATTCAAATGGAGATTGAAGAGAGGTTAACATTTACCAAATTCCTTGAATTGTGTCTGGTTCTTAGTAAGTGATACACAGAAGTAATGAAAGATGCTAATAAAATGGGTTTTCTGATTCCAAAAACAGCTGTTTTCTTGATCACCATGGTTTCTTTGGTATCCTATGGAGCAGTAGAGTTCTTCGGGGATTTATTACAGACTCTAGGAGAAGGCAGACCAACGGGAGCTCAAGGCCCATCCTACCCCTACCCAGTGCCCCAACCACAGCAAATTAATTCCCAAATAGTTCATTTGCTTGAAGACTTTCTGAGATTTGGGTAGAAGGGAGCAGCCTCACTGATGACATAGGCATATATTCTATGAATACTGCTTGGGGGTGATGGTGATATTATTGGGAAATTGTAAACTAAGTATGGGAAAGAGAAGCAACAGCTTCCTAATTTCCAAATGCATTGTGTCCCATGGGAGGAAATAGGTTGTATTAGTCACAGGTACTGGTAGCATTATCTCCTCTGGAAGAAAGACCTAGAATTTTTAAGTTTGAGAGATTTATATTTAAACACCAAGCCTTCAACTGGCTAGTATGAGCCTCAGTTTTATCATTTATAATAATGGAACTAATAACCCACTTTACAGGACTGTCATGATGAGACCCTTTGTTTTATCTCACTGCTATATCCTGATGCCTGGAATTGTACCTGATACATGGTACATGCTCAATAAATATTTGTTGAATGAATAAAATTAAATGACAACTGTGGGGACAGAGCCAAAAGTGCAGTTTCCAGGCTCTCGGCCTCACGTGGAAAGGTGCTCACTCAGGTAGTAAATGGCCATCAACTGTGATTGGATGGCCATCAGCTGTATAGTTGGCTGTCAGCTGTAACCAGTGAGCCATTGGCCTCTAGTATAACTGCTACTAGCAGCAAATGGGGGCTAGCAAGAAGATGGTGGCTGAGCTAGCAAGAGCGGATTGCAGTTAGTACGGTGGATTGCAGCTAGCAAGTGAGGTTGGTTGGTTGGCAGAAAAAGCGGATGGCGGGTTGCAGATGGTATGGCTCCTGCTTCCTGTGTCTCTGGCCCAGCCGCCAGCAAGAGTATGGTGGTGTGGCTCCCCCGTCTGGCTCCATGGGTGTTCCTTTTTGGCCTCACCATGTCCTGCATTCTTAGGTGGGGAGTGGGACCAGAGAACCCACCTGATACCCCACATGACAACAACTATGCAACTTCTAACCCAGCCTCTGGCTCATCGAAGTCACATTATTTTCTTTCTAGGAAGATGAATCAACTGGATGGAGACAGAGAATGCTTTTGGAGAGGCAGTAGAGTGAAATAGTAATAATAAGTAACATTTCAATACTCTGTGTACCAGGTATTACTCTACATGTTCACAGATATTAACTCCCGTGCCCTTAGGAAAGTTATGTAACCTCTTTCTGCCTGTTTACACATGTGTAAAGTGGAAATAATAGTTCTGACCTCACACTTTAATCTGTATGAGAAAGAAATTGGTTAATCCATATATAATTCTTAGAACAATGCCCTGTGCATAGTAAGCACTCAAAATGCTTTAAGTCCGATTAATTAGGTTGTGAAATCCCCACCACTTCATGTTTTATTAATGCACTGTTCTTCAGGGTTCAATGAATTAATACTTTACCAGTTCTGAGATGAGATCAATGTCGGGAGTAGGAACTTAACAGAGGACATTGGATGTAAGCTGGGCCTTCACTAAATTTTGATGGGCAGAGTAGAGTGGGAAGGTCAGCCAACGGGAGGGAGACGTGTAGCTGGGGATGGATTTAGAGTCATCCTCCAAAATGCTTAAATTTCTAGTTTGACCATTTACTAGTTTCCCCACCTGTAAAATCAGAACACTATCTGCTTCACAGGGTGTTATATGAAATAATGAACATAAAATTCAGTAACAGGCACATAGTAAGCATTCAATACTAGCAGCTAATATTACTATTACCATAGCAGAAATAGAAGTTTGTGAGACGATGAGAAAACTAGCCCATTCCATCCAAGAGTGGAGCTAGAACTGGCTCCCCAGAGTATAACATTAACTTAGTAATTTTTCACCTACGTAAGACCTTGATAGCACAAACCTGGTTTAAGTGGACCCTTAAGTTCTAATGGTTTGGATCTGTGGCGTGGGAAGTGGGAACTGATTTTGAGTATACTCCTTAGAATATATTCTGTACTTAAATTGGTTAATGTTAAAGTTGCTGGGAAACTGGATTAGTGGAGAGGAGATGTGCTCTTTCTTCCAACCCTTTCAGGCCGGCAGAGTTGTGCTCCTTTTTTCACCTTGCTGCTGCTGGGGCATGGAGCAAGAAGTAACATGAGTCAAGTTACTTTCCAGCCCCTCTTTGACATGCTTGATATAAATGTCTAGCTCCCAAAATAATTTCCTTGACCTCAGTGCTCTTTTGGACTCCTGCATTCCCTACTTGATCCTTTCATCCAACCTACTCCAGATATCTTATAGAAGCGTGAGCTGAGGCCTGTCTAACTTTTCCTTTCTTGTGTATGGCAGGAGTTATTACTTTAACCGTTTGTTCACGTTTCTTTGTGAAGATTGCATGCACATTTGGATGGAAGGGTGTTTTCTCATTGTAGCTTTATGAAATCAAGTGTGAAGTTTTGTGCATTCATCCACAACATACACAAGCCCCAGGTGAGGCAATGGACTCGTCTTCCACAATCTACCTGTGAAAATATTGTAAATGTAGTCTTTCTTCCTTCCATATGACATAGAAGATACATTTAAAACACTTTTAGAAATTCTTCCAACCTGTGTTTCTTACCCTGCGCTTCACCAGCCAGATTTGGGACCCAGTGCATGGGCCTTCCCGATACACCAAGCTCTGGTCTGCGCTCTTGGGTTCTTTTGTTTGGCCACACTGATTGGAAACTTAGCATATAATGGCTTCATTATCCAGCATGTTTATTGTGTCTCCCCACCTCCACGGCACATTGCAAGGTAGAAACCAGGTCTTCAGCTCCTCTCTATCCTTCACTACGTAAATGCAATGCACTGGCAGAGAAGGCTCTGAAAATAATATGTTACGCTTATGCAACACAGTCCTTCTCCCAGTTCTGAAATAGCTTGACTAATAATGATTGTATGACTGAATCGTTCTTTTTCTTTGCTCCAAAAACAGAAAACATGTCGTTCCTGGGAAGTTAGCTTGGGGTCTGTAACTCTCAGTGTTTAAATACTGGGTTTCTGATGCCTCACGAGAGGGTTGACCTGAGAGTGTGGCAACGAGCAAGTTCTGGTTATAGAGAATCAGCCTGGTTCTAATTCCAGACCCCGTGTTTAGCTTTTAGAGAGCACAAGGCCTCAAACAATTCTATTTATTCATTGGATTTGGCAAAGGAACCTAATACCTTATAAAAATACACAAGCATTAAAAATAATGTTCAAAGTAGAAACTTAAAAAAGATGTGCAAAAGGAGGCCACGTTGCTTAACTCACATACAAGTTTAAAAGAATAATTCTATTAAAAAACTTTAAGTTTATTTGTAACACTGAAGTGTTTAAAAAAGAAGAGTCAGATGTGGGGTGTTCGCTCAATAGCCTCAGGGACGAGTATTTGCTTTTGTTTTTATTTGTTTTTTTAACATTTTGTACAGCTTTTAGTAATGAAGACTTTATAAATCGTAGAAAGATGAAGCAGGGTTTCTTAATAGTGCATCTCCTGAAATTTTAAGCAAGTTTTATATACATGTTCGTTTTCTGGAGAAAATCCAAAACTTTATTTGAATTCTTAAAAGGGGCTTTTAATCAGGAGAGATTTGAAAAACACAGATGTTCTTCCAACCCACTACTCTGAGTTTAAAAGGAAAGATGGAGACACTTCCAAATTATCTTTATCTCATATATGTCTCAAGTTCCAATGCATTTTTCACTTATTTCACACTAAACAAAAAAAAAAATCTATCTTTAACAGGCTCAAAATTTAAAAGAAAAAACAAACACAGGTAGTATTTATTCAAAGGCTAACCATATAAAGATACCAGGGGCCTACGGAACTTGACAAGGATTTCTAGAATTGCTCTTGAGAGCTTTGGCCATCTGGAGTTCCCATAGGACGGGGGCTGCTAAGTCATTAAAAAGTGTTAGCTTTTTAGTTTGCCTGATTAAAAACGTAGTATCATCTCCCGCAGGTCCCACAAAACCTACTGGAAGTACTTAACTGATTCCCACACAGTGAAACAATTCACCAGACAGTTAATTAGAAGCTGTCCCTTTTCTAGACTCAAAGATGTCTTCAAACTGCTCTGCACAGAGTGTCTAATACACACATTATTGAAAGAAAAGAGAAGTGGCCTGCGCTTGTGGGAAAAGTTCTCACAGAAAATAAAATCAGAAGAACCATCTTCTAACCAGGGGCATTGTGTGACATACGTTAGTTTTTCTCAAACTTTTGGCTTCTTGTTAATTAATTAAGTAGGGTGGAGGTGGAGCAAAACGGGTTTTTAGTGGAAGTCATTTTAAAGATTTTACTCCCGGTGATGTGCTCATCTTAAAGCCGTGAGTGACACTCCATCGGAGAACAGTGGCCACTCCAGTGACAACAGCATTTGGAGAGGACAGGAAATAGTTCTAAAGATATATTTTCTATCTTTCACATTAAGGATAGCTGCAGAATATGATTAAAATACCAAAAAGAATATCCAAACTAAAAAAATTAGAGAAAGAACCTTAACTGGTCTGATTTCCATGTCCTAAAATATAATTTCATTCTTCCTTCTTGACACCCAAGCCCCAGTCTGTTACATAGAACAACACACCTTGTTATTATACTAGATAGGGAAAAACAAGAGGGGGAGATCATTTATTAATGAATCATTTGTTCTTAAATAAACATTTATTTTTGCCATTTGCCATGTTTTACTCCCCTCCTCGTGCTTTCAAATCCTCCTTTTGAGGCTCGAACCTTAAAATACATAGCTTTCAGGTGGATTAGTTATTTCTAAACATCATTAGAGATGTTTTATTCCAAGTAGGATATTAATTCTCAATTAGGGCATTTGAGAGCATAGGCCTAACATAATTCAAGCTGCTCCATGTAAAACCACACCTCAAAATGGAGAGTTAGAGGAGAATCTTGGTTATTATACAAAATGTGCTTCCTTATTACATACTATAGTCGTACATATTTACAGAGAAGTGGCAGAAAGGGAATCAAGAATGTTAATACGAGACTTGAAATCTATTTTATTATTTCTGTAAAGATGTATGTCCTTATCTATTTGTTCCATATATATTCACATGAATATATATGTACACACTCTTTCCTTCCAGGTTATAATTGATATAATTTGCATAAAGGAAATAATTTCACTACTATGGGAGTGTGCATTGGGAGGAGAGGGGCACTTTAACTCTGAATAATTAGGTTGTGAAACCCCACCACTTCATGTTTTATTAATGCACCGTTCTTCAGGGTTCAATGAATTAACACTTTACCAATTCTGAGATGAGATCAATGTAGGGAGTAGGAGCTTACCAGAGGACATTGGATGTAAGCTGGGCCTTCACTAAATTTCAATGGGCAGAGTAGAGTGGGAAGGTCAGCCAACGGGAGGCAGACATGGATCTTAAATCCTCACCCCACCATCTCACGAAGTGTTCAGGGCCCATCTGCCCTTCTCTGGGGCATTTAAAAGGTAGGTTGCTCACATGGGGAAGTGGACCGGATCTGCCACGGTCTTGGAGCTAAGACTGTAATCTTTTCTGCAAGGTGGTCACCAAGCAAATAATGGCTGCTGTCAAAGGAACACTTTCCTGGGGTGCTGTGAGGAGGGAGGAGGGGTGACGCAGCTCCAGGCCCAGGCAAAGGACCCTGTCTATTCCAGGGCCCATTCCAGGGGGGACGGAGCCATCTGCAGAGTCAACTCAGCCCCTGTAGTTCCTGGACCTTCAAATAACATCCCTGTCAGTAACCTTGGCTGTAATCTTTCTCATTACTGTGTGGCCCATTGATCTCTGCTCTCAGGGCCTTTCTTTCTTTCCTCCCCACACCCGGAGGAAATCTTTTTTCATCTGGGCAGGAGACTCCACTTTTCTCAAACTCAACTTTCTCTAACATTTTGGCTATATTCTGAATCCCATTATTCTGCGATGGCCAAGGCTTTAGAAAACAAAGATAGGCAGTCGTCTCCTTTTCCCCTACATTTTTTCCCATATAAACAAGATAGCTAATGCTTAACTGGCCCTAACTTAGGCAGTTCCTGCAAGTCCTGGCCTCTCCACCCACCTCATCACACTTACCCTCACTCAAGATGCTTTCTTTCAGCTCCTTGACTGATTCACTCTCCTTCCCTCTCAGAACCTTTGCCCGGATATCTTCTCTTTTTAACTCCCTTGCCTGGTTAACTCCTCTTTCTCACTCAAATCTCAGGTCTCAGTTCCTGACACTTCTTCAGTGATTCCTTTCCTGACCTTGAGACTGGGTCAAATTCCCAGATATGATTTCACGGAAGCAGGGACTATTCTTTCAGAGTATTGTTTGTGTCATTATTGAGTAATGTCTGCCCCCACTCCCCAACTAGACTGCCAATTCCATGATGGCAGTGATGATGTTTTTATCACTCTCACCATTAAATCCTCAGTGCCTAGTATACTGAGCGTGATAGGCTCTTCTGGAACAGTCATTTTTTTCTTTACTACAATCTTTAGAGTGACTAGGCTTGAATCAATTCTTTTTGGAAAACCCCCTAAATAGCTAAATAAGTTAGGTAAGATAAATCTGAATTTCCAGGGATTTTGTATTATTTCTCTAAGAGAATAATTGAATCTGGCAAACAATAATCAAATTTGAAAGAAAAGACTCAAAGCTGAAATTCCACAGCTAAGAATAAGTAGATATTGTGAAAGGTTATTAGCCTTGTAGTTAGACTTAACTTATACACACTGTACTCCAGGAATTCAGAAATACACTTTTTTAAAAAAAAGTGAACTTTATATGTCCACAAGCCCCCATTTCCATTCAGTAACAGAAAAACAATAAAAACATCTTTCCACTTAAATATAACTGTCTTTTGGTTTAAAACAATTTCTTCTTGGTAATGATTCAGACATTGTAGGAATTAAACTCTTCCCCAGCATTACCTCTGGGTACCAGCACAGGAACTTGATATAAATAGAAAAGGCATTATGAATCAGTAAACTAGTCAATATATGGTGGTTACTTCCCCTATCAGAAAAATGATTAGAGAGATTGCCTAATACTACACACAAAATAAATCTAAATATGAAAACAAAACTTGTAAACTAGTAGAAGAAAATACGGAGGAATATTTCATGGCCTTCAGTAGGGCAAGAAGAAAATAATTAATACAAATAAAAGAAACAGAGTTAATGATCTTTATTTGTAACTGATCTTTATTTGTAACTGAGAATAAAATGCTCTGGCAAGAAAATACACTTGAATTAATAAGAAACTTTGCTGCTGTGACTAGAAACAAAACAGTCAAAAATCATTTACTTTTCTCTATACTAGTAGTAATCAGAAAAAAGGGAAAATATACAGTAGCAGCTAAACTACATTTAGGAATAAATTAATAAAGGATAGATATGATAATCTGAAACAAATGTGATATCAACATTATGTAAATTGGCAAATATATATATTGTATATTATTTTTCTACACTTTTTAATTAAAATTTTAAAATTAGAGTATGTCAAATTAATGATTATTCTCTTGTGATAGTACATGAGTCTTCTTTTTCCAAGCTTATCATTGGCTGACTTTACAATAATTATAAGAAATTAATGTGGTTGTAGTGCATGGGTCTGAATCTTTTTCTGGTTATTTGCTTTATTTTGTTTCTTTACTTTGTGGTAACGAATAATTACACGAACATCATGAAATTCTCTGAGATATTCATTCATTGTAGAGTGTAGGGCTGAGGCATATATCTCTGCAAACCACTCCCAGAGTTGAGAGATGCAATTCTGGATCTTTTGAGGGAGTTGTTCCTCATTGGGACAGGTAGAAATGTGAAAATGGCTCCAATCTCGACGATGAGTTCTCTGTTTTGCAATACAGGAAATAAGGCGTGGTACCAGCCAGTACCACAGGCAATAACTGCATTCACAAGGAGAGTTTAGTGGCATACAAAGAGGAAGTTGGGGTAAACAAAGGTCTGTTCTTTATTCCTAGTACGGGAAACAAGACTCTAACTTTGCATTTAGTTCTTCAATTGAGCAAATACTTAATCATATCAATAGACTGCTTGTGTTTAATAGGTAGTGTTGGGGAGATATAAAGGGATTTTACAACAGTCCCACCTTTAAAGAAATAAATCATGATATTCTTTTTTAAAATAGAAGAAAAAACAAAAGTGGAGTGAAGTGGGGTCCCTATCCTTTCAATTTTTCTCACTGACACATTGGCTGAGAATTTTCTGAGAGTTCTCTGGTCAAGGAAACTGACTTCTTTGGACTTAAATTGGGCTAATGCATGACGATAACATGTAATTTATAGTACGTTAAACCAGCAAGTCTTGTTTTTCACCAATTCAATACTGTGTTATAGGTCCTGTTTAACTTGGCAAGGAATTTTCTAGCCTTTGTGGTGATAGTAAAATGTTCCACAAGGAGAATCACAGGAAGAGATTTGTGTTCCAGAATTTACAAGTCAAACTTAGAAAATATCTACGTCAGACAGGAAAATCTGCATACACACCCACGTAAAAGAAGTTCAATAAAAAGTGTAGACCTTGATGTTTCTTTCAATATAAACGTGTATGTTTAATCAATCCTGTAGAACATTCAAATAGTGTTCAGTCTTTTGTATTTGCACTTTGTATTTCTTTTAAGCTACTTACTATAAGACCACAATCTTTTATCTGAATTCTGAAACATGAAAAACTCTGACCTGACATGAACTCATTTGGCAATAAATCTATGATGCTATTAAGCTATTTATAACCTTTACATATCTGACTTTATATGACTGTGTTTCCCACAAAATTATTGTTAGATTGTGACATGTTGCCCTAGTTCCCCACATACACATTATCTTTTCCAAATTTGAGAAATTCTGAATTCTGAAATATATGACATCGTGAACTTGTTGCAAGGATGTTGCTAACTTTTTTTGATATCAGAGGGATTATTCATTATGAAATTGTACCAACTGGACAAACAGTTAACCAAGTTTACTATTTGGAAGTGCTGAAAGGTTGCATGAAAAAGTTAGACGACCTGAACTTTTCGCCAACAATTCACGGCTCTTGCATCACGACAATGCACCAGCTCACACGGCCCTGTCTGTGAGGGAGGTTTTAGCCAGTAACCAAATAATTGTATTGGAACACCCTCCCTACTCACCTGATCTGGCCCCCAGTGACTTCTTTCTGTACCTGAAGATAAAGGAAATATTGAAAGGAAAATTTTTTGATGACATTCAGGACATAAAAGGTAATATGATGACAACTCTGATGGCCATTCCAGAAAAAGAGTTCCACAATTGCTTTGAAGGATGGACTAGGCGCTGGCATCAGTGCATAACTTCCCAAGGGGAGTACTTCAAAGTTGACCATAGTGATATTCAGCAATGAGGTATGTAGCACTTTTTCTAGGATGAGTCCGTGAATTTAATTGTCTGACCCTGTATGCTCCTAGGGTTTTGGATAAGGGACTATAGACGTGTGTACACTACAACAAATGTTATTGGTATTTTCGTTTTGTTAGGATAAATTTATATCATGTACAACATATGTTTAAGTCAGACTTTCTGGGTTTGAATCCTAGTTGTCATTCATTAGCTATACCTATACTTAAATTTCTCAGCAGTAAAATGGGAATTATAAAGTTGGATTTATCCGGAGAATTCAGTGAGGTAACACATGCAAAACACTTAGAATAATGTCTGCTGATTACTAAGCATTTAATACATGTCAGGTATAATCATAACAGAGTGTACCAATTGATATTTCTGACAATAGTGTATTTACATCTCTATGCTTTGCCTATTATCATTCTTTACAATCTTGTCTAATGTAATAGTCCCGCCCCCAAACATATCCCATGTTTTCCTTGTATTTCTTTGATTTCTAATGATGTTGAAAATATTTGCATACTTTTATTATTTTATGCTCAATGATTTTTCTTGAGTATCACACTCTTTAAAAGATCTTCCCTATTAAAATATTAAAATATTTACATTTACCTATATTTTCCTAGTATTTGCAAGTTTCTTTCCTTTTCTCCCTCTCCTTTTCCTCCCTTCCTTCCTTTCGTTCTTCCTTCCTTCTTTTCTTCCTTCCAAGAGTTCATTGTAATGCACAATTTAAAAAAAAAGCCTACATTGTTAGCCAGTTACCCCAATACCACTTATTGAATAATCCATCTTTTTCACCACTGATTTAAAAACTATTTTTATCATATGATAAATTCTTTGTCTTTTTCTAGACATTATATATTATTCTTTTGATGACCTATACCATATTGTTTAAACTTCTGGTAAGTCAAATAATCAATATTTTTCTCAAAATTTTTATTATGTATGATATTGATACATAATATTTATTAGCAGTTTTCAACAAACCTACATTGGGATTTTGATTGGGCTTAACTTGGAGGAAATTTATACACGTATATTTCACTCTAAAAGAAACTTTATTAATACATTTTTAAAGCTTGCTATTACTAAATCTCAAAACAGAGTAAGTCAATAGTAAAAAATAAAAATACTTTCTATAAATATTTCCTTCCAAATGTGTCTTTTGTTGGCAGACTAATAATAATTCATAATAAAAACAATTTGTGTAACATTTTACATTTTTCAAAATATTTTTCAAAGAGGACCCTAAATTAGCTGTAGTAAGTTAAATAAGCATAAAATTTAACAATAGAAAAATCTGTCACATTGTTGTATTTCCACTGTTTAAAGGCTATTTTATATATAAAGAGTAAATAATTTCATACAATATTTTAAAACATTCTGTAGATAAAACTTTCTCAAAAAGAAATTTAATCCAAAATGTTACCATAGATGGGTGGGGGAGGGATTAAATACATTAGAATATGCTGAAAGGACACTTAGTTTTTCCTGAAAATAAAATTCAGTAAAATCAAGAAAATATTAAATATGACAGATCATAAGCTTCAGCTGTTAAAATTAGAAAATTCTGTAAGAACCGTATAAGATATTTTCTTTTCTAGTAACAGCATATGTAATCTTCAGATATACTTTTGAGAGTAGTCTTATTAAAATATAAATATTATAAGAATTTAATACGTGTTTCAATAATGTATTTTTCCATTAGATACAAACATATACATACAAATGTTTAGGAAGAATCCATATCATCTTCTGGTTAGCGATGACAAAAAATCTATGAAAGTCATAGTCTTTTGTTTAACCTTATACAGAAATAAATTGAAAATAGTTAAGACATAAATTTTTAATCATTTTGGTGTATAATTAGTTCAGATTTTATTTTCAGTAGTTTTTCTTAATTTCTTATTAGGAAAATTATTCTTATTAGAAAGATTATGAGAAACACTAAGTAATTAAAAGTTAATACTTGACACCTATGAGTCTAGTTAGAATATATATGGCATATATATGTATTTATAAAAATAGATAAACAATAATAGATATTTTGTTTCTTAGATGAGGTAGATAAAGTAAAATATTCTGGAACATGATCTGAACATAAAAAAGAGAGAGAGAGAGAGAGAGAAAATAGCAACACCAGTTCACCCTATATGAATCAGATAGCTGGAGAGTTTTTTATTTTTTAACATACATACCATATATTTTATTATAAGTACAAGGCCTCTGAAACACATTTCTACTTTCCAGAATCTTGCTAAATTTAAATTCAAACTTTTTACTTACTTAATCATTATTTAACCTACCTAGGGAACTTTGCTATTCAGACCAAAGACCTTTGCAATTAAACCAAAGATTACTAGTTTTTCACTTTCTTATATTTAAGTGGTATTTTCCCTTTACATATCTCATATAGTAAAATACATCAGGAAAAGCTATTACTCTTCAGATGTTGTATAATAAGTAATTATTTAGATGATAAAGAGTTAATAAAAATTTCAAGGTCTGCTAAAGAATTATGAAGCCTATCATTCATATCTTGACTTCTAAGAAAATTTTTAAGAGTATCTAAAGCAGTTATTGCCTCATTTTTTGATGGTAAAGAAAGTTCATTTCCCAGAGATCCTCCATCGTCTTCTTCGTCAGAAGTATAAAATCCACTTTCTTCTGATTTACTTTCTTTGGTCCACACCGTATCCCCATCTGGCACCGCTTCACAGGTCGCCAAATCATCATCCAGGGCAGCGTACTCTTCTATAGACAAACCTTCAGGAAATTCCACTCCTGCTGCTTGGGCATGAGCAACCAAATCAAGACCCCTCTCCGTCTCTGCATTGGTTTTGTCACTTTCTCCCTGCTGAGATTTAAATCCTGCCTCTTCATAGCTCTTAACAATAATCTCTGGGGATACAGCCCTCCAACAGAGATGCAATGTATCAACTGCATCTAGTAGGGAAAATGTAAATTCTTTGCTGCCTTCAACAGAACTTAAAAATTTCTTGATAAGACAATGTCGATATTTGATTTTAAGGCTTTTAATAACACCTTGTTTCATAGCTATAAATTTGGAAGATAAACATGATGGAAAAAATGCTAACTCAATGGACTTTAGGTTCTTTACCTCTGGATGTGCAGGAAAAGAATCAACAAAAATCACCACTCTTCGTTGCTGGGCTTGAAATTTCTCATCAAGCTTCCTCATCCATTGTTCAAATACATCTGAGGTCATCCATGCCATTCTGTTAGCTTCATAATACACAGGCAATGATTTTATACCTTTGAAACAATGTGGATTTCTGTTTTTTCCAATGATCAGTAAAGGAAGTTTCTCTGAGCCATCCATGTTTGTCCCAACCATCAGAGTTATTCTGTCTTTGCATAACTTCCCAATTGAGCATGTTTCTCCTTTAAATGCAAATGTATTTGTAGGTAACATTCGATAAAGCAGCCCAGTCTCTTTTATATTAAAAACATTTTTAGGATGATAATCATTTAAATAATAAGGAAGTACATTTTGGTGCCAGACAGTTGAAGGGTCTACTGATATACCTGTAGCTTCTACAGGTTGAGCTCTGAATACTAAACCATACCTGGATTTAAAGCGATCCAGCCAACCATTACTGCACTTAAAATCATTATGTCCCAGTTTCTGAGCAAAATCATTAGCTTTCAGACGCAGCATTGGACCATTAACTGGTACATTTAGACACTGAGCAATTCTATACCACCTCATCAATGCTTCTTCCAGATCTGTGTAAAAAGCAGTTCTCAGTCTTTTTCTCTTTGGATCAAATCTCAGAGATTCAAAGGCTTCTAGAACTTTGTCTTTATTCTTCATAATAGAAGACAATGAATTTTTCTTTATTCCATATTCAGCTGCAATCTCTGCTTTTTTCTTGCCACTTTCTACAGCATTTATGATGTCGATCTTTTCTTCAATAGATAGACTTTTCTTTTTCTTCACTGTTACGGGCAGAGTTGAACCATCCACAGAAGCTTCTGCCATCTCAGCCAGTGCTTATACAGAGATTTCTCCTCTTCCTGTTGTCTATTTCTTTAATTAAATTTTTTTCCCAGTAAGACATAAATTGCTGCTTTATATCCCACTTTATATATTAAAAGTTGGTATATGTCTAATCATCTTATTCCTCTGGAAATTGATGACTAAATAGATTTTTTTCAAAGGCTCTAAATAAGAAAAATGTTATATGCCGCTAGAATCATTTAGAAGAGAAACTTCCTTCCCAAGACCGTGTGTAGCTCAGTTTATAGTTTATTCGGAGTTCCAAAAGTCAAGCTAAAATAGAAATCTCATTATGTCAAACCTGTCCAGTCCTGCTGATATATTTTTGGAACGTCAATCCTTTAAGACGATCCATTTTATCCATTCGCGCATTCAACTTCCTATTAATTCTCCACAGAAGGCCTCAGAGATAAGAAGAAAAAGCATTCAGAAATTTTCATGCAAAATGTTACCCATTAATATCCAAGTCTCTTCAGGGTAGAGAAGAAAATGGTAGAATCCTTCTAGGGCTTGACAGTGTATCTTCTGTCTCTTGAAAACGTAAAACAACAATAACAAAAAACAGCATTTTTAGCAATATATTGATGGACTATCAAAAAGAATATTTATACTAGTTAGTTATGCTTTTAATATTAAAAATATGGGACTACGTTTCTGAAAATACACTAACCAAAGCAAGAGAAATGCTTACCCACTAAAGGGCCTCTGCAAATAGCTCTTTAGCTTTGCTCTGTGCATTTGAATTCTCACTTGCCTTTGAATGCTTTGTAATATATACTTCCAAAATAAACCAGACAAATTTAATCTGTTTTGAAAATGTGGGCTTACCAAAATTAAAGAACTAAAAATGGTGCTGGATAGATCTTTGGTGGCTATTTTTTACATGAAGTCACAGACTGCCCCCTCCGACTTCTCTAAAAGAAAAATATAGTCAGACAGTAGTCACGAGGTTCAACTTTTAATAGTACGCGGGAGTCAGTGTCTCCTTTATAGGAGTCTAGTAGAAACTGCTTCACTAAAAAATCAAATCAAGTGATTTCATTACACAGTTTAAAAATCGAAATCTTATTCTATCTAAAAGCTTAAAAACCTAGTAACTTTTATATCAGTTTGACACATTAGCTACATGCACAGAGGCCAGAAACAGTTGACAAAGTGCATAGGAGTAAACAAATGATTAAGAGGATGTAATGTAGAAAAAGACCCAGACTAAAAGGAAGGAGAGTGACCATAGGCTTATCGTGTGAGGATATGGGTTTTGGTGCAGACACACTTGAATTGACAAGTGACTCTGCCACTTAGTACTTACATGATCCTGGGTAGTTTACTCCATCATTTGACCTAAGCTTCCTTATTTGTAAAATAGGGGTTAACTGTAGCACCTATCTCATAGGTTATTGCACATTCAATGGGATTCAATGAGAAAGTGAAAAGCACTTAGCAGAGTATTTAGCACCTTACGAGGTGTTCAATAAATGTTTGGTGATGATCTCATCATTATCTTCTCTCTAATGTCCCTTTGGCTGTGTAAATCTAGAAATTCACATATTTACAATATATACTAGATCTGAGCTTCTTAAACCGAACTGTACTATGAGAACAGTCACAGGACCTAGATGGGCTTGCCCCTACCTTCCCAGGTCCGGTTTCCCCTACCTATAGGCTTTCTGCCTACTGTAGGCCAGGGTAATAAGCTAATTTGATGAGTGGGTGTTATTGCTGTGTGAAATAGTGTGGGCACTCCATCCTTCTAGTTTTTCTCTCTGTCTTCCCAAGTTCCAAGATGACACATGCTTTTTTTGCAAATTTTTTGAAAAAACTTCTCAGAATTCCTCTGCCTTTGTTGTCCAAATCAAAGAAGTAATTTGTATCATTGGAATTACAATCAGTAAAGGAGTTTGTTCTTATTACTGCAAAATTGTCTCAATAATAATTATGATAGCCCAGGCTTTAGTTTCCAAACCAAAATACAGGCTTTCTCACATCCAGTTTACCATTTTTTAACTACATTATAGGGTCCTTGTATCACACTGATGTAGCCTCCTCTGATAATAGTTACACATTCTATGCCCCCAGCACCAAGCCAAGTCAGCATTTTGATTTTTGAGGCCTAACCAAAAAAAAAAAAAAAAAAAAAAAAAAAGGCAATGTCAGGCCTCCATAAAGGAACAGGCCGTTATGAATTCTTTGAACACAAACAGCAACCTATAGAGGGTTGACTTTTTTAAGTAAATAATATTTGACCATTCAACTAAAAAAAAGAAATCTTGTTCATATATGGGATCTCTTATATCAATTTCTTTTTAATCTACAATTATTTCAAAATAAAAATTTTGAAGTATCTTGTTCTTATTAGGAAGACACCAATCCAGAAATTGAAGTAGCAAGAATCAAGCAAAACTACTCTTTTATCTCCCAACTTCTGTCTTCCTTCTTTCTTTTGTTCTTTTCTCCTTTCTTTTTTTCTTTCTTCCTTCCTTTTTTCCTTCTGCCTTATTTCATTTGTTAGAAAGAAACCCTATCATATCAAATAACAAGGATTACAGAAAAAGTAACTTGAATTTTCTCCATTACTCCATCCCAAATAAAGCAATGTAATATACATAATCAGAGATTACTGGTTATCTTGATCAAATTGAAAATAGTGATATGTTTATTTAGGAACATAATTAGTTTTCTGATAGTTAATGGTATATATTTTCTTCTAAAATAGTAGTCAAAGCTATAATTTTCCATGGTAAGATACAACATATCGTCATTCCTGAAACAATCACATTTCTAATGCCAAATCAGACAAGCTAGACTTTTTCCCTAGAAAAGAATAAGGCACCTTCTGCCTAAACAATGAAGCTGACATTTTCTAGTCTCCTACAGTATAACATCTGGGATATTTTTTGCAGGAATTATGACAGCAGATAATATTTCTCAGAAGTACACATCCTCTCAATTAACCTTGTTAATCATTCTACTCCTTGAAAATATTATGGCAGAGAAATGCTATTATATGTTCGGGACTATATTCTCTATGTGAACAGTAAAACTAACTAAAGAATAGGCATTCACTAAAAAAGACTTACCAACTGAACCCCAAATTAATAAAAAAATGGTCAACTCTATTGTGATTAAGAGCAATGTAAATCTTCTTTCAAAATAAAAGATACCTTTTTGTTTTTGCCTATTAGAATGGTATCTAGTGTTTACCAGGATGCAGTAACATAGACACATAAATTGGTACAAATCTTATGGAGGGCAAATTAGCAAAATGATATAAAAACCTTTAAAATGTGCATAACTTTTGTCCAGCAGTTCCATACCTAGGCTATTATCCCAAAAGAATAATTATAGATGTAAAAGATCTAGCTTACAAATGTATTCATTTTCTATTACTACAGAAGAAATGATCACACATTTAGTGGCTTCAAACAATAGCCATTTATTATCTCAGTCCTGTACGTCAGAAATCCAGGTGATTCCGAGGACATGCTCAACTGGGTCCTCGGCTTAGGGTCTCACAAGGAAGAAATCAAGATGTCAGTCAAGCAGGGCTCTTATCTGGAAGCTCTGGGGAAGAATCAGCTTCCAAGGTCATTCAGGTTATTTGCAGATTTTAGCTCCTTGAGGCCATAGAACTAAGGTCCCTGGTTTTTTTGTTGACTGTCAGCAGAGATTGCTCTCAGCTCCTAGAGGCCTATAATCCAATGCTTACCTTTTCAGCAACAGAGAACCTTCCTCATGTCAAATCTCTCTCATGCTTCCAATCTCTCTGACTTCCTCTGCTGCCACCAACAGGAGAAAACTCTCTGCTCTTAAAAGGCCCATGAAATCAGTTCCGGCTCAGCCTTTTGATTAACTCAAAGTCAACTGATTAATAACCTTAATTACATCTACAAAACTCCTTTTGCATGTAATATAACATAATCAAAGGAATGATATTCTATTATGTCTGCAAGGGGAGGAAATTATACAAGGTGAGGGTCATTGGAAGTCATCTTAGAACTCTACCATACTAGAATATTCTTCATGTTGTTGTTTTATAATTATAGACAAAACTGGAAATAACCTAAATGTGTAACCAAAAGTCTTAGGCAAATAAATTCAGGAAAATCTATATGCTAAAATACTACTGAGCCATTACAGGAGAATATTTGATGAGGAAAATTCTATAACATATTAAGTGAAAAAAGCAAAATACAAAACTGTCTGCCAACAAATACAACATACACTGAAAGTTACATGAGGCCAGAGACTCATCGCTACTCCTACCTTGCTTACTGCTCAGCAAATAGAAAACTCTCAGTAACAATTTGTTAAATAAATGAAGAAAAATATATAAACATGGGAGAAAGACATTAACCAAAATGTTGAATGTTAACTCTAGGTAACGTAATTATGAATAAGTTCAGTTTTTATCTCTTCGTAGTGAAAATAATTTCTACTTTTATGTTCTACTCATTCTACTATTCGTGGGCTTTTTTTTTTTTTGGAGTGTTCCATTAATCATTATCCTCTAATAAAGAGTTTATTTCCAGAGAATTACACAGTGCAATCAACAACAAATATCTCTCCATAAAAAGGGAGATGTTGATAAAGAGTGATGAAATTATTCCGACATTTCCAGAATGCCCCCAGAAAAGATCTAAAGGCAGCGTCTTCCTCTTTCTCTTGAGGAAGTGATATTGATAAGCAGTAACAATGTTCAAAATCTAAAGTAAAGAGAAAAGGTCGCACGCACATTTGCTTCATTCAGAAAGGAATATTAACAATATCCTTGAACCTATTGCATCATTTCCTTCCTGGTCAATACATGAAAGATAGGCTGATAGAATTATCCTCGAGCCAAAGGAATAAATGGTACCCGAGTTTTTGAAAGTTGAATAATAGCCAAAAATAGTGCAAAGGTACATAAGTAGAAAATCCCCATCAGAAACATATATGGCAGGCAGCTATTCTCTTTTTCTTACCTCTCCAAACATAATTGCCAACTGAGAGAAGTTATTATCTATTCTTCCTAATAGATAATAGGAAGACAATGGGCAGGCAGAATTCCCTAAGCTCTAGGGAAAGAAAGAGAAAAAAAGAAAGGAAGGAAGGGAAGGACGAAGCAGAGGGAGGGAGGGAGGGAAAGAAGGAAGGGAATGAGGGAGGTAAGAAAGAAATAAAGAAAGAAAGGAAGATATGAAAAAGGAAGAAAGGAAAGGAGGGAAGAAAAAGGGAAGGGGAAAAAAATCTCCGTCTAAGCACGGAGATTCCTTTAGTTAGAATGAAAATTGTCCCCCATATCCACAGAATACCTGTTATTGCTTCTTTTTCCCTAAGAAAGTGCTAGAATTTCAGTTTTCTATCACTAGCTGAAGTAGCTTCCAGTGCTTTCTTCAAGCCAACCTACATTCTAATTTCCCTTGGGGCAGCAGAAGTCATGGGAAGATGAATCCTGTGTATAGCTTTGCAGAGCATACACTATGTATGAGGACTAATCATACACAGTACCAGAATCACACTAGACTAAAAGGTACCTGACATGATTCATAGTACCTTCATCAAGAAGTTAGCATTAGTTCCAAGTAGTTCCATCAGAATCTCTATCAAAAATATCAGCAGCTTCCAAGAAAACCATCCAGCTAACAACGAAAGCAAGTATCCACCTTTCTAATATAAGAAACATCTCTCAGTGTAACAGACTAACAGACTAATTGTAGTAAGCTAAGTATCCCCAAACTCAGGACAGCCAGCAGGAATCCTTAAAGCACCAGCCAGCTCTAACAGTTCGGTGCACAGCAGTCAAGCACCCTGCGCACTACCTCTTCCTACTCATCCTTTTGAAACCCTAAGAATAACACTTGTACAGAGCTACTGAATTCCATTCTGTTCCTACACAGTAAGAGCAGTAATTATTTTAATTGGGATCCTTTTATTATTGAGAAGACTAACAGGATGGCTTTGAACAGCAGAGTCCACAATAAGTTATGGAACTGAAGTTGAGTGAGTTGGCATATGTATTTGGTCTTTTCTTTTAAGGATAGAACCATCGAAGATAAGGGCCTTTTATACACAAATTTATATTTGGGATTTAAGTACTGTTTTTTTGTCAGAGGAGGTGTCCTGGAGATCTCAGACAATAAATACTGTTATTTTACTTTTGAAACATTTGTGGTGTCTTGAGTATTCACTATTCACAGGTACGGGGAAGATATCTGTACAGGGATATACTGTCCACTGGGCTGAAATTCCCCAGAAATTTGTAGAGGCAGAGTTCTGTCTTTGGGCATTTAGTTATTAAAAGTGTCTTGTCAACTAATGTGACAAGCAAAGGCAGGTGACAAGTACCAAAAAAACGAAACCCTATGGAGGGCACTGTTAGCCTTCACATTTCTACAAGTGAAATGGCGGCAAAAAAGAGCATCCACGGCTGTCACAGGAAAAGCAGTCCAGCACCGTGAAGGGCGATGTGTGTGGATGGACCAGCTGTACGTAAATGAGGTCCAGGTATGCCTGGCACCATGCGGAGCCACACATTCCCTCCATTCACTGCCGGGGCCAGGGCGACCACCCAAGTACAGCCTGGGGCCTCGACTTAGGAAACGACCAAGGCCTCCGACGGAAGGGACTGTCAGCGGTTTCTGTAGACAGAGCAGTCATCTACTTACGAAATAACAGGGCGAGCAAGAAAGCAGAAATCGGTCGTCTGGATAAAGACAGAAAAGCAGGAAAGAAAAGTCCCGGGGATCCACTATCAGCGCGCGAGCAGAGCAGAAAGTGATCACAATGATGGAGCAAGTAACAAGAACTCAGAGACGCCAGGCGAGGGGTCCGGTCTTCCTGGGAGGGGTGGGCATGAGGGACGTAGCGGGAGGGGGGCTCCTCAGGCACTGAAGGAGCGAGGGGAGGGGCCTGCATCCCGCCTGCTCCCTTAACCCCGCCTTCCCTGCACCCTCCCACCCCCCGCGGGACTGGAATGACCTCCGCGCTACCCCGCAGCTGAGAAAAGCTTTGGTCCTCCGGTGCCACGCGTGGCGGTGAGCTACGTCCACCTCCACCCTCCCGCCACCGGCTCACCGTCTGTTGGGGGGACGCCTCACGCGTGAGGCTGGGGTGTGTGCGTGAGAAAGGACTGCTGAGGGCTCCCGGAGACCGGCGACCACTCTAGATCAGGCCCGCGCGCCCTTCCGCAAGCTCCCAGCTCTGGCAGGCGTATGGGAACCCCGCACACCTCGGTGATTCCGCCACAGCTAGAAAATTACCCGGGCAACGGCAGCAGCGGAGCCCCGGATGTGGTTGCTAAGGCCGCAGTGGAGGGGCGGGGCCAGCCTCTGGAGAGGGGCGGAGGGGGTCTTGTGGGAGGAGCGCTGGCACCATAGAGACGTGGCCGGGCCGGGCGAGATTGAGGGAGAGAGAGGCCGTCCAGGGCCCTGGACAGCGCTACTTCCGGTCTCCTCACTTCCGGCTACGCTCCTCTCGGTGCTGGTGTCGTAGGCCGGGTTGGAAGATCGCCGGTCTGTGTCCTCGGCGGTTGGTCAGTGTGAGGCTGTGACAGCTGCAGTTGCTCCCCGCCCCAGAGGACCCGAGGTGCGTGGGGGGAGGGGAAAGAGGAAAAGCACCCCGTCGCGTTTCCGCTCACTTCTTCTCAGGCTTGAGACGATTCCAGAGAGCAGTGGGGAAGATAATCCTGGACGTGAGAGCTGCCGGGTTCCCAGCGGACAGGTGAGGGCGGAGCTGGCCCACCTGGCCAGAGACGGGGGAGGACGAGTCTGACGTGGTTGGCGGTGGCGGACACGTTGCCTTTGGGGTTCCGGACTTGCACGGGGCACTTTTATCCTTAGTCTGTACCGTATCTGCCCAAGTGTTCGGCCTTTGCTTTCTGCCCCTTGGGTCCTCCTGTCCCCCCGAGTGTGTCCGCTGAAACAGCCGGAGGGAGAGGGAGGAGGGCTGGTCCTTCCCGGGCGGCCCCCTCGTGGCCTTGCCTGCACTGGATGCGAAAAGGGGTGGCAGGATCCACGTCTTCCTCGGCTGAGGCTCGGAGTGGGGCGCCGTCACGTTTCGTGTCCGGCCTTCATTTCTCTCCCCTCCCTCCCTCCCCCGCCTCCTCCCTCCCTCCCCCGCCTCCTCCCTCCCTCCCCCGCCTCCTCCCTCCCTCCGTGAGAGGCCCCCCGAGAGGGTCCTCGGGCCGTGGTGCAGACGGGAGCCTGGCTGCGCCGGCGTCCGGGAAGGAGGTCGTGCGGCCGTCTGCTCGTCTCTTCCTCTTTGCCAAGTTACTACTGTTGACGTGTCTAGGAAAAGGGAAGAGGTGGTGTTTTTTTTTATTATTATTATTATTCTTTTAAAGAACTGTTTCTGGAGGCTTTTTTTCCCCTGTCTTATTACTTCCTTTGTTTTGTTCTTATCTCCCCGTTGAGCCCTTTGATCTCAAAAAGTTTGTAGTTTAACTTCCTGCAAATCCTTGAGCCACCCCCACTTTTAGGATTTCTGTTCCCCTCCCTTAGTTTTCAACCAAAGTATCTAAGTCCTCTGACTCTTTATTTGGTAAGGAAAAAAATGGAAGATTGGCAAGACTTTTCCTAAACTTGTGCTTTCCCCTTGCAAGGGTGTGTTCACGTTGGCCATTCAATTAACTCCACGGGCATGGAAATTGTGCACCGGAATTGGTTGCCTTTAAATCAGTGCTGTGTGAAGGTGGCAGGAATTGGCCGTTTCACTGCTACTATCTCAGAGTGACTGCAACACACTGTGTATTAGCACTGTTTTAATCCCACTTTTCTTCCGTTTGTCCTGTGTTTGTTTTCCTTGCTTAAAATGACCAACACCCTCTCCCCACTACCGTCTGACACTTATCATCTGTAAAAGTAGAAAATATTTCTAATCATATTTTATGGATTAAAATCTCTTATCTCAGTTACTTTTTCAAATTTAATAAATTATGTTAATCCTGGGCTATGTCTTGGGGTACATCGTTTATGTGGTCTGACTCATTCCCCAACCCTGAAATTAAGTGCAAAAAGGTGCATTTGGGGTGGGGGTGAGGGTGGGGGGGGGCGAATCTATTTTTTTTAAATCAAATTCTCAAAGGAGATATATAACCTCCAAATTGTGTATGTATGTATGTATATAAAATATATACAGATATATATGTATATACACATATAAAGTGTGTATATATATATATATATATATGAGATATGTAACCTCCAGATATATAACCACATGTTGGTGTCTTATTGAAGATAATGAAAACTTTTTGTGGGGCTGTTTTTCAAATTGTAAATAGCTTATTTTGGGCGAGTAGAATGCAGAGATTCTAGCTTTATACTGAAATCTCTAACAAAATGTCAGTGTTTCTAAATTCCTTCCTACACCTAGAGAAGGAAGTAAGACTGCCTGCTTCAGTTCCTGATTTGCGGTTTTGAGGTTTCTTTTTAGGGATAGCTGTTTGTGGCCAATGCTATGGAGATCCAGTGGATTTATAAATTAATATTGCTATTATTTTTTAAATACATATAAATATCACTAACCTGCTAGATACAATTTAGTGTAAAAAATTTAAATTCTGGTTGCATTTTGCTTTCATTTTCTTGTTTGTCACTTGAGGCATCTACTCTGGCCTTGGCTTTGCTAGAAAGGACAAATAAAATGTTTTACTAGTGTGGTCTATAAGCTTTCAGTATGTTGCTGCTTATCTTGAAATCCTCTTTCTCTCTATTCTATATTAGGTATATTAAGGATCGTTTTCTCTTGTGAATAAGTTGTATCCTTCCAAACTTAATGTAAGTCTACAGTGCATATTTGAATTTACTGCTTTGGTTGTGAAGTGTTTGTAGATCAAGGATTGAAGTTCTAAATGTTTGACCCTTGTTTCATAGACTGTTAGAACTTGAAGAGACCTATACAGCTCATATAGAGTAACCAGTTTCTTCTGCTCACAAAGTAAAATAATAATCCATATAGAGTAACCAGTTTCTTTTGCTCACAAAATAAAATAATTTTCCCTCTGTCTAGCATTCTTACTTATAGGTGCAGAAAACATAACTTTATAAAGAGTAGATTACGCTAACTTAGTTTCCTTCTAATATAATGACAAAGAAGATAGACTATATCTCACACCATAACAACAATTAACATTCGATTGTTTATTGCATGCCAGGGATTATGCTAAGTGCTTTACATGATTATCTCATCTAATACAGCAACCTTATTTTTATAGACTTCCCCATTTTTATAGATGAAGAAACTAAGTGATTACTAATGAAGCTAAATGATTAACTGAGCTAAATTAATCTGCTCAGAATTAGACTGGCGGAGATAGGATTGAACCTAGGTTGTCTGACTCCAGTCTGTGAGCTCTTAGCTACCACACTAGACTGCTTCTGCCGTATTTCCTTTACATCTTTTTTTGGGATGAGTTCGGGGTATCTCACCTGATTTTCTATCAGGTGTTAAGAAAAGATCTTTTCCTTTATTTATCTTCAGTGGATGAACACCTGATTGTCATACTGACAAAAGAAATAAATTTGTGGTGTTATTTGATAGTCTTTTCCCACGGGGATGGGTATAAATCTGTATGTATGTGGTGTGTGTGTGTGTGTGTGTGTGTGTGTGTGTTGTGACATATGAGGGGTGAAAAATGTGCAAATAAAGGTTTTAAGTAATAAATAAACTCAGCATTGTGAAAGTCTAGAGGTATAAATACATTCCAGAATGATAAATTTGGAATGGAGTAAGGAGTAAAGTCAACAGTGAATTTAAGATAATATGGCTATAGATGAAAAACTAAAAATATTTGTACAGACTGGAAAGAGTAGTTCCACATAATATGGAAGATGGTGAATGAGGGACTGTGACAGTCTAAAAGATATGCACCAGCATTAGTTACAGGATGTATGAAAAAAAGTACAAAACAAGAGAATGTGAAAATGATCTTGTTATCTTTGGCCGCCACAAGCTTTAGGCAGTCATGGAAGCCATTGAATAGCTCTTGCAGATTCCCAGCTATTCTCTACAAAACAAAAGTATGTATTTTCTTTCTCTCTTTCCTTTGGTCGTTTTTCTTCCCTCCATCTTTTATCCCCCTCTACTCCGTTACTTCTAAACCTTTGTCTTAGGATAGTTATAGGCTGGCGTTGCTGGAAGTTGCTCAAATCTTCTGTGAAAATATGGCAATATCTTTGCCATATTATCACCAAAGAGTTTTTATTTTGTTTCATTTTTGTATACCTATGATAGCATTGGGCTAGCAGCTCTTTGATGTTCAGGCTTGATCCTCTTTGGGTAATTGACACACTGTCTTTGGAGCAGGAGCAGAAGAACCGCAAATGGTGGTGAGGCCTAACTCATCCAGAGGAAGGAGTAAGTTGGCCAACTCATTTCTGCTAGCATGAGGTCGTATTTTAGAGCAAGTTTTCCCACTTTTCTATATTGTGTCACACATAGAAAATGATTGTATTTGTATGACAGGCTCTAGCCAGGCCCTTCCTGGCTCCCTGAGGGAGTGAGGAGGGGGTGGTCAGCAATTTCACACATCTGCAATCTATTCTTGGCACACTGGTTGAAAAGCTTTGCCCTAGAGAAGAAGAATATATGACTGTTTGTTTAATACCTTGTGTTTATTTAGCATATAATAATTTACAAAGCACTTTCACGTATATTCTCATTTTACTTCTACTCCAGGCATGTTGAGTAGGTAAAACAGATAACACTACCATGTTAGAAAGGAAGAAATTGAGGTTTTATAGCTAAAGTGCTATAAAGGGATGGGTCAGGAATTCAAATCCCAGGTGCAAAGAGTCCTTGGGGGTTAAGCCAGTGACCTGTGACCTCTAGGATGTCCAGGACCATCTCTGTTTTGTTTCAGAGTGCCACCTTCAGCATCTAGGGCAGCTTTAGGCACAGAGAAGTCCATAGTAGTTGTCATTTATTGAGTGCTATTCTGGGTAGGCTTTCTAAATGCTATCTGTGTATTAGGAATTCTTATTTTCTGTTAACAATGGAAGAATCAGGTATAGAAACCAGCAGGAATAATTAGTCCAAGGTCACCCAAGTAGTAAAAGGAGAACCACAAAACTCATAACCAAAGTTGCTTGACTCCAAAGCTTGGACTCTTCACTCTAGTGACTAAATGATATCAGGACATTGCAGGGTAGGCGCTGGGTTCCTATGAAAGTGTGTGACATTGGTAGGAAGAGGGCGATGTGATAGTGGAGAAAGGAAGATAGGCAAGTGGACTATTAAATGTTTATGCTTAGTAGTTTTGAGATAGACTTCTAGAGATGATGGCGACCTAATCGGATTTCCAATAGGATGGGCATAAGTAGAAGAGAAATAATGCTGGAAGTCAAAGAGACTTGGATCATTGGTGCTATAGATACCACTAACTAAAGGGTTAAAAATGTAGATACTCTTTAAATGGCTCATGTTAATTGTAGATTATTTCTTAAAGGTAGGTTTACAGATTATTTTTGTTTTCCTCTTTCCATATTTCCTAATTTTTCTACATGGCATATTAATTACTTTTAAAAATAAAAATAGTTTTGTTTTGTTTTTAAGATTTTACTGGGGAAGGGGAACAGGACTTTATTGGGGAACAGTGTGTACTTCCAGGCCTTTTTTCCAAGTCAAGTTGTTGTCCTTTCAGTCTTAGTTGTGGAGGGCGCAGCTCAGCTCTAGGTCCAGTTGCCGTTATTAGTTGCAGGGGGCGCAGCCCACCATCCCTTGCAGGAGTGGAGCCGGCAACCTTGTGGTTGGGAGAACGCACTCCAACCAACTGAGCCATCCAGGAGCTCAGCGGCAGCTCAGCTCAAGGTGCCGTATTCAATCTTAGTTGCAGGGGGCAGAGCCCACCATCCCTTACAGGACTTGAGGAGTTGAACCGGCAACCTTGTGGTTGAGAGCCCACTGGCCCGTGTGGGAATCGAACTGGCAGCCTTCTGAGTTAGGAGCATGGAGCTCTAACCTCCTGAGCCTCCGGGCCGGCCCCTAAAAATAGTTTTAATTATACAAGTAATATACCAGGCATGCCAAAAAAATGTATACAAGCGGATACTTTGGTCAGTGTTGCTCAAGCAGTAGTTCACCATAATCAGAAGTGTTTGGACGCTGATGGTAACCACTTTGAGCACCTTTTATAACAGCAGAAGTCAAACGTGCCTTGTAGTCATCTCTTGTTATCGGTATATACTGAGTATTACAATTTTAATATAGTTTTCCTTTCTTAAAATGTGTACACAGTTTTGGCACCCTCTGTATATTCTTGAAATAAAAATTAAAATAATAGCAGATGAAATGAAAACTGTTCCCCAACCTACTGCCTGTCAATTCACGGGTAGTTGTTGCTGATTAGATGAAACACACGAGGAAGCTCAAAACTTGTGCTAATACCGTAGCCACGAGCCACATGTGGCTACTTAAATGAGTTAAAAGGAGGATTTTAAAAACCTCATTTCCTTAGTCACATCAGGCACATTGCAAGTGCTCAGTAGCCACATGTGGCTAGTGGCCACTTCATTGGGCATCACGGGTATAGAGCATGTCCAACAACATTGGCCAGCTCTTCTTAAACTTGAATAAAATACTATGTAATTGGTGATGTAATTACTATACGATTGAACCAAGATTTTAAAAATCTGTGTCCCCGTGGAGCCTACCAGTTTTTGTTTTAGCTGGTAAAATATTATTGCCATGTTCTCTCTTAGTTTTTTGTTTTAACTAAATCCAGATGGTCAAAGTCTAATGTTTTTCTTGGATATTTGGGGATTATAGTCAGCTGCTTTTCTAGGATAAAGATGATAGCTTTTCTAAGAGCATGAGTGTTTTCTATCCCCTTTGAGCTCTAGACCTGTATACGAGTATCTTGCTATCTAGTTGGCACCCTCTCTTGAATATATTAAAGGTATCTCAAATACAACGTCTAAAACTAAACTGATTTCTCCCTCACTCCCCCCAAAACCCCAAAATGTTGGTCCTCTTTCTTTGTTCCTTATTTAAGTGAATGACTTCATTATCTTTCCAGTTGTAAAATCCAGAAAACTAGGAGTGATCGTTAATAAGTCCTCTTCCTGATACAGCCAGTCTGTTAAGTTCTATTAATTTTACTTTTTAAATGTCTTTAATCTGTACTTCTTCCCATTTCTACCGCTACCACTTTAGTGTATTACCATCATCTTGCCCGAAATTTCTACAGTAGCCTCCATTCTTGTCTACCCACTCCTACTATCCATCCTTCTTTAATCCATTATCCATCCTGAAGGCACAGTGACTTATTTTGAAACATACATCTGATTGTCACTCTCCCCTTCTCCTCCTCAATCCTTTTATGGCTTCCCATTGCTTCTAGGGTAAAAATGAAAACTCCGTAACAATGCTTAGCCCTCTAGCCTCATCATTTATCATGTTCTGCTGACCTCTCCACTTCAGCCAAGCTGGCCTCCTTTTAGTCCTTTCCATTACAAGACCTTTCCTTACACATGGTTTTCTCCCTGTCTGGACCACTCTTTCTTTATTTTTACTTCACTTGATGGCCATCCTTCATGCCTCAACTGAAGTTTTGCTTCCTTAGGGAATACTCCCAAAGTAGGTAGTAACGTACATTTACCACAGTTGCAATTTACATTTATTTGTGTGATTATATGATTGTTTTTCTCTTCCATTGCCTCCAAATGTCGTCAAGACAGGGAGCACGTCTTATTGTCTTTTGGGGCTCACTGTTGAGTCCCTAAGACGTAGCTATGTGCCTGACACCTAAATACTGATTGAATTGCGAAGTTAATGTTATTAAAGATTTCAGTTCATGGATTTTTGGAATATAGGATTTTAAATAATGATATTTATAAATATAGTAAAGATAGTAGTAGTTCAACTGCCAGTTATACTGTTTTTTAAAGTAAATGAAAGATTATTTTAATAATACATATTTATATTATTTTTACAAACAATTATAAAATACAGCACAGTATTCTTAGATTATTTTATATTAATAATAAACTCATATTTTAGAACAGTTTTAAGTTTACAGAATATTGCAGAGATAGTATAGAGATTCTTATATACCCTATGCCAAGTTTCCCATTATTAACATATTACATTGGTGGTACATTTGTCATAATTCATGAACCAATATTCATACAGTATTATTAACTAACGTGTTCTCATTGCCTCTGTTTTTTCCAAATGTTCCTATTTCAGGATCCCAACCAGGATACCGCATTACATTTAGTTGTCATGTGTCCTCTTAGTTTTGACAGTTTCACAGATGCCTTGTTTTTGATGACAACTTAATAGTTTTAAGGATTATTGGTCAGGTGTTTTGTAAAATGTCCCTCAATTGGGATTTGTCTGTGAGTTTTTCATGAGTAGACTGGGCAATGTGTTTTTGCGAAAAAGACTCCCGTGATAAAGTGCCATTCTCATCATATGAAGAGTAAATACTGTCCCTGTGCTTTACCACTGTTGACGTTAACCTTGATCACCTGGCTTGGGATAGTGTTTGTCAGGTTTGTCTGACAAAAGTTTCTTTCCCCCTCTTTTTTTTTGCATATTGTACTTTTTAGAAAGTTCCTATGGGAAGTGCACACTTAAGGAGTGGGGAGTTACGTTCCACCTCCTGAACAGTGGAGAATTTAAAAAATTCTTTGGCAAGGGAGATTTGCCTCTTTTGCCCCACTTATTAATTTATTCAATCATTTACATATATCAGTATTGACTCATGCTTGGAATTTTATACTCCAGTGCTGCTTTACTTATTTTGTTGCTCGACTTGTTCTAGCTTTGGCCACTGGGAGCTGATCTTTCAGTTGGTTCCTATACTCCTTTGACATATTCCCATCATTGTGAGTTTTTTTGCTGTTGTTCTTACTATTATTTTTTTTTTAAAGCATCTTTTTACTTTCTGGCACTATAAGATGCTCCAGGCTCATATTGTATATTTCTTGCCCCAGTCCTGGAATCAGCCAATCATCCAACGAGCACTGGTTCCCTTTATTGAAGAATGGCATTAGAAAACTAAGATCTGAGCGTTGTACGTGCTTACTATTGCTGGGGTTGCTTCTAGGAAGTATAAACTAACTCATATATATATACATATCTATAAATATTTCTGTATGTAGCTATATATTAAGCTATATTCTTAGATTATGTACTCTGAGCTTTTTTCCATTGAAAAATATTACTTGTGAATATTAAAGGGTTCATTTTAGATGTTGGGGGGAATTTAGTAACAGAATTAAAATAACTCTCCAGTTCTCTTGGGTCTTGGTTGGCTTCACTGCTAATGTTCTGGAATTTAGTTAGCCATCTATGAAGAATGAGGCCACAGCACACTGAATAATTTAAGTTTATTTACAGCTAGTTTTCTTTCAGGGAGTAATTTAGTTTTGAGAGTCTTATCATTTTACTTCTCATTAGTTTCTCTGTAACACAACCTGAGTGGGGAAAATAAAAAGACTTCCCCAAACAGTTAATGTCGTTACTTAGTTAAAAGTTGGTAATGATGGTGAGGATGGGAATTGTTGAATATCTGTTAGGTTTATTTTTAAATTGTTTTTCACTACTATATGTAATTGAGAATTATATGTATTTTGCTAAAGCTTTCTACTTTTGAATTATCTAGATCGATATGTTTATCTTCATGAGCAACATGAAGTTAATATCACTGTCTAGAAGGACTTATATATAGGTGTCTAGCAAAATAGCTTTTGCAGATACCAGATAGTTGTTGACATAAACACAGCTGCATTTTGTAAATGATTACCTTATTTCTTTTTACTTGATTCTACTTATGAAAGGAAATGTACTGTGAACGTATTGTATTGTAAACCATTTTCAGTTTAATATTATTTGCATTGGACAGCAGGGAAAAGGACTTTTTTCCTATTTTAAGAAAACTACCATTATAAAGAAACAAAATTATTTTAAATTGTTTTGACTAAAACAGAAAGCTTCCGTAGTTCAGATATTATTTTTCAACTCTAAACATATGTAGTTACTTAATGTAATCACTGTGTGTTTTAACTCTAGATTTTTTATTGCAAATAAGTCAGTTCAATTTGAAAGTTAATGTTGAATTATGAAATTAAAACAATTACGAAATTAGAACAAGTCACTCTTCCTATTTATTTTTGAGTGAGAAAAGATAGACATATTCCAACAGATTCCTGAGAATGAAAGAAATAGAGCCACTTTATTTAATCTTTAGCCTGGTTAGCCATTCTCTGCACTATCAGTGATACAACAATCTAAAGAAACTAAGCAAGTTCAGATCACAGCAAGCCCAAGTTTTGCTACTGTTGCCCCGTTTTTGCATTTACTGCCTTAGGCTTGTCCTTGGCGGTCAGAACTCCCTGGTCATCCCATATATGGTATTTGTCGTACTTCTCTAGCTTTTTTACTGAGTGCCCCAGAAAGAAGAACCTTTCAGAATGTCCTTATGTTCTCACCCCCATTCCTCTATGCTAACATCTTACATAACCATAATATAATTATCAAGAATAGGACATTAAAATCAGAACAATATTATTAACTAAATTATAAGCGTTATTAGAATTTCACCACATTTTCAACTAACTGTCCCTTTTCTGTTCCAGGATCTTGTATAGGAATACACATTGAATTGAGTTATTTCTCTATAATCTCTTTTAAACTATAAGTTTCTCACACTTCCCTTGTCTTTTATGACCATGACACTTTTGAAGAGTACTGATCAGTTATTTTGTAGAATGTTCCTCAGGTTTGGTTTGTCCACTGTTTTCTCATGATTGGACTAAGTTTACGCAGTTTTTGGCAAGAATACCACAAAAATGACACTGTGTCCTCCTTCTCAGTGCAGCCCATCGAAGGGATTACATCAATGTTGATATGTTGCGATCACTTGGTTAAGTGAGATCTGTTTAATTTCTTCACTGTAAGTTGTGAGTTTCTGTACTTACTATCTTTCCCTTTTTTTAGTAAATAATTACCTTGTGGAAGGTGCTTGGAGAAGATGTAAATCCTGTTTGTCCTCACACTTTTGCCCTCTAATTTTAGTATTCATCCGTGGATCTTGTCTGCAACATTTATTACTGTGATGTTTACTTGGTGGTGGCGTTGTTTCCCTCTTTTTTTTCTCCGTTTATTAATTGAGATTCTGTTCTGAGGAGGAATTATCTCTTTACCCCCATTTACTTATTTATTTGATTATTTATAGCAGTATGTGCTCATTAATATTTGCTTTATTCTATGGGTTTAAATCCAGTACTATAATTATTTTGTTGCTCAGTTTGTTCCAGCATTGACAACTAGGGACTCATTCAGGTTGACTCTTTCAGCAAACTCCCCCCTCTTTTTTTCCCCCCCTTAACTTTTCCTTACTTTCTGACACTTCGAAAATGTTCCAGGCTCATTTTGTATTTCCTCTGTCCCAGCCTTAGAATCCACCAGTTCTCCTTAAGAGCTGTAGTTCCTTTTGTTGGAGAATGGAGTTTAGAGACCAAGGTCTGAGCATTAGGTCTACTCATTATAGCTGAGTATCCCTGCTTCTAGGCTCTCTCGGCGAGCAAAGTTAGGAAACCTACACGTATACATACCATGTTTCCCCAAAAATAAGACCTAGCTGGACCATCAGCTCTAATGCGTCTTTTGGAGCAAAAATTAATATGAGACCCTGTCTTATTTTACTATAAGACTGGGTATAATATAATATAAATAATATAATACTGGGCCTTATATTGATTTTTGCTCCAAAAGACGCATTAGAGCTGATGGTCCAGCTAGGTTTTATTTTCCGGGAAACACAGTACATAATACACAAACATACAAGTGTAGACAGTTATGTTTGCGAACTCATCCTAGTAAAAGTCCTACATCCCTCATTGCTGAATATCGCTACGGTCACCTTCGAAGTGCTCCCCTTGGGAAGCTATGCACCGACGCCAGTGCCTAGTCCTCCCTTCACAGCAATTTTGGAACTCTTTTTCTGGAATGGCCATCAGAGCTGTCATTGTATTACCCTTGATGTCCTGAATGTCATCAAAATGTCTTCTTTTCAATATTTCCTTTATCTTTGGGTAAAGAAGGAAGTCATTGGGGGCCAGATCAGGTGAATAGGGAGGGTGTTCCAATACAGTTATTTGTTTACTGGCTAAAAACTCCCTCACAGACAGTGCTGTGTGAGCTGGTGCATTGTCGTGATGCAAGAGCCATGAATTGTTGGAGAAAAGTGCAGGTTGATCAACTTTTTCACACAACCTTTTCAGCACTTCCAAATAGTAAACTTGGTTAACTGTCCGGTTGGTACAAATTTATAATGAATAATCCCTCTGATATCAAAAAAAGGTTAGCAACATCGTTGCAACAAATTGGAGAACTTACCTGTCTGATCTTGTATGAGTATAATACACACACATACTAAGAAACACACATTAAAAACCATGAGTTTATACTAATAACTGACTCCAGTCCAACACCACAGGTTTTATTTTAGCATTTCTCCTTTGTTTCTAGTTCTAGTATTTATATTTTATTTACTTATTTGTTCAATTCTATTATGCACATAATGTAATTTCAGAATTATTAATCCATAACCCTGTGAAAACACTTTTACTAACTAGATTAACAGCATTTATGTACAATTCTTTTTGGTCAAGATACTCTTTTCTCCTTCCTTTTCCCATTCCCAACCCCCTCCTCTATTTCTCTCTCTTTCCCTCCTTCTTCCTTTACCCCTTCTTCTCCCTTCCCTTCCTTGGGTTATTCATTTATAATACAGTTAGGTTCATTTATATCATTTTGTGTTTTTGTATCATTTTGAGTTCCCCCTTCGATCATGGTTGGTTTTAATTATTTTTTTAATGAAGGATATGTGAAAATTACTATGGTTCTAAGAGTCAGAATTATTTAAAAATACGTATTTAGAGAAGTGTTGCTCCCACCTTATCCTTGCTACTCTGTTCCCATTTCCTACTTCTTTACACTTTTCTCCCACCTGCGCCCTGTAGTTAACCTATCTCCTTAGTTTCTGGTTTATCCTTCTTGTATTTCTCTTGTTTCAATGAGCAGAAACATATATTTTCATGTATTCTCTTTCTTCTTACACGAAGGTAGCATGCATATAGATAATTTTGCCTTTTTCATGTAGCAGTATGTCCTGGAAAACCTTCATGTCATAGAGATCGTCCTCATTTTTTTACAGTTGCATAATACTCCACTGTTTGGATGTTTATTCAATCACTTTCCTGTGTAGAGACATTTAAACTGTTTCTGATATTTTACAATTATGAAAAAGGCTGCAATGTGTATATATTTTTATATTGTTGGAGGTGTATTCCCAGGATAGATTCCTAGAAATGGGATTGCCGGGTTCAAAAGACAATGCCTATGTGATTTTTTTAGGCATTACCAAAGTTCCCTCCAGAATGGTTGTACCAATTTGAATTTCCGTTAGCAATGCATAAGAGTGTCTGCTTCCATATGGCCTCACTAGTAGGATGTTTTGTTATATTTAGAATTTTTTGCTGGTCTAATAGGTGAGAAATGGTATCTCAATGTTGTTTTAACTTGAATTATGAGTGAATTATAACTCTAATTATGAGTGAATTTGAGCATTTTTTATATTGTGGATGGCCATTCTAATATCTCTCTTTGGTTAATTGTTCATGTCTTTTTGTTTGTTTTTTCTTTGTCTCTGGTTTTGGTCTTCTTTTTCCTTTGCTTTAAGTTTGTTACATATTAGGGATGTCAGCCTGTTGTGGCATATAATATAATATGTTGTGAATATTTTATCCTAGCTTATTTATTGTCTTTTGTCTTTGTAGTGTTTGTGTTACACAATTTTTAAAACATTTTTATTTAATCAAATTTATCAATTTTTTAAAATTGTCTCGATTCTTAGAATTAAAAAGCCTTTCTGTACACCAAGTTTAAAGCTTAATTCCAATATAAAATTAACTTCTTAATATATTTCTCTTTATTCTAATGAACTAGAACAGTTCTTAACTAAATTATTTAATGCATGCTTAACACATTTTACTTTTAGGTATGTCTGACTGCAGCAATGATATTACTGCTCTCGGTGCATCTAAACCAGCCACAGAAGAAGTCAAGTCTAATTCTGAGGTGATTGGGTGGTTATTTTTACCGTTATTTGAAGTCAGCCCGTCTCAATCAAAGTTTTAGACTGTCCAAATTGACTTAGTTGGTCTAAACATATGCCATTCTAAATAAACTCTTTTACACACATTGACACAGGATAGGAGTGGGAGGGGAGAGATTTCTTCATAATGAGAAATAAGTTACCATTTGCCTTTTCACATAAAAATGAACAGAAAAGTTAGGGTCAAACTGTCGTAAAGTTTAAATATGAAATGAGGTTTCTGTTGAAATGATAGTGGTCATAGGTTCACATCTGAGCTCATCTATTCCCATATGCTCTCTCTAGTTAGGTATGCAGCAGAATTCAAGCGTAGCGTTTTGGGTTTTGTTTTTTTAAATACTGAGTTCTGGAGTTTACTTTAGACTCACTGAATCTGAATCTACAGTGATAAACGTGGGGCCACGTGCATTTTTTTTCTTTTTGGAAGTTCTACGGGTGATTCTAAAATATACTGTGTAAGAACCACTAGTTCTTTAGAATAAGGAGAAATATGTTAAGTTAATTTAATATTGAAATCAAGTCACCAGCTGTCTTTTGGATATCTAATGCTAGTAAGATCTCTCATATTTGTAGTGCTTAAAGATTTACAGAGTAGCACTTTCATGTTGGCCCACCTTGGCCCTTAGAACAATTTGGTATCATTCAGTTAGGTAAGTAGAACAACTATTATTTTCCCCATTTATTTGTCAAACATTTAACTTTCAGAGAGGTAAGTGACTGACTTGTAGGAATTGGCAAGGCTGGGACACAACATGGGGTTTTCTGACTCCAGCTGCAGTATTTCTGAACCAATGTGCCATCGGTACATGTGGCACAAAGCTAGACACAGTCTTTCTTCAGTCAAGCCAAGACACTGTGAGTCTGTGTGAAAGGCTTTAATAAAGGATTGAGAGCTAGATAGTTCATTTTTAGTCCAAAAGCCAGTGACGAGTTCTGGTTGGTAAAATATATATTATCTGTAGAGGAGTCGGAATTCTTTGTGATTTAAAATAGTTTGGCTGTTTACCATTTGTCAAAGCAGTGTTCTAGTTATATTTAGTTCTGGGAAACTAGGGAGTTATGTATACTATATTTATCTTAACTCATGGATTTGATTTTTTTATGATCAGATCTCTGAATGTATACAGTTGAGAGACGATCAGAGGAAGTTTGATGCGTGTGAACTACAGGAAGGATTGGCAGCCTAGCCAACAATGGGCCTCATAATAATGAATGAAAGTATTCTTTCTGTGATTTACCACTGTGAGTTTCATCTGTGTGAAATGTCACTCAGATAGATGCTAAATTAGAAGTTCCCTGCTCTATAGTAGAGAGTTAAGCCTCGATGACAGTGATCTGAATCAACTACCAAGTAATTGATTGTTCAAATTTGTCTGTAAATTAACAATAAAATCCATGTTAGGCATTGCCTGTGTTTTTAACCATAACCAAATGTGCAGTGTCCACAGGGAATATTGTAACTTTTTTAAAAGACCAGGTATGTGACTATAATACGAATTTATGCCCAAATATAAAAGCATTATACAGTTAACCAAAGTAGGATTTAGGAATATTTTGTGATTTTTCGAATTCCCTATTTATTAGTATTGTACTAACTTAAATCTGCTTTTTTCAAAATACATAATGAAAATATTTTTGGTGTCAAATTTGCTCATAAGAACTCTTCTTTTAATATATTATAGCTCTACATGTTTTATAGCTGTTCTCTTAATTTAAATGTTCTATACACCAGAATTTTCAGTAATTCAGACTAATCTTAGTAGAGCTTGGCACATCGCTGGTGGTCAATTTGATGAATGAATGAATTCTCACTCTAATAGTGTAAGTGATACGGATATTGGTTTCTTGGAAATGGAATATGATGACCTGGGTGATAGTTTTCATTTCTTTAAAAGCAAAACAAAACAACAAAAATTCCAGCATTTTGTGCTGAGCCAACCCTGAACAAGAAGAGACTTAAAGTTTACTTATGTTCTGTAAGGTGAATTGTCTTCTTATGATCACTTAGCTAGCTAATTGCAGAACCCAGGGTGATTTCCTAACTCTCAATCTAATGATGTTTCCATTAAAATGTCTATCTCTTCAGTGACCATAAAAACGCTTTCTTCTTCTACATATTTTTTTTTCTGATATTAGTTTTTTTAATCATTTTGAATTAAAAAAGAGAAGAAAATATGAGCTTTGCTTGCTTTGTACTCTAGTGCAGTCTTGATTAGAGAAGATAAAAGGAGATTTTGTTCTTTGTGTTTTTTTTATATTCAACTTTATATCTCAAAATGTGTTTAAACTGCTGCTTCTGTATCTGAGGCAGAAATGATGGCCTAATAGGGATCATTCACCAAGAGCCTGTTACAGGTGCTGTACTGGGCTTTACATATATTATCTCATTTAATGCTACAGAAACCTTGTTTGCAGTTGACGTTTTCTCCCTCATTTTGTAAGTTAGGCAACAGGGACCTAGAAGGGTTAACATAGCTAATAAGGAAGAGAGCTGTAATTTGAACCCAAAGAAAGTGGAAAAAATAAGTAAATTTAAAAAACTAATTAGGAAAAAGTTATTTAAAAGTAGAAGCAAGAAAGTTTGGAACACAAGCAAGTAAGCTGTATTTTTAACAACAACAAAACAGGAAAGCAAAGTAGGTGTGTTAAGTATTTATTAGCATATCCTCGGATTATTAACTGAATTTTTCTTTTCTGTCTGCACTTCAGTATATTAACACTAATACATATATCAGTTTCTAATATCAAAGAAAAATAGACAGATATTTGTATTCTTCTTTTATGTAAGCAACTCAGAGGTCTAAAAAGTGAACTGAGTGCAGATCCTGCACTCAAGGTGCATGTTGATTAATAGAGGAAATTTTTAAATAAATGTAGAATAATAATGCCTTTACATTGGTACAGATGAAGAATTGTGGCAGTTCAGAGCATAGCCAGGAGAATCAGTGAAGGTGGCATTTAAACTCGGTCTTACGTGTGGGTAGAGTTTGAGCACAGGAGTGATGATGGTCGCTGCTTGAACAGAGACACAGGAAGGAAATTGAGAGACATGTATGAGGAAGTGTGAACTAAGTCTGATTTAATATGGTATCTGAAGAAGTATAATTGGTAGAAAGAAGATAGTGCAGGTCACGTAAGGATTTTGAGTGTCAAGAGGACTCGGCTTTTATGTTGGAAACATTGGGGAGGGAGACAAACATGTTAAACGTTGTATACATACATTATTGTATAATATAAAGTAAAGTAGTCCTTACTGCTGTAAAGCAAAATAAGGGACTAAAGAGTGTTGAAGAGTGCTGATTTACATTAGTTGGTCAGGTGAAGTTTGGGTGAAGTTTGAGCAGAAACCTGAATGAGATGAGGGAGAGAGTCATGTGAAAATCTGAGAGTGAGAACCTTCAAAAAAGAGGAAACAGCAAGGGCAAAAATAAGATTGGTATGTTTGAGGAATCGTGGCAGGGATCTGTGGCTGGAACTGAGTGTCAGGAAAGAGCCAGAGGAAATGTGGTTCAAGTGGTAACTAGCAGCTGAGATTGGCTTGATACACAAACTAGAATGACAGGCAGAAAAGGGGAGAAAGTTGGGAGAAGATTTGAAAGGTAGTATTTAGGTAGGTCTCAGGATCATCTTCCTTTTAAAACCATGAAATTGCCAAGATAGAATAAAGAAAAAAAACAAAACACGGCTACAAACAATAACATTTGTAATCATATTTGAACTCTTATCTTGATACTGGTCTGTTTTAGAAAAGTGTACTTAGGGTACCCATAGTGACAAAGTTAGGAAGAGTAGCTGTACTGGTAAATACTAGTGTTGATGGAATTATTCCAGTATTTGTCCTGTTGGTCCTGAGATGAAATCAGGGGACTGTAATTATAACATCTTTATATAGCATTTTCAGTTTTTGAAGCAATTTCACATTTGATTCTTATAATATCTGTGTGATATACAGGTGAGGTTAACAATCGCATTTTATAAATGAGGAAATCGAAAACTTACGGAAGTAAAGTGACTTCTAAAAAGTTATAAAAAGGGACAGAGCTAGGCCTTAAATTCATGTCTCCAGATTACTTCATTAGTTCTCCTGAGATTTCATGCAGTCGGCCTATTCACTTAATACTTTTGAACCATATTGAATTAATACTTGGTGATAAATACATTAACCATTTTTTAAAGAAGGTCATAGTTTTACTAATACAGAAAGAAATTTCAAAGACTGTTTGAAATATGAGTTTAATAGAATTGTTCTCTCTTTCTGTAGGCACACAAAAATCTAAATAATTTCATCTGACACAGAAGGCATTTGTGCTTTTTGGTATTGGAACAAAATATGGCCTCTGTTAACATACATAATTTGTCCAGTAAGCATTGTAGCCTTCATTGTCTGAAGCCATGACAATAACAATTAGAGTTGAATATTTGTGGCCTCTTTCTTCTTTCACACTCTTTACTTTCTTCACTGCTCTTTTGTCTAGAATTGTCTGAAATTAAGCATTTACTCCCTTAAATTAGAAGAAAATGTAACTGCGACTTGATAGTAAAGCAAAAATCCCTGCTGAACATACACAGCCAGTAAACTGAGCATTGAAAATATTTCACTGTATCTTTTAATGAATTTTCAAATAACTTTTTAAAGTGGTAGATTTATGAAACAATTAGAAAACCTTTATTATTATTATTATTATTATTATTATTATTATTATTATTATTATAACACCTTGTTTTTGCTTGCTCAGTGATAAATTAAAGAGCACTGTTAAATGTGTGCTTTAGAAGATACAATGCCTACTACAGTTCCAGAAGTCTAATTAAGCCTAAGACAAATTCTTTTACATCCTTTCTAGAAAGTTTCTACCTTGTTTGTAAGCATTTTAGAAATTAGGTTTTATACCACTAATAATATTTCCAGCATGCCTTCTCTTACATTTTTAAGATAGATTTTTAGTCTTTAAATGAATTTTTGTTAATGTCTCATTTTTTATTTTCCATGGGGTGTTCACCTATAAATGCTGTCAAATGTGAAGTCTTTTGTAATGTTATGTCAAGGCATATTTTCAGGATTTGAAAAACATAAGTAGTGCCAGAAAAAAATTACATGAGCTTTTTTCTTTTAGCCTGGGTCTTGGGCAGCTACCATGTTTCCCCGAAAATAAGACCTAGCTGGACCATCAGCTGTAATGCGTCTTTTGGAGCAAAAATTAATATAAGAACCGGTATTATATTATATTGTGTTGTGTTGTGTTGTATTGTGTTACGTTGTATTGTATTGTATTGTATTATACCCAATCTTATATTAAAATAAGACAGGGTCTTATATTAATTTTTGCTCCAAAAGATGCATTAGAGCTAATGGTCCAGCTAGGTCTTATTTTCAGGGAAACACGGTACAGAAAAGGCTATAGACTAGGACTTGAATTGACAGGGAGAAGAATTCCTGTGCATTCTGAGGGTGATGATGAAGTTAGTAGACATTTGGTTGCTGATTGGCCAGTATGGGAGAGTTAGGGGTGAGTATGGTATGAGAAGTAGCCTCCGAAGTACATAGGTAGGGGTCCAATTGTGCAGTTTTAGAGCCATGTTGTAGCTCTTGGAGTGCCGAGAAAGTTTGTTTGATTATCTGGCATTTTGAGCTTTTATGTAGTAAGGACTCAGGCTCTGCCTCTCCTCAGCCTCCCCATGGGGAGGCTTTCCCAACATTGGAAGGGGGCTGTGGCTGGGCAGCCAAAAGGAGGAGATATATGCAGTGCTTGGCTGAAGCCTGATTTGGCAAACCAAAACGAGGCACTTGTTTTTTGCTGTTGTGAAAGATCTAGGATGAGCACCTGGGATCTGAGGAACAGAGAGTCTTTTTTAAAATCTGTCGTCCTTTAAATATCCTCTTAGACGCAAGTACTTGTGATTTTCAGACTCTGAGTCAAACGGAATATACGATGTCCGTAAATGACACTTAAGACTGCAGTGATTTTTCTGGTGAGAGGGTATTGGTCTCACATATTTGTGTCATGGAGACATATTTTGGAAAATGACAAACTATTTGCTACTGGGTTGTGGAGCTGCAAGTCAGCCCCCTCCTTGTAGATGGGTGCTATGATTGGGCCGTATGCCTCCCCACCAGTCGAGTGTGATCCCTGTGCGTGGATTTTGGGTTTGCAGAAAAAAATAGGTTCTCTGCCAATAAAGATGATAGAATGGAATTTTACCCTTAAAAAAAAAATCAACAGTTTATTGAGGTAAGATTGGCTTATGGTATAAATCCACCCATTTTAAATATACACTCCAATGAATTTTGACAAATGTATAAACTTGGGAAACCATAATGACAATCAAGATACAGAATATTTCCATCATCCTCAAGTTTCTTGTGCCCCTTTGCACTCAGTCTTCCCCTACTCCTCCCCTATTTCCAGGTACCAACTGATCTGTCATAGATTGGTTTTGTATGTTCTAGAGTTCTATATAACTGGAATCATATAGTATGTATTCTTTTATGTCTGGCTTTTTAAGCTCAGCATAATGATTTGAGATTAAGCAACAGTGATTCATTATTCCATTGTATGTATATATCACAATTTGTTTTTCCATTAACCTGTTGCTGGACATTGTTTAGTTTTTAGTTTTGGGTTCTTGTGAGTAAAGCTACTGTGAATATGCCAGACATGATGTGCTGGGTAAAAGGAACTACTGTAAATGGGCCTTTAGCAATGCAGTGAGTGGTAAGGTGTGGGGGGAGGGAAGAGTCCTGTATACAGTCCTGTGCTTAGGTCTCAGCCTTCAGTGAGCCTGTGCCTCTGGACTGTGAACTTCACCCGCATTTCTCAGCTTCTTTCCCAGCCCCTTAGCGGGGTCAGGATGGCCAGAGTGTTCTGGATTGCGGGCTATATCCCCTCCTCCGGTCAGTTAGGCACTGATTATACCCAAGCAGCTTAGGCTCTGGTTTCTCCTGAGGGTAGGCCTTCTTGGAAGAATGGAGTGCTCTGGTGTATTTAAAAATGGTTCCGTTTCTCCTCCCCAGCTGGAAGGACAGGCACCTGTTCTCTGTGAAAAGTGGAATAAATTGTTTAGCTTACTTACTCTGAAGTTTTTCGACTTTAGAAATAAGGGAAAATAGATTATTTTTAAGGTCCTTTACAGAGATGAAATGCTCATTTTAACTTATAGCCACACATGTTTTTTTAAATCACATACGATTGGAGCAAGAAACATTTTTACCAACCATAATTAATGTTCTGTTATTGATTAATGTATTTAGTTTCTGAAAGAAATTTATATTTTCTATAGTTATAAAATTAAGGTAGGTATTTTTAAACATTATTTGACCTTTAGAACAGTAAAGTCGGAGTGTAAAACACAATTCTCCTAGTATGGAGGTTTAAAATTTTTTATTACACCGGGGAAACTCTTTAGACAAAAGCTGACTTAGAAGCCCATTATATACAATAGGAAAAGTAGAATTGCTTTAGTTGAATTAATAATCAAGCTTGGCTTTCTGTAATATTTTTCCAGTTGTAAGTGATAGTCTATCACAACGTTATTTACAAGGCAAGGATATTGCCCCCTTGTACCTATAACAAGTAGCTTGTCAAGAAATTTGAGTGCAGTTTTCAAAGCTAGATGCATTTTTAAATTATATTAGTATCATGTTTATTATATATAAGTATTAGGTAGGTTGTAATTATTTCTAAAAATGCTATAATGATGGCTTTTCAGTGCCATCAACGTGAATATAGTCTTTTGAATATTTGCCTTTTCTGACTTGGTGTTATTTATGACTATTTGTTTTCTCTTTTTTTAGGAGTCTACCATGGCTCAAGAATCTCCCAAAAATTCAGCAGCAGAAATTTCAGTGACTAGTAATGGAGAAGTTGATGACTCTCATGAACATGGCTTTAATAGGGTAAGAACACTTTTCTTTCTCTTCATGCAAAGAATCATGATAAGCCCTTAAATGTTGAGATGAAAGTAATACACAGAGTTTAATATGGGAACATTTCCTGAGATTGGCTAAAATGCCAGTAATCTTACATTATCAGGTAGATCATGTTAGTGATTTGTCAAGATTAAGCTCTAGGCCAGTAAGCACTTTGGCTTTAATGTTATCAGTAATTCTGTTGTATTACCAGAGCAAGAGTATGTCTGGTGATTTTGGCATATAACTTTATAAAACTACTTAATTTTATTTGTGATAAGCAGAAATACTAGCTATAGATTACCTTGAAAAAATTGGCACCGTCTAATCTCTTTTCTATGTGTCTTTAGTACATAATTCCTAGATAAACTGCTCCTAACTTTACTGTTCACTTTCTAAAGTGGCAATCTTGACTCAGTGCAAAATGTGATTCTTGTAATTTCGACCAGCCTCTTTTTTGAAACTGAAATTTAATTCATTTTAATGGAAACACCTGGGTTTGAAGATAACCTGGGTTCAAATTTTAGCTCTGCAATTTCTAGTGGTATAACCTTGGAAGAATATTTATTTAATTTTTTCTAGTTTTTGTTTTCTAATCTCTATAAATGAGAATCTTATTTTTATGAGGATATTAATATTAAATGAGATAAAATAATATCCCAAGTATAGTCCTAGAAATGGTAGTGATGGATGGTTATTGTTTCTGGAGATATTTTCATGAAGCATCCCTCTTTATGACATTTGATACATGCATAAAACTTTAAAAATGTAGTTTTCATATTCTTCAAAAGGTAATGGTTGAAAGATAGTTGAATTATTTTACAGTTTAAATAGGACTCTTTACTTCATACATATAAGAATAAAATCATTTACGTACTTTAGTTTGACAGAAGGTGATATTTTAGATGGGGTTTCTTGGTCTCAGCACTATGAGCATTTTGTTATTGTGGAGGGTTGGTCTATGCATGGAGGATGGTAAGCAGCATTGCTGGCCGCTTGCTACTAGGTACCAGTGACACCCTACTGTTGTGACAAACAACAGTGTCTCCAGGTGTTGCCAAATGTCCCTACAGGTGGGGAGAAACTCGTTTCTGGTTGAGAACCACTGTTTAGATAGATCACTTTCGTTGATTTTAGAAAATTCCATTGAATTTCACTTATTTTTGCCTCAGCAATCCTTTGGAGGAAATTAATATAGCTTCAAGCTTTATGTTTATTTTAATTGCAACTGGTTTAACTTGGTTTCTAAGCACCTGTGGCCCCAATATAGAGTGACTCACAGAAGAAAAAGACTCTTAAATTCTGAACACAAAATCATTTTCACTTCATGTTTTAGCCTTTCAGTTGTTTGAAAACACTAAGACACACCTGCAATAATAAGGAAACCCAAGTTACCATCATTAGACTCTACCAATTACTTACATTAATTCAAATAACTCATTATACCAAAGTGTTAATGATTGCTTCATCTTTCCATAACAGCTCCTCTCGCAAATTTATTCTGAAGATACTTATTATCTGCTGTATACCAGGCACTGGGGATATAACAGTGAACAGAAATGACAAAAATACCTGGCATCAGGGAGTTGATATTCTAATAGACAATCTAATGAAAGCTAAGGGCCTTTGTCTAAGAAAAATGTGAAACATACAAAATGCTGCATTGTTTTGAAGATTCACCTGCCATCTTGAATGTCTTCTTGTTGATCTTTTAAGCTTTAGCTTATACACAGTAAAAAGCACAAGTGTTAGGTTCAATGGACCGCACCCACATCAAGTTTTAGAACATTTCTAAGACCTTAATTGGTTCTCTCTTGCTCTCCTCTAGGCAGCATCCCTTCCTTTCTCCCTCTCTCCCAGGGTAATCACTGCTACTTTAACTCTTAGCTTTTGACTGTTTCTGAACTGAATGTAAATGGAATCATACAGTATGTACTTTTTTTTGAGTGGCTTTCACCCAACATTATGCCTGTGAAATTTATTCATATTGTTGCTTGTGGTAGTATTTAATTCTTTATAGTATAGTTTTCCATTGTGTTAATATACCACAATTTGTATATCCATTCTTTAGTTGATGGATACCTAAGTTGTTTGCAGTCCATGGCTATTATGAATAAAGCTGCTGTGTCCTTTCTGGTGCAGGTCTTTTGGTGTATATAATCACCTATTTCTATTGGGTATATACCTAAGAGTGGAATTGCCAGGTCATGGGTACATGATGTTTGGCTTTGGTAGATATTGTCAACTAGTTTTTCAAAGTAGTTGAACCAGTTGACAATCCTGCCAGCAATGAGTGAGAGTTCTAGTTTTTCCACATCCTTACCAATTCTTGGTATTGTCATACTTTTTAATTTTAGCCATTCTGATGGAAGCATAATGGTATCTCATTGTGGTTTTAATACGCACCTCCCTGATGACTAATGATATTGAGCATATTTTCATATTCTTATTGATCATTTGGGTATTGCCTTTCATGAATTGCCTTTTCAAGTCCTTTGCCCATTTTTCTATTGGGTGTGTGCCTTTTCTAATTCATTTGTAGGAGTTCTTTATATATTCTGGGTATAAGTCATTCAGTTGAATATGTGTGCTGCAGATATTTCCTTCTAGTCTGTAGCTTGCTTTTGTGCTCTATTAAAGGTATCTTGATGAACAGAAGTTGTTCATGTTAATGGAGTCCAATTTATCAATGTTTCCTTTGAGTGATTTTTGTGACCCTTTTAGGAAATCTTTGCCTATCCCAGTATGATGAAGATACTCTTTTATTCTAATAGTTTTATTTTTTTGCTTCTAATACTTAGATCTGTGATTCATCTTGAATTAAATTTGTATATGGTGTAATGTAGGGGGTCAAGGTGTTTTTTTTTAAATCATAAATATCTAATTAACATTCACTGTTTATTGAAAAGACTACTGGTTATCCCCTGGAGGCTTTTGCTGTTAATCAGGTCATCACATGTGGATTCTTTGTTTTATTTCTTGGTCTTTTTTTCTATCCTTGCAATAATACCACACCATCTTTCTTCCTTACTTGCTATGGTAATTACGTTTGGAACATATATTAGGTTCAGCCTTGATACCTGGTAGTTAATTCCTCCACCTTTGTTCTTCTGCTTTGTAACTAAACCTATTTGTGAGTCTTTAGTTAAGAACCTTTTTTGCCTTTGAGTAACACTGAAAAATGTTTTTTTTAATCCTTTCACATTTTAACTTTGTAATACGAAGTCTTACTAGAATGAAGTGAATTAAACCATAATATATCTGTGTAAGTTCTTTGCTTATGCAGTTAAAGCCAGTTAACTTCCTGCTTTCTAAGTTTACTCATTGGTTAGCGTCAAATTCTCATTTTGGAGATTCCCCTGCAGTGTTATTTCACTTTCTATTGGAAGGCAGGGAAAAACGAAAATGAGATGTTGTCTTGGAGTTTTCCCCTAACTGGATATGAACTTTACCAGTGGGCAAGGCTCCTAAGAAGCAATAATCCATTTCAACCAGTACGTCCCACTTCACTTCCCTGAAGAAATTCAACATCATAAAACTTGTTTCTGTTTGTATTTGCTCTTATTACAAATGTATGCATAAGTCTCTTGCATTTTTTAATGTACTTTAATTAAAATGAAAATTGGCTATGTGATTCCTTTCATCATGAGTAAAAACAATATTTCAAAAGCACCTTTTGACCTTTTTGAATAAATTGCACTCAAGTTCTATTAGGCATATAGTTACTAAATTTCAACATACTTTCCCTCCTTTATTTTTTGAGCAATAAAAGGGAAATTTCATTTCAAATCCATATTTCTATTTGGATATAGATAAAAGTTCATGGAAGTGTTAAAATGTATTGCTTAGCATTATACTATATTTTATAGACTAGTAAAGAGATCTCATATGTGAAACTAGATCATAACCAGAGTTTTCTGAGGCATTTTACTTATATACATCTTTCTTTTATACCTATTTGTTGTTTAAAGTAATATAATGGTTTTTATTTAATGCACACTGCATAATGCACTTCAAAAAGTGTAACATCTTGTATAAAATGAAGGTGGTAGCTTATTAAGTTGTCATAACTTGGCTAGCCAGTTGGTGTCACTGTGGTATAGGCAGTGAAATTGTAAATGGTTTTGTTTTTCGGTCTCATTGCAGATGTTTCATTTTTCATTGGATTTCCCTTCTTAGTCTGTCTGAGAGGCTCAGGTCAACTCTTCACATTTATATAAAGATTATAATGGCAAAACTTGTCATAGGAATCCTCTGGCAGCAGTTTAACATGTTAATGTTTTGAAGTTTATTACTCTTTATTAAGATGAGGGGCAACAGCTGTATGTAGAGAGGATAGGATAATCTTGGTATCATGGCAGTTTGTTTACAGCAAAAATATTTCTGCTTCTAAATAAAAAGTAATTCCTATTTTTTAAAGATTAGTAAAGTTAATGTCTAAATAATACAAATTACTTTTTGACTTGTGAACTGCATATTATTTATAGTTTGTTGTTAGGGTCCTGGTCAAAATATTAGATTAGAAATGTGCAATTTGTGCCATGAGTTAAAGAGAAGAAGCAAATATTAGCTTCAGATGGTTGAAAATTCATGTGACTTAAATTCTATTTGACAGATTCACAGAAATTACCTTAGATGTAGCTAAAATGAAACTTTTCCTGTAGTAGGCCCAAAACTAAAATCCACAATTTTTCCATCTATGGATTTTTTCTCCAGAAAAAATTTATATATACACAAAATACCAAATATCAAATTTAGGGAGTTTAGGACTCCCTGAACCCCGCCTGTAGATCCTGAGGTTCCCTGGGTCTTAAAAACTCCTGGTCTACAAGTTTTGAGTTAAATCACAAGATTTTAGTTCAGTGGGAGTACCTTAGAGAGCCCCAAGACTCACTACTTTTACAACTGAGGAAAAGGGTCCTTGAGGTTGTGATGGAATTACCCCTATAACCTAGCTAACCCAAAGCTTAGGTGACTTGACTGCAAGTCCGGTGAGGGTAAGAGCGTTCCCATTACCTTATCACCAGCTCCTGGGAACAGTGCTGGCACGTAGTAGTAATGGAGGCTTTTATTAAATGTTGGGTGAATGAATGGGGATATTAGAGCCAGAACTAGAAACAAGGTTTCTAGACTTAGAACAACGGGGAAGAGATATTATGCTACTCTTAGACTTGATACATCTTGTGTCCTTTCCCAGCATGTATCATCTTTGTTGTTGTTTTTGAAGTTTTGGTGTGTGAGGTCTTTGTTGTTATTGTTGTTTTATTCTTTAATGCTTTTGTTTAAATAAGTAGTTTCTCCATTCCCCTGTACTTACCAGTCTGGATAACTTACTTTAGCAGTCTGGATGAGATTTGGGAAGGAATAGAAATTGTCAGAAGACTGTTTCGGATATATTTCCTCACTTCACCCCAATGTTGTAACTGTCTATTTATCTGCTTTTCCCAAGAGATTGGAATCACCCTTAGGGAGAGACAGTGTGTGCATACAACAGTTTACGGTTAATAGTACTCAATAAAGGAATGAATTCCAGTATAATGACTTAAATTTTAACACGTTATCTATTTCAGTTATCCTACCCTAGGGGTTGAATAGCATGTGATGAGTTTGTCTCCATAATGTATAGTAACATTTTTGTGTTACTCACATCTGAAAAATTTAGCAAGCTCAGCCAGTGGCAACACTGATTTGGTGGGGGATTTTCTGAATGCCAGTTTTTATCAAATGTGTATCTTGGGTCCTTCAGAGGTACAGCAAATGTTTTTCATTGTTTAACCCATGCAAACCCAGATTCATTTTATATTTACTTTTCAAGTATAGAATATATTCTTAGTACTATTACCACAAGGTAAGTTTTAAAATATGTGTTTATTATATATATATATATATATATATATATATATATATATATATATATATTAAATTAACTCTGGATTGGGAAATCTATTAAAAATTGTGAATAAATATAAACGAAGGCTGAAACCTTATCCATCTTAATTAGAATCCATAGATTGTGCCTTTATTTATAAACAAACGCTACCATAGATAAGTTTTTTCATCTCCAGGAGGAATTTTTTGAATGTAGATACATATAAATATTTCCAGGGATAGTCTTTGAGTCAATTCAGCATTTCCTTGATGCAAGTTGGTACATGATTGCATTATCTAACTCAGTACTACTTAGAATCTAGAGTTAGGAGGTGCAGTGGTTGGGTGAAGCCAAGAGGTTAGGCAGTAAAACCCGCCCAAAAAAGTGATACTATAAGTTCTTGTTAAATGTGTGTTGAATGAGTAAGAGGGGAACAGGAGAGAGAGAAATGAGATTGTGTGTGTGTGTGAGTGTGTGTGTGTGTGTGTGTGTGTTAATAAAATGGAAAAAATAGATAAATCAAGAGATTTGTTATCTTGATCAAATGGAATAACAAATATAGGATTAGATTGTGATCATAAAGTAAGTTATTAGACTTAAGACTCCAGAATTGTTTCTTCCTGACTGGTGACAAGGTCCAAGGAGTGGCCTTGGGAGTTCCAGTTGCCAAAATAGAATGGGGCATGAAAGATGAGAGGCATTAGAGATGAAGAGGTTAATGAAATCTGAGAATGAAGTGTAGGTTGGGTTGTACTATATTAGTCTAATATATCTTTTATCTGCCTTCAACATTTTTTGGCCCTTTATCCAACTACAAATTACCAAACCTGAATCAAACTACCAACTTTAGGCTTCCTATAAGTATACTAAGGAGGACAAAATTGTACACCTTTACAGACTCTTATTGCTACAACCAGTCGTTCTGCATCAACATAGGTAGACAGGCGCATGCAATAGATTTTATTTCATTTTAAATATTTCACTATTTGTATTTTTTAAAAATAAAGTAACTTACTACATACCATGCCATTAGTAGGCTATGGTTTTAATGAGCTTTGAAAACTCACCTTACACACCTTATCTATCACTTTGAAAGGAATTGCAAACTGAGTGTAGAATCGTTCCCTGAAAGTGTGCCCAGTGGCATGCCAAAGATTGGGAACACCCAGGATAATGGTAGGAGCTGGGGATAGAGGAGAAGACCTGGAATGCCAGAGCCCTCAGTAAATATTGGAGATTGACTGGAAAGACCGCAGATGACAGTGTTAAGATGTGAAGAGCGCAGTGAGGCAGGGTGACGTGGGGGGAGTGTCAGTATTGTGCAAGGCCTGGAAAGCAGTTCTGTACCGCAGAGTTCTCCAAAATATAGATAAAGGATTACCTGCACCGGACTCACCGGGCTGACTTGTTTGAAATTCTGACTCCCGGACTCCACATTCCAACCTAAAGCCATTTGCAACAGGCAGCTAAGAAGAATCTGCATTTTTAATAGGTTTCTCAGGTGATTCTTACCCAAACTAGCGTTTGAGAACTGGTAGTTTAGAAGTGCCAGTGGAGGGCTGAGAAAAGTGCTGACCCTGCCTTCCACTCACTTGAAAAGTAGAATGTTGGAGAATCATCAGCTTTGACTCCAGGTAATTGCAGAGAGGAGGCAGAGAGGCCACTCTGAGAAGGCTGAAGAGGTTGCAGTGTGTTTACAGTAGAACTGGGGCTGTGGAGTCTGAGTGATAGCCTTGCTTCTGGCAGCCGTTCCATATAGGCAACTAACTGTTAAAACAACAAAGCGGATTTGACATCATCAAAATTCGTAGAACATTTAACATAAAGTTTTCAATCTGTTTCTTTAAAAATTATGTAAATGCTTGAAGGTTTTATACGTTTAAAAGAATGAGATAGGATGTTTAAATGTAGAATATTTCTTTGTAAATGAAATATTAGTATTATATCTGCTAGGTGCTAGAAATACTAAAGGGGAACAAGATCAATAAGCAACCTGGTCTTAGCGAGCTTACAGGCAGCAGGGAGAGAAGAGATAGACAAACTAATTTTAATACCGTGTGAGAAGGGATGTGATAGGCCACGTATAGCGTGATCTGAGACTGGAGGCGTATGGAAGGATTGCCTGAGGAATTGCTGTCCAAGCTGAATCTGGATGAGCCAGCCAGATGAAGAAGGGTGAAGGGCAACTCTAACAACCTACAAGAGGTGTGAGACCACAGAACTGCAAATTCACCATTTATTGTTGAAGTGGAGAATGTAGGAGCAGATGTGTGAGAAATGAGGCTAGAGAGAGAAGTAGGGACCAGATCCCACAAAACCTTAAAACCATGTTGAAGAGGTTGGATTTTTTCTAAAATGTTGTGGAGGTCCACTAAATGACATAAAAAATTCGCAGTTTAGAAAGTTGTTTCTGCCTACAGTGTGAATAATGAAATTCAGGAGTAATAAGACTAGAGACCAGGAAGACAGATCAATTAGGTCACCAAGGGGAAAGGGAAGGAAGACTTAGGACTACCTCTTGTAGAGAGACTAGAACTGGTTAGTAAAGAACACCAAGCCACTTTTAAAGATGTAGTTGTAGATAGGAGGAAAACTGGGAGACTATATAGTAGTGTAAGGAAACGAAGGGAGAAGAGTTTGTATAATTTATGAAGTACTTGGAGAATCCTAACAGATTGTTGGTGGTTACAATATAGGCTTTAAGAATCACTCCTTTACTCAAGATTTCTCCTCATTCTAAGTAAAAGGGGAGGATTAATTAATGAATGTCAAGTTCTGCTTATATATTGTAGTGTTGTGCATCTTATTAAGGATGTGTATTTTAAAGCAAATTTGTTGAACATTTTTTGTTCTTTATGTGTTGGTGGTCTTGCATTAACTTTAGTTTGAAAGTAGATTACCATGCTAAACTATAAATTGCAAAGTTGCGTTTTTAACCTTATTCCTATTCTTACCTCTCTTAAAATATACAAAACGGAGAAGTTATTTTTGAAAATGAGCACCCCTTCACAGCTTTATAGAAGCTATTACTACAAACGTTACTTTGTATCCTTTGAAAAGGACTTAAAATATGCATGAAACTTTTTTGCCAAAAGCATTATATTTTGATTTAGTTTAATTATTTGAAAATTTACTTTTAAAAACTATTAAATTCTGCCACATTAGCCTCGTAACTTGAATAGAAAGTTATTTTAGGTTTATTCCATATTAAGCACAACTTTGCAAAGTCTTAAATTCTGAGTTGAATGCCAGTGACATCAAGATGTAAACTAGGGATTTTACATTGTTGCTTATAAATGGGCTCATTGTCTCTCAAATATGTTCCAGAAACTATAGGAGTGAATGCAGTCACAGATATTTGAAAAGTTTCTAAGCTAGGCATAGCCTTATAGTGAGATACTTTAAAATTTTTTAAGGGTTCATGTAATGGCATGTTTTAAGTTTTTGTGAACTATGAAGCTAAATTATATTGCTTGGAGAGTATGTATTTTACAAAACAACAATCAACAAAGCTCATACAATAATGAGTGTTATCTCACAAGTCATGCATTCCTCTCATATAGCCCTTATCATTTTGTGTTGCTCTTAGCTGCCAGACCACTATCAAATGATAATTCTGTGCAGAATCTGAATAGGCATATTTGTACCACTTTTGGTTAGACTCCTTCTGTTATTAACAGCTTACGCATAGGAAGGCCTTAGTGCTTTTCAGATTTTACAACTGTTTTACATAAAGGACAAGAGGTGTTTTTCTGTTTTTTGTTTTTGTTGTTTGTTTTCTGGAAGCACTATTGCTTGTTGAATAAAGGACCTCTGGAAGGGTTTGAGTGAGATGTAGACAACTAGCAGTCGTTTATCCTGGGGGCTACGCATGACAAGATGGGAGGTGTTCCTGAAACTTCTTGAAAACTTAGGTAATCAGAGACATCCATTATATTTACTATTTAATCTATCACTAGCTCCGCTCTTTCCAACTACTGCTACTACTATATCTCTTTTCTGGAGATTAATACAATATTTTGTGACAGGGCAGATGATTCAAATGAGTAATGTTCTTTTAGGTAAGTTCCAAGAATACAGCAAACGCAACTTTCTTGGACCTCTAGGCCATTTGTATGTTGTTTCAATGTGTTTAGAACTAATAAGTTCAGCAGTGTTGCAGGATATGAGAGAAATATGCTAAACTCAATTTTATTTCTATACACTAGAAATAAATAACCCAAAAATAAAATTAAGAAAACAATTCCTTTTACAATAGCATCAAAAATAAGAATATACTCAGGAAAATGTGTGCAGTACTTGTACACCGAAAACCATAAAACGTCATCAAAAGAAGTTAAAGAAGATCTAAATAAATGGAAGGACATCTCATGTTCATGGATTAGACGACTTAATCTGTTGAGATGGCAATGCTCCCCAAATTAATCAGATTCAACATAATCTCTGTCAAAATCCCAGCTTACTTTTTTGTAGAAATTTACAAATTGATTATATATAAATGCAAGGGATCCAGAATGCCAAAAGAATTTTGAAACAGAAGAATAGAGTTGTAGTACTCACTACTTCTGATTTGGAAACTTACTATGAAGCTACAGTAATCAAAACAGGATGGCACTAGCATAAGGAAGACGTAGGTCAATGGAACAAAATTGAGAGTACAGAAATAGGCCCTTATATTTGTGGTCAGTTGAGCTTCAACAGGTTGCCAAGACAGTTTTCAATGTGGAAAGAATGGTCTTCAACAAATGGTGCTGAGATGACTGGATATCCACCTGCAAAGAAAGAGGTTGTACCCAGACTTCACACCATGCTCAAAAGTTAACTCAAAATGGATCAAAGACTTAAATGTTAAGAGGTAAAATTATAAAACTCAGAAGAAAAACATAGATGTGAATCTTCATGACCTTGGATTAGGCAGTTTTGTTTCTTAGGTATGACACCAAAAGCAAGAACAACAAAAAATAAGTTAGACTTCATCAACATTTAAAACTTTTGTGCTTCAAAGAACACCATGAAGAAGAAAGTGAAAAGGCAGCCCACAGAAAAAATATTTACAGATCGTATGTCTGAGAATGGATTTGTGTCTTACAACTCAACAGTAAAATGACAAATGACCCAACTGAAACTAGGGCAAAAGATTTGAATAGACATTTCTCCAAAGAAAATACACAAATGGCCAATAAGCACCTTAAAAGATGCTCAGCATCATCAGTCATCAGGGAAATCAGGTTCACACTACATTAAGATACTACTTCATTCTTGCTAGGATGGCTATAATCAAAAATGACAGACAATAACAAGTGTTGGTGAGAATGTAGGGAAATTAGAACCCTCATACATTGCTTTTGGGAATATAAGATGGTGCGGCCATTTTGGAAGACAGTCTGACAATTTCTCAAAAGGTGAAACAGACAATTACCACATAACCCAGCCAAAGATATGTACACTAATGTTCATAGCAACATTATTTGTAATAGTCAAAAAGCAGGAACAATCTAAGTGATGACCCATCAACTGGTGAATGGATAAACAAATGGTGGTATATCCTTACAATGGAATATTATTCAACCATAAAAACAAACGAACTGATATATACTCTAATATGAATGAATCTTGAACACAGTATGCTACAAGACACATACTATATGATTCCATTTATATGACTGTGCAGAGTGAGCAAATCCATAAAAACAGAAAGTAGATTAGTGGTTCTAAGGGTCTGGGGAAGGGTAGGAATGGGAGTGACTTCTAGTGGATGCAGAGTTTCTTTTTGGGTGATGAAAACGTTCTATAATTAGTGGTAATGGCTACACAACTCTGTAAATGTACTAGTAGAATCACTGACTTACACACTTTAAAAGGGTGAATTTTATGGCATGTGAATTTTATTTCAGTGAAGTGAATTCACAGTACAGTAAATACCTACTTGTCTACCATTCAATTAAGAAATAAAACATTTAAATCATTGCCCTTTCCCCACATAGCCACAGGGCTCACTCCCTCACTTTGTTCAGGATTCTTGCCACATTTCACCTCCTGAGAGAGACCTTCCGTGTGTACCCCACCTAAAGTAGCACCCTTTGCCTGTCACTCTGTATCTCTCTTATCCTGCCTTTAAAAGAAAACAAAAACAACTTATTTAGTACTTATTACTTATTCACACCATTTACTATTACCTTATATACATGTATTTGTTTACTATCAGTCTCTTCCTCCCCCAACCCCCCCATGTGAGTCTAATATGGGCAGAGACTTGATCTGTTTCCTACACTGCTGTATCTGTAGTGTCTAAAGCAGTGGCTGTCATGAACTTGATGCTCACTAAATGTGGTTCAGTTAGTAAATAATCCTTTATTTTCCAGAGCTCAAGCAGTACTTTCCTATTTGGTTCTCATGGACTTAGTCCCTATTCTGAATTCCTCTGATACTTGCTGTCTTTACTTTGGAACCAAGCTCAACTTTTGCGTTAATGTTGGTATTTCTTGTCTCTCCAGTGAGGCAAGGACTGTATCTTATCTTTTTCTTTGCCCAGAAAGTCTAATAAAAAAAAAGAGTACAGTTAAGAGTAAGCAAATATTCATTAAGTTAAATTTAAAAAGAAACCTATTACTATAGCAGCTTCTTCCTCTAATAATGTTGAGTCATAAATCCTTTAGTTCACTTAACAAATTCACTTATTTATTCAACACATATTTATTGAACATCTGCTGTATCCCAGGCACTATCTCAGGTGCTAAATATATAGCAGTAAACAGAATAGGCAACTCCGTGCTCTCATGAGGTTTACAGTATAGTGAGGGGAGACAAAAATAAATACATATACACATAATATGTTACTTAGTGATAACTGCTATGAGAAAAGTAAAACAGGGTGAGCAGAATAGGGAGTTCCAGCGTGAAGATTGGGGGAGCTGCTATTTTATATGTTGTCAGGGGAAAGCCTCTGGTTAAAGGACAGGACATATAGGAGCAAGTCCTGTGGATTTCTGGCAGAATAGCATTGCAGAAAGAAAACACAGCAAATATAAAGGCCCTAAAAAAAAGGTTCACTGTTTTTAAAGAAACAATGTGGCTGCTAGGCTGAGGCTAATTGGACATTGAAGTCAAATCATGTAATCCCTTAAGAAGATTTAATAGGCTGGGTTTTAGTCAAGTGAGATTGGGGGCTGTTGGAGAGTTTTGCACAGGGGATAACTGTGGTTGGTGTGTGGAGTTAGAGGTGTGTGTCATGGATAGAAGCAAGGAGACCAGTTGGAAGGCTCTTGGATAATCCAGGTGACATAGGATACTGGCTTACATCACGATGGTAGCAGTGGAGGTGCTGAGAATTGGCTTGGTCCTGGGTATATTTCAAGGATAGGTCTGATAGGGTCTGCTGATGGTTTGGATGGGGGCATAAGAGAAAAAGAAGAGTCAAAGGTAACTGCTAAGATTTTTGGCTATGATTTTGGTAGTAGAGATGCCATTAACTGAAAGGAAACTGTTGGTCATGTTTTTTTTGTTCTGTCTGTTGTGGGGGTGGGGATTTACTGTGGAATCGATTGATTTCGGGCACATTAAGTGTGAAATGCCTATTTGACATCCCAGTGGAAAAGACAGAGATGTTGTTAGATATGTTGTAGTTAAAGAGGGAGACCCAGGTAGGACACAGACATTGGGCGGTCGTCAGTGTATAGATGATTTTTAAATCCAGAAGAATCAATAAGATTATCCAAGAAATGAGTATAGGTGAAAAAGTCCTCTGACTGAACCATGGGGTACCTCCAGAACTTAGAGGTTGAGGAGATGAGAAGGAATCAGCAAAGGAGACAACAGAACGTGCTGGGGGTTGAACGTATAACAAGGAGAGAACATCACTTGTGTCAGATGCTGTTTGACAAATCACATTAAGATAAGAATTGACCTCACTAAATATTGAGTGTCTCCCATACCAAATCAGGAAATTGCCTAGGCAAAATTAATGAGCTTCTCAAGAAAAATCCTTTTCAACACTTGTCGGTTATGAGAAACTGTATCTGTTAAGTTTTGACTTTGCAAATTGGAAAACTCAAAAGGTCAGTTTTGAATGTTCAAATTATATCTGTACACTATATGTGATGGGGTACAGTATTCAAAAAGGATTTTAAAGACCTTTATCTTTTAGTGTATCACTAAACTTGTCATTGTGGAAAACCAATAGGATCCATTCATAGACTGATTATGAATGGGTAATTCATAATATCTAAACCAGAGGAAAGAAGGGACTTTTAATTAGAAATTTTTGTTCCTTGGCTTTCTCTTTTTTTTAACGGTAAGGCTGAATGTTGAATATTATATTTATTGCAGTTAAGTTCCAATTATAAGCTAATTTACAATTAGGTTTACTACTGTCAGTGTTTAATGTAAATCTAAATAGCAGGAAATTTCCCTTACCTCACCCTGATTAAAGTCAGAGAAGCCCTATTTACCAAGCTGACTTTGAAATCAAAGGGAAATTAATATTGCAAATGAATGAAATGTTTATACTGACCATTAGCCATGCTTATCATGATTATATTAGACATCAGTCTAATATATATATATATTTAACACTAGACATGGCTTTTTTGTCACCTTAATTCTTTTTTTTTAAATGATTCTCTTGAGTGATTTCTCGAATAATTTTGTATCAGTAGATTGGAAATTTGAAAAATGTGTTTTGATACCTGCCTAGTGTTTGTTCCAGAATAATCGAGGTATTTTTGTATTTGACATACACTTTACCTCTTAATAGCAAATGTTACTGAGTTTGCTGCTGATCATGTATTATTACAGAATACTGTGTCAGCATAAGGGAATACTACGTAGCAGAAAGAAAAATAGTTTAAGATGTGCTTAAAAGGAAACAATTATTCTGAACTGTTTTGTGATGTGAGATTTTTTTCACAAAAATTTTCTCTTCTTTCATATTTTGCCAAGGATTTGAAACGTTCATTACCAGCCGGACTTGGTCTCTCAGAAACCCAAATTACATCTCATGGCTTTGACAGTACCAAAGAGGGGGTTACTGAAGCAGGAGAATTTCAAGGTATGAGCCCATATATTTTTAAAGATGGCAGGGGTGGAGGATGAGAGAAATTCATCAAACGCTACCTTTATTAATAAAGCATAAGAGTTGAACCCTTTAATTCTGTGATAAAGCCCCAATTATAAACATAATCCTTTTTCGCTTCAATTTAACTAATTTAAGAATTATTTTAGTAGTCTTCTTTATATAAATCAACACATAAGTTCACTGATTATTGTTTAGGAATTGGTTTTAAAATACTGAAATAAAAACTCAAAAATTATATAAAAAATGCAGATTTAAATTATTTTAGCTTACAACCACTAAGTTTATAGCTGTAAGTCAATATTGATTTGTGTAATACATGTTTCCTATCTATTTCAAAGCAATTAGGAAAATAAAACTTTTATTTTTTGTACTGTGACTGCCGTACGGGAAGTCTCTACGCCCACCATCAGATCCGTAACTTGCTAAGAGGACTCACAGGACTCAGTATATAGTCAGACCATATACGACGTATGATCATTTCAGCAAAAGCATACCAAGCACATCAGCAAAGGCAAAGGATGCCTGAGTAGAAGTTCTGGGGGGGACGAGGCCCAGGGCAGTCACACAGGACACAATTAATTCTACCCCGCAGAGCTGTGACAACATATGTGAAGTGTTACTAACCAGGGAAGCTCTTTAGAGACTCAGTGCCCAGGGATTTTGTTGGACATTGCTCCCGCAGACACCGTCTGCCTAGCATGTACCAAGATTCCAGACACTTGGAAGGAAGGCAGGTATTCACCACAAACCACATTGTTTGTACCAACAGCTGAGGCACAGTGAGCCAGTCTTAGCCTTCTGGGAATGGAGGGAGTCTTCCCAAAATTTAAGTTCTGACACCAACCAAGGGCCAGTCGTGTAAGCTGGTCTTTTTAAGAATAAGCAGTTATACCTGTTGTGTTAACTCTTTTCTGGGCACATTTCATATATATCTCTGTCTATCTTTAATATAAAGGACAAAGTTGTCTCCTTTTTTTAATGCTCTTGCCTAATAACAAACTTTCTGTTATTTTTTTCCCCCACATGAGTGAAATCAAGTAAACATTTGGATGTTAAAAAAAGAATTGTTTTCTTTACAGACCTGTAAAGTAGTACCTATAGATTATGTTCAGTGAAGTAAATTAATTTTGGTAAATATATTGTAATGTCACAAAATGAAAAAAAAACATATCTGCATGCTTTTGCAATCCTTAGCCATTTTGCAAATAATAGGATTCTATATTTGAGTGCCTAAAATTACGAGTGCTTAAAGATATAAGGCTGACTAACTGTACAATGTGACACCATCTCTGGAGCAGTCACTAATTTCCAAATTTAAATATTAACAGAATGAAAAAATACTTTTACTATTAAGACATTTTAAGTATTTTCAGTGAAATTATTTAGCTGACATTTGGTTTAATCCCTTAATAAACAATAATATTATGCAATAATGGAAATCAATTAGCCATTATAAACTGCTATTATGGCATGGGCATGAAAATGCCAGTCACTCTTCACTTGCTCACAGATACATTCTAATCCTTCAAATTGGGATTAAAAATATATTTCATGATAATGGCAGTAATTTATGTGTCTTTGAATTGACTTTATAAAACATTTTTTAACACAAACTGTATTATTGATCAATATATTTAAAAAGATAATCATTCTGCCATACTCAGATTAGTTAAGCATTTATTGGAAAGTTGTAGTTGTTTTAAGTGCCTTTGTTTTAAGACATATAGATAAATTGGAATGAACGTGCGAAAAAGCAACATGATTAAAATTTAGGAGATAGGTCTTAGGAAAAAATGTTAAAGGAGTTGGGGCTGTGTTAGCTCTCGGGGGAAAAATGACTGAATGGTAACTTAATATGGACTATTTCTTGACCAGTTACTGCAAGAAGAGTATTAGCTGTTTACTTTTCCAACCCTAGAGCAAATTTAAAAGAAACTACACTTCATCCTAACAACAACAAATATGGAAATATGCCTAACAAATATGTTGCAGAATCAATAATTGTGGAAATCATGAATAGATCAAAGCTCATAAGAATGTAGTTGGCACCTGAGTTTTGTTTTAATCATTACATGCATATATTCATATTCCTAGATTTCTGTTGTTGAAATGAAACAGAGCTGGTACCCCAAGTTTAGTCAACTAGTAAGATCCTAGACTTTTAAGAATTATGTTTATTGGATATTAGTGAATGATTTTTGTAACTAATTTAGTCTAAATTAGTGATTTAAAGGGTTGAAGATACAGAGAAGTGATAAATTACCCTTGAAAGTAAAGCAAAAAAACTTAACACGATTGTCTTTTGCTATTTTACTTTGGAAACTTCTATATCATTTGTTACATATATTATACACATCTACCGTTGTGTCATGGGATTATGTCTTATGCAAGTTTAATAAACAGTAATAACCAGAACAACAGAGCTTTGTTCTGTTCCACTTCTTGGAACTACAGTAGTCGTCTTTAAATAACACTTCCTTATATAATAGAAGCCCTTGTGCCTTGGATAGTAGAGACAGTCTTTGTTTAAAATGGTGATTGGACTAGATAACCTATTAAAGTGCCTTCTGACTCAACAAGTAACTTATAGATTGGTGTTTTCTGTATTGCATTTAATGGTGGAGATATTACGGTATGGATTCAGAACATCTGAGTCTCTAATAAGAAGCTGTTTTAGCCTCTCTGGGCCTATAGTTAGTTGTTTCTCCCATAGTTTAATGTCAAACTAGTTGATTTCCCTCATCTCTTCCAGTTTTAAATTTTATGGTTCAACAAATTTAAAGAAACAAGTATCCCTCACTTTGAAAGGTGATGCCAATATATTAGGTCTGTTGCATGTTTGGATTTTAAATGTTAGATCCAGTCTAAATTAAGGTTTTTCACATTATTAAGGGTCGGGGCCTTATTAAGCCCCTCATTAAGGTACAGAGCCTGAGATTTTGCCTTTTTTCTTTTTTTTTAAAGATTTTATTGGGGAAGGGGAACAGGACTTTATTGGGGAACAGTGTGTACTTCCAGGACTTTTTTCCAAGTCAAGTTGTTGTCCTTTCAATTTGAGTTGTCCTTTCAGTCTTAGTTGTGGAGGGCGCAGCTCAGCTCCAGGTCCAGTTGCCATTTCTAGTTGCAGGGGGCACAGCCCACCATCCCTTGTGGGAGTTGAACCGGCAACCTTGTGGTTGAGAGCCCGTACTCCAACCAACTGAGCCATCCAGGAGGCAGCTCAGCTCAAGGCCGTGTTCAGTCTTAGTTGCAGGGGGCACTGCCCACCATCCGTTGTGGGACTTCAGGAATCGAACCGGCAACCTTGTGGTTGAGAGCCCACTGGCCCATGTGGGAATCGAACCAGCAGCCTTCGGAGTTAGGAGCATGGAGCTCCAACAGCCTGAGCCACCGGGCCGGCCTGATTTTGCTTTTTTTAATGAGTTCCCAAATAACATTGATACAAGTCCCTTGCATCCATACTGTGAATAGCAATCATCTACACTATGTGATATTTGATTTATGATTTGAAAGTTTTGGCTACAATTCCTGTGAAGGCTATGATTTATTCACATTTCTTCTTTGAATTTTAGTTATAAATTTGATACTTGAAGAGCTTTCCTTCATATGTAAGAGTAGTAGCAAGTTATAAAATATTTACTTATGCTTTAAATCAATCAACTGTGGGAGTTGGATCACATTCTAGTCGTTGATTTGAAAATAGCAGAGTCCAGGTACAGTCCTGTTTAGACATGATCTTGCCAAGTTTCTTCCTATAGTTATTATGTGTTTTGTTTGGTTTTAATAGTTCAATGAAAAGTGTGTACAAGAACTCAACTGGTAGCATCCATTTTTTTATTACTCCATTCATGTAAGAAAGCAAATATATTAATTCCAGTTTTTAATCCTAGTTTTTGAATATTTAAAGGAAATGTCAATAAATGTATATTCAAAATGTATAGCATGTAGAAGAGGAAAAGGATTTTCACGGTTAAATATCTACCCTTTTCAGGTTCCCCAGCACCACCATTGCCATCTGTTATGTCTCCTAGCAGGGTTCCAGCTAGTCAACTGGCTCAACAAGGAAGTGATATAATTTGTTCCTGCAGGTATTCAACTGCACTGATTGGATACAGCCCTTCTTGCTGCTGCTGAAGCTAAACTAATTCACTCAGTTTCATAATCACTTGCTTTATATTCTTAGGTGTGTGTTATTCTGGCTTTTTAGGTGGCTGCTGCTTTTTTTTTAACAATAAGTGAAATAATCTTTCTAACCATACCTGTCTTTCTGGCTTTTCAGAGTTATTAACTATATCTCAAACCTGAAATTTATTTCACTTAAGATTTAAAAACATTGTAAAATTTGATTCATTTAATCATCCTTTCTTTGTTCTGGAAAATTTAGGTTCACTTAATTGATCCTTAAACTCATAGCTTTGCAGATCTGCTATTTTCAGTTAAAC